>NW_024362494.1:0-52264 GCF_014805655.1 Passer montanus
GAGGGGTCTGGGGGGCAGAATGAGGGGTCAGGGGCAGGATGAGGGGTCTCAGAGCAGGATGAGGGTCTGGGGTCCCCGCTCTCCCATCCCGGGTCCCCCCGCGTTCCGCGCCCCCCGTGCGGCCCCTGCAGTACCGCGCTCCCACCACCAGGCGGCAGCGGCTCCGCGCTGTGGGCTCGGGCCGGCCCGGGCGGGGCAGCGGCCGCTCCTCACCGGGAGCCAGCGGCGGCAGGCCCGGGCCCCTCAGCCCCGGGATTCCGGTACCGGCGGCAGGCCGGGCCCCTCAGCCCCGGGATTCCGGTACCGGCGGCAGGCCGGGCCCCTCAGCCCCGCGGTGCCGGTACCGGCGGCAGCGCCGGCGCCACTGCGCATGTGCGGAGCCCAGGGTGCAGTACCGGCCTTTGGCCACCGGGCGGCGGCAGCGCCCTGCGGGCGGTCTGTGTGCGGGGCGGGGCCGGCCCGGAGCCCGGTACCGACCCCGGTATGGACCCCGGCACCGCCTGTGGTACCGCCTGTGGTACCGACCCCGGTATGGACCCCGGCACTGACCCTGGTACCGCCTGTGGTACCGACCCCGGTACCGACCCTGGTACCGACCCCGGTATGGACCCCGGCACCGACCCTGGTACCGCCTGTGGTACCGACCCCGGCATGGACCCCGGCACCGACCCCGGTACCGACCCCGGCACCGACCCTGGTACCGACCCCGGTATGGACCCGGCTCAGCACCGGGGCAGTACCGGGGCCGTACCGGCTCAGCACCGGCTCAGTACCGGCTCAGAACCGGGGCCGTACCGGGGCAGTACCGGCTCAGCACCGGGGCAGTACCGGGGCCGTACCGGCTCAGCACCGGCTCAGTACCGGCTCAGAACCGGGGCCGTACCGGGGCAGTACCGGCTCAGCACCGGGGCAGTACCGGGGCCGTACCGGCTCAGCACCGGCTCAGCACCGGGGCAGTACCGGGGCAGTACCGGGGCAGTACCGGGGCAGTACCGGGGCAGTACCGGGGCAGTACCGGGTCACCGGGCGCGGGGCAGTGACCGCGGGGCCGTGCCCGGGCGGCGGCCCCGGCCCCGGAACGCCGCGTGCTGCGAGCACATTCCTGCCTGAGTCACCGGGCACGGCCCGCCCCCGCTGTGCGCAGCCTGTGCCCGGAGCCCGAAACGGCCCGAAATCCCCCCAAACCGGAGCCCTCAGCACCCCCTGTGCCCCCCAAACACCGCCTGTGCTCCCACTGCCCCTAAATCCCCCTAAATCCCCCCAAAGAGGAGCCACTAAATATCCTCTATGCCCCCCAAAGACCCCCTGTGCCCCCCAGAACCCCCAGGCCAGGGGGGGCTGGAAGTCCGGGAGAGGAGGAGGAGGAGGAAGAGGAAGAGGAGGAGGAGGAGGAAAGGGAGGAAGAGGAGGAGGAGCCTTCATGGAGCAGCCCGGGGGGGGTCAGGATGTGACCCCAGCCCCCCCAGCGCGGTGCCACCCGCCCACTCCTCGAAACCCAGCCCCAAATTCCCCAAATCTTCGTCATCTCAGCCCAAATGAGTCACCACCCCCCACCCCCGCTTCCTCCCCCCGCAGGGCCAATCCCGGCGAGCTGGGGGGGTCCCCGCACCCCAAAAAACCCCCAGGGTCACTTCCCTGCCATGGGGGGCTCCAGGCAGCCCCTCTCCCCATAAAGCATCTCTGCCCTGGGCTGGGGTCTCCCCAAATCCCAGGGTCTCCCCAAGGACCCCCCCTGCCCAAAAATGGGGGGAAAAGCGCAGGGCTTGAGGGGGGGTCCTTGGGGAGACCCTGGGAATTTAGGGGGACACCCTCCCCGCCCCAAAAATGGGGAGAAAGGGCAGTGATTTGGGGGTGGGGGGCTCCAGGCAGCCCCTCTCCCCATAAAGCATCCCTGACTTGAGGTGGGGTCCCCCCCAAACTCCCAGGGTCTCCCCAAGGACCCCCCTGCCCCATGAAAGGGAGGAAAAGGGCAGTGACACCCCCCCAAAATAAAAAACCAAAAGGGAAATCTCTGCCCCCCAAACATCCCGGAGCCCCCCGGGGGAAAACCCCACACCTGGAGCGCGACAGAAACCCCAAAGGATGAGCCCAGATTTGGGTGTTTTGGGGGGATTTTGTGCATTTGCATGAACCCCTCCTCGGAGCTGCCTCCCCAGAACTCCCCCGCCCCAAAAGAAGCGGCAGCACCCCCCTTCTCCAGCAGCTGCCTTTGAATTTTCATCTCGACTGCCGCCCTCCCCTCCCCCGCTGTTAGTCACTGCCCGGGTCGGGGGAGCGGCGGCGAAAAGCGGCGGGGACGGGAACGGGGACGGGAACCAGGCAGCCACACCCAAATTTAGGAGGCACCAGCACCCCAAAACTCTCAGAGGCACCAACACCCCAAATTTCACCCATACCCCAACCCTTCCCAGCACCAACACCAAAATTCAGGGGCCACCAACACCCCAAAACCCTGGGAGCCAGCAGCACCCCAAACCCCTCCCAGCCATCGGTCACCCCAATTTAGGGGTCACCAACACCCCCAAACCCTGCAAGGCACCTGCACCCCAACTTTCACCTGTACCCTGACCCTTCCCAGCCACCCAACACCAAAATTCAGGGGCCACCAACACCCCAAAACCCTGGGATTCCCCCACACCCTGAGCTCCACCTGCACCCCGAATTTCACCTGCACCCCAACCCCTCCCAGGCAGACAACATCCAAATTTAGGAGCCACCAACACCCCAATTTTCACCTGCACCCCAACTCCTCCCAGGCACCCACACCCCAATTTAGGAGGCAGCAGCACCCCAAGTTTCACCTGCACCCCAATTTTCACCCACACCCCAACCCCTTGGGAGTCCCCCCACCCTGAGCTCCCCCTGCACCCCAAAACCCCCTGAGGAACCCCAAAAACCCCCACCCTCCCTTTGCATGTTTCCATGGCAACCTTTGCATGAAGGCCCCGCGGCGCCCAAACAGGCCCAAAATATCCCCACAGACACAGCAGCAAAAAAAACACCCAAAACCCCCCAAGAACCGGAAAAACAAAACGAAACAAAACAAAAACCGCCCCAAAAAAGGCAGAAAACCCACAGCCAGCAGCGTTTGCACTCTGGGCTGAGTCACTCTGGGCTGGGTTTGGGACCAGGGCCTCGGCCTTGGCGGCCCAGGTGTGGATTTTGGGGGAAATTTTGCCTCTCCAGAGGATTCTGGGGCAGGATTCTGCATTTTTAGATTATTTTGGGGTAGGATTTTGCATTTTCAGAGGATTTTGGGGCAGGATTTTTCCTTTTCAGAGGATTTTGGCACAGGATTTTGTCTTCGCAGAGGAATCTGGGGCAGGACTTTGCATTTCTGGAGCATTTTAGGGCAGGATTTTGCCTCTTGAGATTATTTTGGGGTAGGATTTTGCCTCTTGAGATTATTTTGGGGTAGGATTTTGCATTTCCAGAGCATTTTAGGGCAGGATTTTGCCTCTTGAGATTATTTTGGGGTAGGATTTTGCCTCTCCAGATTATTTTGGGGCAGGACTTTGCATTTCCAGAGGATTTGGGGGCAGGATTTTGCCTCTGCCATTCACCCCAAAGCTGCAGGGATGGGAATTTGGGGGTGCAGGGGAGGTCTGGGGTTCAGAGACCCCCCCCAAAAGAGGGAGAAAAAACAGATTTAAAAAGGGGGAAAACTGCAGCAGTGCTGGGTGAGGCCCTGGCACAGGATTTTCCAGAGAATTCCTGAATTCCCCATCCCTGGAATTTGTTTGGATGAGACCTGGACGGGGTTCAGGGTCCCCCTAAAGAGGGAGAAAAAACAGATTTAAAAAGGGGGAAAACTGCAGCAGTGCTGGGTGAGGCCCTGGCACAGAATTTTCCAGAGAATTCCTGAATTCCCCATCCCTGGAATTTGTTTGGATGAGACCTGGAGGAACCTGGAAGACCTCCATGGCCAGGAGATGGAAAAAAAATGAGCCTCAAAGTCCCTCCCAACCCAATTTAACCTGGAATTCTGTGCCCAAAAAACCCCAGAGGGATGGGAGTGAGGATGGCAATGTCCCAAAATGTCCCCAAGGCTGCAGGTCCCCTGGGGGGTGGCACAGCCCGAATTGTGCAGGAGGAGCCTCGGGGGCTCCCCCCACCCTCAGCAGGTGACACCAGAGGTGACACCAGAGGTGACACCAGCCCTTCTCCAGAGGCTTTTCCAGCAATCCCGGGGCAGCACGAGAGCCCCTGGCTGGGGGAAAGGAGTTGGGCAGCAGAGGAATGAGAAAAAAAAAAACATTTATTGACCAAACTACAGCTTGTTTTGCACACAAGCAGGGCCTGGCTGTAGCACCACGGCTGGGCTGGGGCTGGCCCAGGCTCCAGGGGACATCCTGGGGACAAGGACAGAGCCCAGCAGGGCAGCCCCCAGGGCCAGGCGTGGGCAAGGAGCCCCCTGGGCATCAAAGCCACCCCGAGGGAGCTGCGGGAGCAGCCCCAGAAGCAGAAATTTGACGTTTTTGAATGTAGAAGTTTTACATTCAGCCGTCAGCTCCGTCCGGCTCACGGCTCGGAGGAGGAGGAGGAGGAAGGGGAGAGAAGGAAGTGGCCAGAATGAACTTCCCCAGCTCCCCCACCCCCACGACGAGGGACAAAAAAAGAGATTTAAAACCAAACAGAAACATCAGCTGTTGCCAGCCAGCCGTGGTCACTGCTGCTGGTCACCCTCCCTGGCTGTGCTGCTCCAGGGGAAGGAACGGAGCCACAAAAATGCTGCTTCCCATCAGGAATGAAACCACATCCAGAGCAAATTCCTCCTTTTTGTATCGTCAGCTCTGTAAAAATGTATATATTCTACAGATTTACAGACATTTACAGGTTCTCTACACCCTCCCCAGCCCACTGGGGTTGTTCTTTTTACATAATTACAAAATGCATTTGTTATTTCTGAACTGTCTGTGTGCAGCCAAGGCTGTTTGGGGCAGGGACAGAGCTGGGGGTGACCCCCAGCCCCCCCAGGCCCCCATGCCATGGGGAGGAAAGGGGCTGGCAGGGCTCTGGCTGCAGGTGCAGGCTGGCACAGCATCCCCAGCGTGCAGTGCTTCTGCCCCAGAGCAACAGAGCTGCGAGTTCAGGCAGAGCAGCAGCAGCAGAAGGTGCCATTTCCAGGAAAAAATAAAAAAAAAAAACCAACACCCAAAAACCCACAACCACAACCCTGACAACATCTGCTCCGGGCTCAGCTGCCTCGCCCAGCCCTGGGGGAGCTGCTGGAGTTGGTTCCTCGGGGATCCACGTGAAGCAAAATCCACTTGAGCTCCTCCAGGCGAGGGGAAGAGAGGAAAAAACCCTTCCAAAAGCCAGGAATCCTGCATCCATCAGCAGCCACCAGCTGGGATCACACCTTCCTCTTCAGGAGCTGCTCCAGGGATGGCTCCGTGTCCTCCTGGGTGATTCGAGTCCAGCTCTTTGGGGTCTGCAGCCAAAATGTGGCCCTGGGCAGCCCCAGGCACCCAGTCCTCCAAAAATCTGGCGGTGGGCAGCCCCAGGGAGCCAGTCCTTCCAAAATCTGGCCCTGGGCAGCCCCAGGGAGCCAGTCCTCCCAAGAAGTGTCCCTGGCAGCCCAGGCTCACCGGATCATGTAGGCCAGGCTGGCCCCCAGGCCGGCCACCCCCGCGAAGGCCATCAGGACGTTCCGGATGCTGCCCTCCAGGTCCTCCACGCGTCTCTACACCCTCCCCAGCCCACTGGGGTTGTTCTTTTTACATAATTACAAAACGCATTTGTTATTTCTGAACTGTCTGTGTGCAGCCAAGGCTGTTTGGGGCAGGGACAGAGCTGGGGGTGACCCCCAGCCCCCCCAGGCCCCCATGCCATGGGGAGGAAAGGGGCTGGCAGGGCTCTGGCTGCAGGTGCAGGCTGGCACAGCATCCCCAGCGTGCAGTGCTTCTGCCCCAGAGCAACAGAGCTGCGAGTTCAGGCAGAGCAGCAGCAGCAGAAGGTGCCATTTCCAGGAAAAAATAAAAAAAAAAAACCAACACCCAAAAACCCACAACCACAACCCTGACAACATCTGCTCCGGGCTCAGCTGCCTCGCCCAGCCCTGGGGGAGAGCTGCTGGAGTTGGTTCCTCGGGGATCCACGTGAAGCAAAATCCACTTGAGCTCCTCCAGGCGAGGGGAAGAGAGGAAAAAACCCTTCCAAAAGCCAGGAATCCTGCATCCATCAGCAGCCACCAGCTGGGATCACACCCTCCTCTTCCTCAGGAGCTGCTCCAGGGATGGCTCCGTGTCCTCCTGGGTGATTTGAGTCCAGCTCTTTGGGGTCTGCAGCCAAAATGTGGCCCTGGGCAGCCCCAGGGACCCAGTCCTCCAAAAATCTGGCCCTGGGCAGCCCCAGGGAGCCAGTCCTTCCAAAATCTGGCCCTGGGCAGCCCCAGGGAGCCAGTCCTCCCAAGAAGTGTCCCTGGCAGCCCAGGCTCACCGGATCATGTAGGCCAGGCTGGCCCCCAGGCCGGCCACCCCCGCGAAGGCCATCAGGACGTTCCGGATGCTGCCCTCCAGGTCCTCCACGCGGAAAAAGTCCACAAAGCCCTCCTGGGAGAGACAGCAGGGCTGGTCAGAGCGGGGGAGAGCCTGCCTGGCACAGCCCCCAGACCCACTGCAGCCTCAAACAGCCCCAGCCCCATTTCACCCTGCTCATCCCCCGTGCTCCCCTAGACCCATTTTATCCTAAAATATCCCCAGCCCCATTTCAGCCTCAAACAGCCCCCAGTGTTCCCTCAGCCCCATTCAATCCTGCTCATCCCCAGCCTATTTAAGCCTAAAACACCCCCCAGTGTTCTCCCTGTGCTCCCCCAGCCCCATTTCATCCTAAAACATCCCCCAGCCCCATTTCAGCCTAAAATATCCCCCAACCCCATTTCATCCTGCTCATCCCCTGTGCTCCCCTAGACCCATTTCATCCTAAAACATCCCCCAGCCCCATTTCATCCTGCACATTCCCAGCCCCATTTCAGCCTCAAATATCCCCCAGACCCATTTCATCCTGATCATCCTCAGTGCTCCTCTTGACCCATTTTATCCTAAAATATCCCCCAGCCCCATTTCATCCTACAACATCCCCCAGCCCCATTTCAGCCTCAAACAGCCCCAGCCCCATTTCAGCCTCAAATATCCCCCAGCCCCATTTCATCCTGATCATCCTCAGTGCTCCTCTTGACCCATTTTATCCTAAAATATCCCCAGCCCCACTTCATCCTCAAACACCCCCAGCCCCATTTCAGCCACGGGCCAGCTCAGCCCCCCCAGGGCTGCCCTGCCTTTGGCAATGCAGCCCCAGGCTGGGCAGGAACACTCCAAAAAGTGATTTTTATCCCAAACCACTCAAGGCAGCTGATGCTGGGTAGCTCCTAACCCCCCCTGGGGACAGCGAGCCAGCCCTGCCACACACCCCAGCAGCAGGAAAAGGCTGAAATGCCGGGAAAGGCCCAGGAATCCTCAGGAATTGTGACTCACCCAGCCCCCCTGGCTCTCCAGCCACTCCCTCTTGGTCGAGACCAGGGCGTCCGTGATGATCCCAGCCAGGGGCCCGATGCTCTGCTCCTGCTTGATGCTCTTCAGGTGCTTGGCCACGAAGGCCCCGAAGGCCACCAGCGTCACCACCCGGCCCCAGTTGGTCACCCCATCGCTGAACACGTGGGCAGCCACCTCCACCACGGCCTGCAGGTCTTCTTCCTGCTGGATCTGCAGCTTGCGCAGCATTCCTGCAAAATTCCGGGGGTTTAGGGGCAGGGAACACCCCCAGCAGGGGCAGGGAGGGTGGGACTCTCCCCAAAAATGGAGTTTGGGATGGAGACCCTCCCCAAAAATGGAGTTTGGGATGGAGACCCTCCCCAAAAATGGAGTTTGGGATGGAGACCCTCCCCCAAAATGGAGTTTGGGATGGAGAGTGAGCTCTGCTGCCCTTCTGCTGCCCTGCCTCATCTGGGCCAGACTAAAGACAGTCCCTGGCACATTTTAATTCCTTTTTCCTGTCTCAAGGACACAGCAGCAAACACCCCCAGGAGTGGCAGGGAGGGTAGGACCCCCCCAAAAAAGGGAGTTTGGGATGGAGATTTGAGTTCTGCTGCCCTGCCTCATCTGGGCCAGACAAAACGCAACCCCTGGCACATTTTAATTCATTTTTCCTGTCTTGGGGACATGCCACCAAACAGCCCAGGAGGGGCAGGGAGGGGTGGGACCCCCAAAACTGGAATTTGGGATGGAGAGTGAGCTCTGCTGCCCTGCCTCATCTGGGCCAGACAAAAAAAACAACCCCTGGCACATTTTAGTTCCTTTTTCCTGTCTCAGCTGTGGTGTCTGAGCACGTCACACTGCCCTGTGTCAAGGTTTCCACATCAGAAGCACAGCCTGGGGAGGGCAGAGAGCAAAGGCAGTGCCCCAAAGCAGGCAGATGTATCGCCAGTTTTAAATTTTAGTAGTTTAAAATTAATTTTAATGTAAATAATTTTTTAAAAATAATTTAAATAGTAAAATAATAAAAATAAATAGAATAATAAAAATAAATAAAATAGTTTAAATAAATAAAATAGTTTAAATAAATAATTTTTTAATAATTTAAATTAAAATAAAAATAATTTAAATTGATAAAATAATTTAAATTAAATAATAAAATAATATAAATTTAAAATAACTTGAATTATGTTAAAATAATTTAAATTAAAATAAAATTAAAATAACTTAAATTAATAAAATAATTAAAATAAAATAAGATTATTTACTTTGAAATAATTTATATTACTTTAAGATAATTTAAACTAATTTAAATTAAAATAAAAGAAAAATAATTTAACAATATAATTTAAATTCAATAATAAAATAATTTTTAAATTTTTATTTATTTTAAATAATGTAAAATAATTTAAAATTAAACTTTAAATTATTTTTAAATCTAATTTAAAATTAAATTTAAATTATTTCATTCATTGTAACTGTGCCTGGCAGAGCAGAACCCCCAGCTCGAGCTGCCGAGAAGCAGAAGCGAGCGCAGGTTTCCGAAAGCGAAAGGGTCGCTGCTGCTGCTGCTCAGAGCTGCAGGAAGCGCCCCCGGCAGTTCCTGCTGCCCTGGGAAACCACCCGGGCCCACGTCAGCCCCGACATTCCTCCCGGAGCATCATCCGCAGGCACGTCCGGGACTGGGGCCGGGAACTGAGCCCAGTGACCCCAGGGGGAATTGGGGCCGGGAACTGAGCCCAGTGATCCCACTGGGAATTGGGAACAGGAACTGAGCCCAGTGATCCCAGGGGGAGCTGGGGCCGGGAACTGAGCCCAGTGACCCCAGGGGGAGCTGGGGCCGGGAACTGATCCCAGTGACCCCAGTGGGAATTGGGCCAGGAACTGAGCCCAGTGATCCCACTGGGAATTGGGGCCAGGAACTGAGCCCAGTGATCCCAGTGGGAATTGGGCCAGGAACTGAGCCCAGTGATCCCAGTGGGAATTGGGGCCGGGAACTGATCCCAGCGATCCCACTGGGAATTGGGGCTGGGAACTGATCCCAGTGATCCCACTAATCCCAGTGACCCCAGTGGGAACTGGGGCCAGGAACTGAGCCCAGCGATCCCAGTGGGAGCTGGGGCCAGGAACTGATCCCAGCGATCCCACTAATCCCAGTGATCCCACTGGGAATTGGGGCCAGGAACTGATCCCAGTGACCCCACTAATCCCAGTGATCCCACTGGGAATTGGGAACAGGAACTGATCCCAGTGATCCCACTAATCCCAGTGATCCCAGTGGGAACTGGGGCCGGGAACTGATCCCAGTGACCCCAGTGGGAATTGGGGCCAGGAACTGGGCCCAGCGATCCCACTGGGAATTGGGGCCAGGAACTGAGCCCAGTGACCCCACTGGGAACTGGGGCCGGGAACTGATCCCAGTGGGAACTGGGAACAGGCACTGATCCCAGTGATCCTGCTGGGAATTGGGGTCAGGAACTGATCCCAGTGGGAGCTGGGAACAGGAACTGATCCCATTGATCCCACTGGGAACTGGGGCCAGGAACTGACCCCACTGGGAACTGGGGCCAGGAACTGACCCCACTGGGAATTGGGACAGGAACTGACCCCACTGCCTCTGCCTTTCCCAGCAGCACAGCTCAGGATGAAACCGAAGCTCTTTGTGTTCCATAAACAAAAAAGGAAGGAGCCAAAAAAAAAGGGACGAGCTGAGGAAACGGCACATCCTCCTGCAAGGAGGGGGGTGCTTCACCAGACAGCACCCTGACACTGCCAGGAACCCCAAAACTGCTACAGGGGCCCTAAAACTGCTACAGGAACCCCAAAACAGCTACAGGAACCCAAAACCAGCTAGAGGAACCCCAAAACTGCTGCAGGGACCCCAAAACTGCTGCAGGAACCTGCACTCTAACACTCAACAGGGACCCCAAAACTCCTACAGAAATCTGCACCCCGACATCCTAAAACTGCTACAGGAACCTACACCCTAACACCCCCTAGGCACTCCAAAACAGCTACAGGAACCCAAAACCAGCCAGAGGAACCCCAAAACTGCTGCAGGGACCTGCACCCGGACACCCCAAAACTGGTGCAGGAACCTGCATCCTAAAACCCCAACAGTGAGTGACACAAACCAGCTCCAAGTGGTCACTTCCCACTTCCAGCTCACCCCCAGGCCAGGCTCTGGGGTCACAGCTGCCCCAGGGCCTGCAGAAGGGGGGAAATGCCTGAAAATGGATTTCCCAGAGAAATCTGGGATCTCTGCAGTGCCCAGGGCCGGGCTGGACAGGGCTGGGATGGTGGGAGGTGCCCCTGCCCTGGCACTGGGTGAGTTTTTGGGTCTGTTTCAACCCAAACCATTCCATGGTTATGTGAGAGCACTGCCCAAAAATCCCCTTGCACCTGAACTGGGGGGTGGGGAGCTGAAACTCCCGAGCTAACTATGGATGCTTGAGATTAAACACATTAAACCAGATTTCCCATGGAAGCTCTGGCTGCCCCCGGATCCCTGGCAGTGCTGGACAGGACTTGGAGCACCCTGGGAGGGTGGGAGGTGTCCCTGCACATTTTAGAGGAGTTTTAAAGTCTATTTCAACCCAAACCATTCCACAGTTATGTGAACACATTGCCCAAAAATCCCCTTGCACCTAAACTTGGTGGGGGTGAGGATCTAACTCCTAACCTCACTAATCTTTGGATGCTCAGGATTAAATAAATTAAACCAGATTTCCCAGAGCAGCTCTGGCTGCCCCCAGATCCCTGGAAGTGCTGGATAGGGCTTGGAGCACCCTGAGATGGTGGAAAGTGTCCTTGCTCGTGGCACTGGATGAGTTTTTGGGTCTGTTTCAACCCAAACCATTCCATGGCTCTATGAGAACTTTGCTCAGGAGAATTCCCCCCACCAAAAACCCCCTTGCACCTAAACTGGGAGGGGGTGAGGATCTGAAACTCCTGAGCTCACCAATCTTTGAATTCAATACATAAAAACCAGATTTCCCAGAGCAGCTGGGGCTGCCCCTGGGAGTGTCCAAGGCCAGGCTGGACAGGTTGGAGCACCCTGGGAAGGTGGAAAATGTCCTTCCTTGTGGGACTGGATGAGTTTTAAAATCTATTTCAACCCAAACCATCCCATGGCTGTATGAGCACATTTCCCCTTGCACCTAAACTTGGGGGAGTAAGGAGCTGAAATTCCTGAGCTCCCCAATCTTTGGGATTAAACACATTAAAATAGATTTCCCAGGGAAGCTGTGGCTGCCCTGGATCCCTGGGAGTGCCCAGAGGCAGCAACCTGGGATGGTGGGAGGTGTCCCTGCCTGTTTTGGATGAGTTTTAAAGTCTGGTTCAACCCAGACCATGGTTCTGTGCATTGCCCAGGAGAATTCCCCCCACCAAAAACCCCCTTGCACCAAAACTGTGAGGGGGTGAGGATCTGAAATTGCTGAGCTCCCCAGTCTTTGGATTCAATACCTAAAAACCAGATTTCCCAGGGAAGCTGTGGCTGGACAGTTTGGAGCACCCTGGGAAGGTGGAAAATGCCCTTGCTCGTGGGACTGGATGAGTTGTAAAATCTATTTGAACCCAAACCACTGCACGGCTGTACGAGCACATCACCCGGAGGAATCCCCCCAGTGGAAGCCCCCTGCCCTGGGCCGGGGCGCGGAGCCGGCCCCGCGGAGCCGCCCGGGATCGCCCGCGGCCAGCCCGGGAGGATCCGGGCTAATCTGTAACCACATTATCTGCTCCGCACACACCAGCAGCGCCTTTTCCTCGTCCGCACCGAGCAAAGTTCACTTTCGTATATTTTATATAGAAGAATATATATTCCATATTTTTATATAGAATAAATAGATATTCTATATTTGTATATAGAAGAAGGAATATAGATTCTGTATTTTTCTATTGAAGAGGAAATATGTATTCCATATTTTATATAGAACTAATATATATTCTATATTTTTATATGCAAGAATAAATATATCTTCTATATTTTTATATAGAAGAATAAATAGATACTCTATATTTTATATAGAAGAATATATATTCCATATTTTTATATAGAATAAATAGATATTCTATATTTGTATATAGAAGAAGGAATATAGATTCTGTATTTTTCTATTGAAGAGGAAATATGTATTCCATATTTTATATAGAACTAATATATATTCTATATTTTTATATGCAAGAATAAATAAATCTATATTTTTATATAGAAGAAGAAACATATTCTGCATCCCAGTGGGGTTTGGGGACAGGAGATCCCCGTGCCTTGGGGATGGAAAGCCAAGTGCTGGGGAGCACAGCTCCTCCTGCCCAGGGAGCCCTGGGAGCTGCCCCCTCCCTGTCCCCACATTTTTGGGGACAAATCGTGACCAATCCCAGGCCTCTGTGCTGTGTTTGGGGCACTGGGAGCTGCCACGTCTCTGGGCAGCATTTTGGGGACAAATTGTGACCAATGCAAGCATCCTGAGCATCACTTTGTTGTTTGGAGCTGCCAGATCCCTGGCCAACATTTTTGGGGACAAACTGTGAGGAATCCAGGCCTCTGTCACCATCACTGTGCTCTGTTTGGGGCACTGGGAGCTGCCACCTCCCTGGGCAGCAGTTCTGGGGACAAACTGGGACAAATCCAAACATCCCGAGCATCATTTTGCTCTGTTTGGAGCTGCCAGATCCCTGTCCCCACATTTTTGGGGACAAACTGGGACAAATCCAAGCTCACTGTGCTCTGTTTGGAGCTGCCACCTCCCCTGTCCCATTTTTTGGGGACAAACTGTGACCAATCCAATCTCACTGTGCTGTTTGGAGCACTGAGTGCTGCCACCTCCTTGTCCTCACATTTTTGGGGACAAACTGTCCAATTCCAGCCCTCTGTGCTGTTTGGAGCTGCCACCTCCCTGTCCCCACATTTTTGGGGACAAACTGACGAATGCCAGCCCCCCGTGCTGTCTGGAGCAGGCTGTGGTGGGCACAGCCCCCTCCCCACACCCCGGAGCCCTCAAAACCAGCAAACCCAGGGTGGTTTTCATCCCCCTGGGGTCCCCAGCCCCTGTCCCCTGCCACCCCCCAAGCAGGGCTGCCTGGGGGGGTCCAGCAGGATGAAATTCGTCCCTCCCAAAATCCTTCCCGTGGCCCCAAGGAATGTGTCCTTGTCTGGAAGAGAATTCTTGGCAGCAGGAGCGAGCACAGGGAGCTCTGGCAGCACCCAGCACATTTTTGGGAGGTGCTGCCAAGCTTTAGAACAAACAAGCTGGAACAACGTGTCCCTGCCTGTCCCCCGAGGGTGCCTGGGGACCTGGGTGGCCTCCAGGGCTTGGGAATTCCCAGTTCTGGGGAATCCAGAGAGTCCCAGGCCAGGGAGAGCTGCGGGGGAAAGGTCGGGGCTGAGAATGCCACAGGTGGGGACAGAGGAAGGGGCTGGACATGGCCAGGAGCAAAGGGAGCCTGGAGACAGCCTCAGGGTGGCACTGGGGACAGACGTGGCCACGCTGGGACAATGTGGAAGTGTTTTTGCAGCTGGAGCAAAGATTTGTGTTGGTAAAACCCCTCCCAGCCAAGGTGGCACAATGGGAGACCCCAAAAATGGGAGACCCAAAAGTGGGAGACCCCAAAAATGGGAGACCCCAACCCACCCAGCAGCACGAGAGGTGGGCAGGGGGTGCCAGCATCACCCCCTGCCCTCTCAGTGCCCACCCAGCTCTGGGGTGGGGTGGAGAAGGCCCTGCCACGGTGCCAAACCCAGAGCTGCTCCTGCTGGGGCTCATCCTGGGCTGGGCAGTCCCTGCTCCCTCCTGCACCTGGAAAAGCAGGGACACACAAGGCTGGGGGTGTGCCCACACGTTTGGGGGTGTCCCCACACATTTAGGGGGTGTCCCCTCCCTCTGCCCCCCGCCCCAGCACAGGGACAGCCCCAGAGCAGCAATGCCCCTTTGCATTTTTCCCTTTATTTCCTCTTTTGGGTTTTATTTCCCCTTTTTTTGGGGGGAGGTTTAATAAAAAGCAAGCACAGCAGTCCAGAAGAGGTGAACATGTAAAAAAATTATATATATATTTATTTTATATATATATATTTGTTATCTATTTACAAGATGGCTGGGACAGACAGCAGGACATCCAAGGAGGGTGTGCAGCCACTGCCCCAGCCAGGTCACACAGGGGCTGGGGGCCACAGCAGGACCCTGTGGGGACAAGGACAGCTCCCAAAGCCTCCACACTCCTTGCCCCCTCCCCAGAGTGGCCAGGAGCAGCCCAGGGCTGTTTCATGCAGGAAGCACCTGAAGGCAGACACACATTCCAGCACACCCTGGGTAAACACTCCTGGCAAGCCAGGGAAGTGACACAGGTGACACAAGTGACACACAAAGGTTCCCAGGGAACGCCCAGGTGAGCAGGAACACACAGGAGGAAAACCCAGCCTGGGCATCCTCACTCCTGCCTCCCTTCCTCTGGTTCTTGGGGCTGAACTGGGGCAGGTTTTGGGGCACAGCTGTGCCCACGTTTGTCCCTGCATGGAAAAGTGGCAGCCAGGAGGGGACAGTGCCACCCCCAGCCCTGGCTCTGCAGGTTCTAAGGTTTGGGGATTTGTTGTGATGTTGGTGTTAATTTGGGGTTTTGTTATTTTTTTCCCCAGGTTTGAGACAAAACAAAAACAAAAAGGGGAAAAAATAGGAGAAAAAGAAAGAAATCCAAGCTTGAGATGTCCAACACTTTCAAAGCACAGCTTTGCCTCAACACCCTTCAAACTCCACCTTGTTTCTGGTGCTTTTTCTCCCTTTCTGGGTGGTTCCTGCCAGTCCTGCCTCTCTCCCTCCCTCCACAACCAGTGCCAGCAGCACAAATCCCTCCCTGGGCTGCCTGGGCAGGGCTCTGCAGAGTCCTGAGCTCCTCCTGCTGCTGCTGCTGCTGCACTCAGCTCCAGCTGTGCCCCCCTGGCCACAAGGGACCAGGGACAGAGAAACTGCCCCAAGGCCTTGGGGCAGCTGAGCCACCCTGGCCAAATTCAGCCAAACCCCTCTGGCCAAATTCAGCCAAGCCCTTCTGGTTTTATCCCTCTGTTTTTGTCCCTCTGGCCAAATTCAGCCAAACCCCTCTGGCCAAATTCAGCCAAGCCCTTCTGGCTGCATCCCTCTGGCCAAGCTCAGTCAGGCCCCTCTGGTTTTGTCCCTCTTGGTTTTATCCCTCTAACCAAATTCAGACAAGACCCTCTGGCCAAATCCAGCCAAACCCCTCTGGTTTTTTCCCTCTGGCCAAGCTCAATTAAGCCCTTCTCATTTTGTCCCTCTGGTCAAATTCAGTCAGGCCCCTCTGGTTTTATCCCTCTGATCAAGCTCAGCCAAATCCTTCTGGTTTTGTCCCTCTGGCCAAATTCAGTCAAACCCCTCTGGTTCTGTCCCTCTGGCCAAGCTCAGCCCAGCTCCTCCAGCTGAGGTGGGGCTCTACCCACAAAGCACCCAAAGGTGTTTCAGACACTGCCCAGCCCTGTCCCACCCCTCTGGACATGCTGTCCCCTGGGAGCTGAGCCAGGGACACATCCCAGCCAGCTCAGCCCAGAAACAGCTCAGCCCCTGGAATTTTTATCATCTTGGCCAATTTCTTCACTTTGAAGCTCTAAAGCACACACCTGACCATGCCTGCAGAGCTGGGGTCACACCTGTGAGAGCTGGGGTCACAATTTCCAAATCTGGGATCACAATTTCCAGATCTGGGATCACACGTGTGAGATCAGGAACCACACTTTCCAAATCTGGGATCACTCTTTCCATACCTGGGATCACACCTGCCAGATCTGGGATCCCACTTTCCAGATCTGGGATGACTCTTTGCAGACCTGGGATCACACCTGTGAGATTTGGGATCACAACTTCCAGGTCTGAGATCACAATTTCCAGATCTGGGCTCACTCTCCTGCCCAGCTGCCTCAGCCTCTGTGACCCCAACCCCTGAAATCCCTTCCCACACCCCAGCCCTGCCCTCTGCTCTCCTCCAGGTGCCTGCCCCAAGCCCCCTGTGCCCCTCTGGGGCTCTCCCAGCCAGGAAGGGGCAGAGCTCCCCCTGTGAGCCAGGATGGTGCCAGGATGGTGCCAGGATGGCTCCTCTGGGGCTCTCCCAGCCAGGAAGGGGCAGAGCTCCCCCTGTGAGCCAGGATGGTGCCAAACAGCAGCAAAATTAAGGCAAAGCCTCTCTGTGAGGAAGGGCCAAGCCAGCCCTGCCCCCCATCAGCCCCGGGCTGTGTTTGCTGGCAAGACTCAAACAGCTCCGTGGATTCTGGTGCTCCCTCCCCTATGGTACAGTGAACTCAATCCATTTAGCCAAAAAAAAGAGACAAGAAGAGGGCAGCCCCCAGCTGGGGGTGCAGCTACCCTGCCAGCTTGCTGGTGACCAGCGAGGATTTCCTCTGGGGCAGGTCCTGGGGCGTGGGGATGTGGTCTCCTGTCACCAGGTTCTTGTCAGGCCCCGCACTCGGCAGCTGCTTGTTCTTCATCTTGGCCTTGGCCATGTTGTAGTCACCAGAATCAAAGTATTTTTGCTGGAAAAAGGAGAAATGTTTGGGTTAGTGGGTGTGCAGGGAAACAGGAGCCTTTGGGGAGGCCAAATTGGGATTGGGAGTGCAGGAACAAGGACTGGGATTGGGTGTGCAGGAGCAGGGGAACAGGAACACAGCCTTTGGGGAGGCCAAATTGGGATTGGGGTTGAGTGTGCAGGATTTGGGGCTGGGATTGACTGTGCAGGAGTACAGGAACAGCAGAGCCATGAGGATGCTTTAGAAAAGGCTAAATTTGGATTGGGATTGGCTGTGCAGGATTTGGGGTTGGGATTGGCTGTGCAGGATTTGGGGTTGGCTGTGCAGGATTTGGGACTGGCTGTGCAGGATTTGGGGTTGGCTGTGCAGGATTTGGGGCTGGGGTTGGCTGTGCAGGATTTGGGGCTGGGATTGGCTGTGCAGGATTTGGGGTTGGCTGTGCAGGATCAGGATTTGGGGTTGGCTCTGCAGGATTTGGGGCTGGCTGTGCAGGATTTGGGGCTGGCTCTGCAGGAGCAGGGGACAGCAGAGCCACGAGGACCCTTCAGGGAGTGCTGGGCTGCCCCGAGGCAGGCCGTGAGAAGATGGCACAAGGGGAACTCCCAGCAGGAGCTGGGCCAGGCCCAAGAGGCCTTTGGCCAGCAGGCAGTGACTCGGGCAGGGCTGGGCCTGACTCGGGGCACGGGGACACACCCAGCTGGGCTGGCACCTGGGCAGGGCAGCGCCCAGCCCTGCCCCTGGGCCCGGGCACCACGGGGACACCGCAGAGAGCTGGGATCAGCTGAGCTGGGATCAACCTGAGAGCTGGGATCAACCTGAGAACTGGGATCAGCTGGGAGCTGGGATCAACTGAGCTGGGATCAACTGAGCTGGGATCAGCTGGGAGCTGGGATCAGCTGAGCTGGGATCAACTGCCAGGGCTGGGATCAACTGAGAGAGCTGGGATCAGCTGGGAGAGCTGGGATCAACTGAGCTGGGATCAGCTGCCAGGGCTGGGATCAGCTGAGAGAGCTGGGATCAGCTGGGATCAACTGAGCTGGGATCAGCTGCCAGGGCTGGGATCAGATTTGGGATCACACCTGTGACGTTTGGGATCACACTTTCCAGGTTTGGGATCACATTTGGGATCACAGTGCCAGGTTTTTTCCTTCCCCCCCCCCATTTTTTCCCCAGGTTTCCCATTCCTTCCCAATTTCCCCCATGTCTCCAGTTATTTTTCCCATTTTCCCCTTTTCAGGCCAGAGCAGGATCTCCTGGGGCTGGGGGTCCCTCTGTCCCTCACCCCTTTCTGCAGCCTCTTCATGAGGAAATCTGAGCCCCCAGGCTTCTGGCCCAGGTTGGGGTATTTGGCCTTGAGCTTGGCCTCCTCTGCCCTCTCGGGGGAAATGGCCTTGTCCTTCTCCTGGGAGTCCTGAAAGAGAAAAAACCACAGATTTACTTATTAATGAAATTTACATTGTTCATTGCGGCATTAACTTACATTTGCATTTATTTATTAAATTAAAACGTATTTATTAAAATTATATTGTTTATTATGTCATTCATTTACATTCACTTATTAAATTAAAATTTAGTAAATAAAATTTGCATTGCTTATTATGTCAATAATTTACATTTACTTTTAAAATAAAAATTTATTTATTAAATTAAAACGTATTTATTAAAATTATATTGTTTATTATGTCATTAATTTACATTCACTTATTAAATTAAAATTTAGTAAATAAAATTTGCATTGCTTATTATGTCAATAATTTACATTTACTTTTAAAATAAAAATTTATTTATTAAATAAAATTGACATCATTTATTGTGGCATTAATTTACAATTATTAAATAAAGTTTACTAAAGAACATTGACATTATTATATTATTAATTTACATTTATTTATTAAAGCTTATTAAGTACAATTTACATTATTTATTACAATATTAATTTGCACTTAATTCTTGGATTTTAGGCTGAATTTTAGGCTGGATTTTGGGAAGGAATTCCTGGATTTTGGGGAGGAATTCCTGGATTTTGGGGAGGAATTCCTGGATTTTGGGCTGGATTTTAGGAAGGAATTCCTAGATTTTGGGGAGGAATTCCTGAATTTTGGGCTGGATTTTGGGGAATTCCTGGATTTGTCTGTGCTGGGAAGGACTTTGGGGGATCTCAGGTAGGATTTGGGCATCCTGGGGAGGATTTCAGGAATTCCAGGCAGAGGAATTCCTGGATTTGTGTGTGCTGGGAAGGACTTTGGGGGATCTCAGGTAGGATTTGGGGATCCTGGGGAGGATTTTGGGGTCTGAGAGCAGCAGCCAAAGCTCTGTCCCCTGAAACCACTGCAGAATCTCGGGCTCATCCTGGGGAGGATTTCAGGAATTCCAGGCAGGATTTTGGGGACCCTGGGGAGGATTTTGGGGTCTGAGAGCAGCAGCCAAAGCTCTGTCCCCTGAAACCACTGCAGGATCTCGGGCTGCTCCCCTCAGCTCCCGGTGACCCCAGTCCCAGTGACCCCAGTCCCATCGACCCCAATCCCAGTGACCCCCATCCCATCCCACCCCAGTGCCCCCAGTCCCACCCCAGTGACCCCAGTCCCATCCCACCACGCACCCCCCACGCCGCCATCCATCCTAATCCGGAAGTCCCGCCCACCCCCTGCCCCGTAGCCAATCAGAGCTCGGTTTTCGCCAGACGGACAACAAACCCAACCAATCCCCGCTCAGGACTGGAAAGAGGGACGTGCGGCCGAGCCAGTGGGAGCCCGCCCGACACCCCCTCAGGCCCCCGGGGTTCCCCCACCTGTTTCTCCTGCCCGGTCTCCTCCGTGAGGGCGCCGGTGCCGAGCGGGGCTGCCATGGCGGCGAGGGGGGAGCTCCGCGCTCCCTCCGCTGCGTCCGGCCCCGCGCCCTGCTCCAAAATGGCCGCCACCGCCTCCACCGCCTCAGCTGCGTGACGGACAGCAGCTCCGGCCAATGAACGCAGAGAAGCGGCCGCAATGACATCACAGCTGACCAATCAGTGCGCGCGGGGGCGGGGCACTAAGAGGGGGCGGTGCAAGCAAAAGGGCGTGGCAGCAATGACTGGCCTTAACAGCGACCAATGGAAAACGAGAGATAGCGAGTGGGCGGGGAAAGAGGCGTGCCTTCCCCGGTCCGGCAGCGCCGCGGGTTCGAGACCGGGGCCGGGAGGGTGCGGGGACACCGCGGGGCACCGGGGGACACCGAAACCCCCCGGAAAGGAAAAGGGGCCCGGGCGAGGAGGGAGCTCACCCCACCCACCAGCTGAGACCGCCCGCAGCCCCGGCCCTGCCGGTGCCCTGGAAACGGCAGCGCCCACCGAAACACGCACAGAGCCCGGGCTCGGAGAAATCCAAATTTTAACTGGACTGCAGGAGAATAAAGTGGGGGAGGAAGGGAGGAAGGGGTTGTGAACAAAAATAATCACAGTTGCACTTGGTTTTTCTTACTAGAAACAGCAGCTGAGCCACAGGGGGCACAGCCTGGGGGGCTCCGGGTGCCCAACACCCCCAAACCCACCCAAGGAAGGTGTGAGCTGCTCAGGGGCACCCCCAGAGCGCCCAGGAGCTGCGGCTGTGCCAGGGTTTGGCCTCTTGGAGCAGCTCCTGGGCTGGGCCACCCCTGGCCCTGCCACCCCCGGCTCTGCACTGGCCTCAGAAGGAAATGCCCAAGGAGCTGCTGCCACCTCCCCCGGAGGCTGTGCTGGGGCTGCTGGGGGGTTCTCACCCACCTGGGGAGGGGAAAAGCAAAAATCCCCTGGTCCCTCCCCAGGCTGAGCCCAGCCAGTGCCCCGGGGGCTGCAGGTGCCCACGGGGAGAGGGTTCTCCTTGATGGGACCCACCAAGGGTCACCTCCAGCCTGTGGGAGGAGTTCAGGACTCCTTGAAGGGCACCAGCACGGCCCAGATCATCTCTGTGCCCATTGCTTTGGCACCTTCCAGCTCCAGGTCCCTCTGGGGGGACCCCAGGGTGGGAGCCCAGGTGGCACCTCAGGATGGGACCCATCAAGGGTCTTCCCCACACCACGTGAGGAGGAGTTTAGGACTTAGTGAAGACTGCCACCCCTGGCACTGCCACCCCCATCCGTGCCACCCCCGGCTCTGCACTGGCCTCAGAAGGAAATGCCCAAGGAGCTGCTGCCACCTCCCCCGGAGGCTGTGCTGGGGCTGCTGGGGGGTTCTCACCCACCTGGGGAGGGGAAAAGCAAAAATCCCCTGGTCCCTCCCCAGGCTGAGCCCAGCCAGTGCCCCGGGGGCTGCAGGTGCCCACGGGGAGAGGGTTCTCCTTGATGGGACCCACCAAGGGTCACCTCCAGCCTGTGGGAGGAGTTCAGGACTCCTTGAAGGGCACCAGCACGGCCCAGATCATCGCTGTGCCCATTGCTTTGGCACCTTCCAGCTCCAGGTCCCTCTGGGGGGACCCCAGGGTGGGAGCCCAGGTGGCACCTCAGGATGGGACCCATCAAGGGTCTTCCCCACACCACGTGAGGAGGAGTTTAGGACTTAGTGAAGGCCACCAGCAGAGCCCAGATCATCTCCATGCCTGTGCCTCAGGAGCTGCAGGTCCCCGTGGGGAGAGGGCTCTCCTTGATGGGACCCACCAAGGGTCTCCTCCACCCTGTGTGAGGGGTTAAGGACTTCCTGAAGGCCACCAGCACGGCCCAGGTCACCAGATCAGCTCCAGGTCCCTCTGGGGAGCCCCCAGGGTGTGACCCCAGCTGGGGTGTGAGGTGCCCGTGATGGGACCCACCAAGGATCTCCCCATGCCACGTGAGAAGTGTTTCACTGAAGGCCACCAGCACGGCCCAGATCATCCCAGCGCCCCTTGCCTTGGCACCTTGCAGCTCCAGGTCCCTCTGGGGAGACCCCAGGGTGCGACCCCAGCACGGGGACCCACCAAGGAGGACTTTTAGGACTTATTGAAGGCGGCCAGCACGGCCCAGATCATCTCGGTGCCCTTTCCTTTGGCCGCCTCCACCTCGGGGTCCATGTCCAGCAGGTCCTTGGTCCTGTTCATGGCCAGGTCGTACTTGTCGTCGGCCAGGCTGGCGAAAACGTTCTCCAGCACGTCGGAGGCGTGGGCCAGCACCAGCAGGGCCAGAGTCCGGCGCTCCATGCGCTGGGGCTCGTTGACCCAGCGCTCCAGGACGCTCTCCTGCAGCCGCCTCAGCAGGCGCTGCTTCTCGGAGGCGTTGCTCACCGGGTGCGTGGTCATGTCGAAGAGCAGGAAGTTCTGCTTCTCCGTGGTCAGGATGCCCTTCTCCACCAGCGCCTTGGCCAGCCGCTCCCGCACGTTGCGCAGCTGGTACTGCAGCTTGAAGGGGTTCCACGTCTCTCCTGGGGAGGCAGGAGGGCTCTGATCAAGGTTTGCTCCCCAATCCTCAATCCCAACGTCCTTCCAGCCTTCCTGCCACAGGAGCTCTGAGGACCAAGATCTCCACCAAACTCCCACCCAGAAAATTCTTCTTTGCCCACAAATTCAACCTTCTCCTGCTCTCCCCATCCCCAGGGACCTCCAGGGAGCTCTAGAGATCCAGAGCCAGGACAGGGAGGCTCTGATCAAGGTTTCTTTCCCAATCCCAACGTCTTTCCAGCTCTGAGGTCCAAGATTTCCACCCAGCTCCTAACTCAAAAAATTCTTCTCTGTCCCCACATTCAGCCTTTCCTTGATCTCCTCATCTCCAGGGACCTCCAGGGATCAGATCCAGGCCAGGCAGGTTCTACTCAAGGTTTGCTCCCCAATCCCAGTGTCCTCCCACCCTTCCATGGTGTCTGTATGGACACCAGGCCCTGCCACAGGAGCTCTGAGGACCAAGAGTTCCACCAAGCGCACAACCCAGAAAATTCTTCTTTCCCTCACATTCAGCCTTCCCCTGCTTTCCTCATCCCCAGGGACCTCCAGGGATCAGATCCAGGCCAGGCAGGTTCTACTCAAGGTTTGCTCCCCAATCCCAGTGTCCTCCCACCCTTCCATGGTGTCTGTATGGACACCAGGCCCTGCCACAGGAGCTCTGAGGACCAAGATTTCCACCAAGCTCCCAACCCAGAAAATTCTTCTTTGCCCACAAATTCAACCTTCTCCTGCTCTCCCCATCTCCAGGGACCTCCAGAGAGCTCTAGAGATCCAGAGCCAGGCCAGGGAGGCTCTGCTCAAGGTTTCTTTCCCAATCCCAGTGCTCTTTCACCCTTCCATGATGTCCTGCATGGACACCAGGCCCTGCCACAGGAGCTCTGAGGTCCAAGACTTCCACCAAGCTCCCAGCAAAGGAACACACAGAAAATTCTCCTCTGCCCCCACATTCAGCCTTCCCATCAGCTTTCTCCCCCTTCCATGGTGTCTGTATGGACACCAGGCCCTGCCACAGGAGCTCTGAGGTCCAAGACTTCCACCAAGCTCCCAACCCAGAAAATTCTTCTTTCCCTCACATTCAGCCTTCCCCTGCTTTCCTCATCCCCAGGGACCTCCAGAGATCAGATCCAGATCCAGAGAGACTCTGGTCAAGGTTTCTTTCCCAATCCCAGTGTCCTTCCACCCTTCCATGGTGTCCTCCATGCACACCAGGCCCTGCCACAGGAGCTCTGAGATAAAAGATTTCCACCCAGCTCCCAACCCAGAAAATTCTTCTTAGCCCATAAATTCAACCTTCTCCTGCTCTCCCCCTCTCCAGGAACCTCCAGGGATCCAGAGCCAGGCCAGGGAGGCTCTGCTCAAGGTTTCTTTCCCAATCCCAGTGCTCTTTCACCCTTCCATGATGTCCTGCATGGACGCCAGGCCCTGCCACAGGAGCTCTGAGGTCCAAGATTTCCACCAAGCTCCCAGCAAAGGAACACACAGAAAATTCTTCTCTGCCCCCACATTCAGCCTTCCCATCAGCTTTCTCCTGCTCTCCTCATCTCCAGGCATCACAGCCAGGCCAGGGAGGCTCTGCTCAACGTTTCTGTCCCAATCCCAACGTCCTTCCACCCTTCCATGGTGTCCTGCATGGACACCTGGCTCTGCCACAGGAGCTCTGAGGGATGTTTGGACAGCCCTGGACAGGGGTTTTGGAGGGTCCAGGCTGGACTTGGGGTTCCCTCACCACCAGATCCTGGAGCTCTGCATGCAGAGGGTGACCCTGGATGGATTTTGGGGGGTCTCAGGGAGGTTTGGACAGCCCTGGAGGGAGCTGGGGTGATGGAATGCCCACCCAGCCCTACCAGTGAGCAGCTCTATCCAGGTCTGCACCGTCTCTGCTGGCTCCGTGGCCTTGATGTGCCTGAGGGTCTCATCCAGCAGCACGTCCCCCGTGGGGGCGTCCGACTTCAGCAGCACCTGGAGCAGCAACGGCAGAGAACATTGCCATAAATACTGTCATACTGTCCACTTCCAAAAAGATTATATAATATTATACTGTTAAAATGATATCATATTCTATTATTATACAACATTATAATATAGTCTTTTGTGTCATTATTAAATAGTATTTTACTATTATAATTATAGACTAATATAATATTCTATTATTATACAACATTATAATATAGTCTTTTGTGTCATTATTAAATAGTATTTTACTATTATAATTATAGACTAATATAATATTCTATTATCATTATATAATATTATAAAATTGTAATTCTGCATCATTGTTATATAATATATAATAAGTATACATTAAGATAATATTAAATTATTATATAATATCGTAATTTTATATTATTGTTACTATAAATATACAATTATTATATTGTTAATATAATATAAATTATTATACATTAATATATTATTCTATTAATATTCTATTAATATTATATATTATAATATTGTAATTTTGTGACATTAAATAATACTATACTATTATAATGATATGTTAATATAATATTCTATTATTATAGACTATTACTAAATTGTAATTTTGTATCATTGTTATATAATATTTAATAAGTATATATCAAGATAATATTCTATTGTTATTCAATATTATAATATTGTAATTTTATATTATTGTTATATAATGTTATACAATTATCATTATATATTAGTATAATATTCTATTAATATTATATTGTAATATTGCAATTTTGTGACGTTATTAGATAATACTATACTATTATAATATCTTAAAATAATATTCTATTAACATTATATATTACTGTATTGTAATTTTGTATCATTGTTATATTATACTATTATAATTATACATTATCATATTCTATTAATATTATATAATATTATAATATTGTAAATTTATATGATTATAATATATTATACTATGTATTATACTCACCTTCCTCCCCAGCATCCTCACCTTCCTCCCAGCACCCTCACCATCCTCACCTTCCTCTCCAGCCTCCTCCCCATCCTCACCTTCCTCCCCAGCACCCTCACCTTCCTCCCCATCCTCACCTTCCTCCCCAGCAGCCTCACTTTCCTCTCTAGCATCCTCCCCAGCCTCACCTTCCTTCCAGCATCTTCACCTTCCTCCCCATCCCCACCTTCCTCCCCAGCATCCACCCTGTCCTCATCTTCCTCCCTAGCCTCACATTCCTCCCAGCATCCTCACCAGCAGCCTCCCCTCCCTCCCCATGCTCACCTTCCTCCCCATCCTCACCTTCCTCCCCAGCAGCCTCCCCTCCCTCCCCAGCCTCCCCAGGCGCCTCCCCCTCCTCACCTTCCCTGTCCTCATCTTCCTCCCTAGCCTCACATTCCTCCCAGCATCCTCACCATCCTCACCTCCCTCCCCAGGCGCCTCCCCCTCCTCACCTTCCTCTCCAGCAGCCTCCTCCTCCTCAGGGCCAGGGGCTCCAGGCGGATGCGGCCGCGCAGGGCCAGCTCGATCAGGATCCCCCCGCGCAGCCCCGAGGAGATGCAGTCGTTCCAGAAGGACGTGTAGCCCTGGCGAGCAAACGGGAGGGGTTCTCTCCTCTCCTCTGCCTCTCAGCCCTCCTGGCCTGGCTGGATCCTCACCAGGAGTCTCCACAAAGCTCCCAGATGTCCACATTTCCCTGCTCCTTCTCCAAACCCTCCCAGATTTCCACATTTCCCTGCTCCTGTCTCTCCAAAGCCTCCCAGATTTCCACATTTCCCTGCTCCTGTCTCTCCAAAGCTTCCCAGATTTTCCTGCCCCTCCCTCTAAACCTTCCCAAATTTCCCTCTTCCTGTCTCTCCAAACCTTCCCACATTTCCCTCCTCCCGTCTCTCCAAAGCTCCCCCAATTTCCACATTTCCCTACTCTCTCCAACCCTTCCCAAATTTCCCTGCTCCCTTTTCGCCAAAACTTCCCAAATTTCCCTCCTCCTGTCTCTCCAAACCTTCCCAGATTTCTCTGCTCCTGTCTCTCCAAACCTTCCTAAGTCTCCCTGCTCCTGTCTCTGCTCCTCTCTCCAAACCTTCCCAGATTTCCCTGCTCCTTTTTTATCCAAAACTTTCCAGATTTCCCCGTTCCTGTTTCTCTAAACCCTCCCAGATTTCTCTGTTCCTCTCTCTAAACGTTCCCAAATTTCCCTGCTCCTGTTTCTGCTCCTTTCTCACCAAACCCTCCCAGATTTCTCTGCTCCTCTTTCCAAACCTTCCCAGATTTCCCTGCTCCTGTCTGATCATAAAAAAGGAGCAGCAAAAAGGAAGAGAACCCCAAGCTCCAGAGTGCACAGGACAGTTCTGGGTTGGAATTGCAGCCAGGGAGAAAAAAAACCAGAACACCTGGACAAGAAAGGCCAGGGAAGGGCAGGGAAGGAATCTGCCCAGGGAATTTTCCCAGGGAAGGGCAGAGAGGGAATTTGCCCTGAGAATTTGCCCAGGGAGGGAATTTGCCCAGGGAATTTGCTGCTCCCTGAGCTTCAAGAACACTCAAGAGATGCTTTCCAAGAGAGCTGGCTGTGCTTTGGAGCAATGGGGCAGCCCAGGTGACCTTTCCTTCCCTCCCCTTCTCCCATTCCTCTTTCACTCCCTGATGAGAACAAAGCCCCATTGTTTCCCTCTGTTCCTTGGGTTTCAGGGCAAGCCAGGAGCAGCCAGGGCTCAGGGAGAGCCTCGGGGGGCTGGGGTGGCATTTGAGGGGTGCCCCCAGTGGGATCACAGCCACCACAGGGGGGTTTGCAGAGACCCCAGCACACCTGCAAGGGGTTCCTGGTGGGAATTTCCACCTTTCTGCTGCTCTTTCTGCCCTTTTCCCCTCCCTTTCTGTTGCTATTATAATTATACATTATCATACTCTATTAATATTATATAATATTATAATATTGTAAATTTATATAATTATAATATATTATACTATGTATTATACTCACCTTCCTCCCCAGCATCCTCACCTTCCTCCCAGCACCCTCACCATCCTCACCTTCCTCTCCAGCCTCCTCCCCATCCTCACCTTCCTCCCCAGCACCCTCACCTTCCTCCCCATCCTCACCTTCCTCCCCATCCTCACCTTCCTCCCCATCCTCACCTTCCTCCCCATCCTCACCTTCCTCCCCAGCAGCCTCACTTTCCTCTCTAGCATCCTCCCCAGCCTCACCTTCCTTCCAGCATCTTCACCTTCCTCCCCATCCCCACCTTCCTCCCCAGCATCCACCCTGTCCTCATCTTCCTCCCTAGCCTCACATTCCTCCCAGCATCCTCACCACCCTCACCACCCTCCCCAGGCGCCTCCCCCTCCTCACCTTCCTCTCCAGCAGCCTCCTCCTCCTCAGGGCCAGGGGCTCCAGGCGGATGCGGCCGCGCAGGGCCAGCTCGATCAGGATCCCCCCGCGCAGCCCCGAGGAGATGCAGTCGTTCCAGAAGGACGTGTAGCCCTGGCGAGCAAACGGGAGGGGTTCTCTCCTCTCCTCTGCCTCTGCGCCCTCCTGGCCTGGCTGGATCCTCACCAGGAGTCTCCACAAAGCTCCCAGATTTCCACATTTCCCTGCTCCTTCTCCAAACCCTCCCAGATTTCCACATTTCCCTGCTCCTGTCTCTGCTCCTTCTCCAAACCCTCCCAGATTCCCTGCTCCTGTCTCTCCAAAGCCTCCCAGATTTCCACATTTCCCTGCTCCTGTCTCTGCTCCTTCTCCAAACCCTCCCAGATTTCCACATTTCCCTGCTCCTTCTCCAAACCCTCCCAGATTTCCACATTTCCCTGCTCCTTCTCCAAACCCTCCCAGATTCCCACATTTCCCTGCTCCTGTCTCTGCTCCTTCTCCAAACCCTCCCAGATGTCCACATTTCCCTGCTCCTGTCTCTGTTCCTTCTCCAAACCCTCCCAGATTTCCACATTTCCCTGCTCCCGTCTCTCCAAACTCTCCCAGATTTCCACATTTCCCTGCTCCTTTCTCCAAACCCTCCCAGATTTCCACATTTCCCTGCTCCTGTCTCTCCAAAGCTTCCCAGATTTTCCTGCCCCTCCCTCTAAACCTTCCCAAATTTCCCTCTTCCTGTCTCTCCAAACCTTCCCACATTTCCCTCCTCCCGTCTCTCCAAAGCTCCCCCAATTTCCACATTTCCCTACTCTCTCCAACCCTTCCCAAATTTCCCTGCTCCCTTTTCGCCAAACCTTCCCAAATTTCCCTCCTCCTGTCTCTCCAAACCTTCCCAGATTTCTCTGCTCCTGTCTCTCCAAACCTTCCTAAGTCTCCCTGCTCCTGTCTCTGCTCCTCTCTCCAAACCTTCCCAGATTTCTCTGCTCCTGTCTCTCTAAACCTTCCTAAGTCTCCCTGCTCCCGTCTCTGCTCCTCTCTCCAAACCCTCCCAGATTTCCCTGCTCTTTTATCCAAAACTTTCCAGATTTCCCCGTTCCTGTTTCTCTAAACCCTCCCAGATTTCTCTGTTCCTCTCTCTAAACGTTCCCAAATTTCCCTGCTCCTGTTTCTGCTCCTTTCTCACCAAACCCTCCCAGATTTCTCTGCTCCTCTTTCCAAACCTTCCCAGATTTCCCTGCTCCTGTCTGATCATAAAAAAGGAGCAGCAAAAAGGAAGAGAACCCCAAGCTCCAGAGTGCACAGGACAGTTCTGGGTTGGAATTGCAGCCAGGGAGAAAAAAAACCAGAACACCTGGACAAGAAAGGCCAGGGAAGGGCAGGGAAGGAATCTGCCCAGGGAATTTTCCCAGGGAAGGGCAGAGAGGGAATTTGCCCTGAGAATTTGCCCAGGGAGGGAATTTGCCCAGGGAATTTGCTGCTCCCTGAGCTTCAAGAACACTCAAGAGATGCTTTCCAAGAGAGCTGGCTGTGCTTTGGAGCAATGGGACAGCCCAGGTGACCTTTCCTTCCCTCCCCTTCTCCCATTCCTCTTTCACTCCCTGATGAGAACAAAGCCCCATTGTTTCCCTCTGTTCCTTGGGTTTCAGGGCAAGCCAGGAGCAGCCAGGGCTCAGGGAGAGCCTCGGGGGGCTGGGGTGGCATTTGAGGGGTGCCCCCAGTGGGATCACAGCCACCACAGGGGGGTTTGCAGAGACCCCAGCACACCTGCAAGGGGTTCCTGGTGGGAATTTCCACCTTTCTGCTGCTCTTTCTGCCCTTTTCCCCTCCCTTTCTGTTGCTTTCTTCCCTTCCTTTCTGCTCTTTCTCCCTTTATGCTGCTTTTTCTCCTCTCTTTCTCCTCTTTTTTCCTCTCCCTTTCTGCTTCTCTTTCTGCTGTTTTCTCTCCCCCCCTTCTGCTCTTTTATCCCTCCCTTTACGCTGCTTTTTTCTGCTGCTTTCTTTCCTCCTTCTCTGCTCTTTTTCCCCCCCTTTCCTGCTGCTCTCTTTCTTCCTTTCCTGCTGCTCTTTCTCTGGATGGAAAACAAGGAGAGAAGGACCTAAAAGCCACCAGGAGACTGGAGAAAAACCCAAGGCAAAGAGGCTGGGAGCCCCCAGCCCTCCCCAGGGCTGAATTCCCATCCCCTGGGGCTCTGTTTGAGCAGGGCATGTGGACTCTGGGCTTGCCCAGCACGGAGAACCATAAAAGAAATGAATATTTTTATTTGCTTTCTCCACTTCCTCGTGCAGGCAGACAAAGGAACCTTTCATCCCTGCCCTCCTGGTTTCCTTCCCTGGGTTGTGCTCATGGCTTTTACAAACAAGTTCTCCAGGAAAGGGTGTGAAGATGAGCAAAGGTTTCAATTTCCTGGCCTCAAGGGCAGGTTACCCCTAGGAAATTTTAAATCCCAAAGCTCCTGGGCTATTTCCAGCTTCTGGAATCAGACTGGTTACAAAAGCCAGGCTGGTGTGCAGCCAGGTCCTCCTACATGGACAGACTGGCACTTTAAATAATGAAATTACACCGTGAGCTCATTGAATTTGGCAAAAATCATCTTGTTTTTCCCCAGTCATCAAAGCATGAGTGAACACCCGAGCTGTGAAAACAGAGCCCAGCTCAGGGCCAGGCTGCTGCTGCCTCTGGTTGTGAGCTACAGGAATGTGGAAGGACAGGATGGAATAAAAATAAATAAATAAATAAATAAAAGAGTGACAAGGGTTTTTTCCCCTGTTTGTTGTGCTCTCCCAGGTTCCTGGTGGCTCAAGGGCTGTTCCCAGGATACATTAACCAAGAACACCAAACACAGCCCAGGAAAAAAAGCCCTCAAATATTTGCTGCAGGATTATTTGCATTGTGTTCCCTGTACAGCCCTGAGCTCCTGCCACTTCCCAGTTGGCTCCCAGATCTTATCTGGGGCTCTCAAACAGGACAGCCCCAGCCCTTGGCACTGTCACGAGCTGTGGCACAGCTCTGGGAGCAGCCCAGAAGTGCAGAGCCCTGCTGGGAAGAAGGTTCTGGCACCTCACAAAGGTTCAATTCCATCCCTGAGGGGTGAGGAGGAGGAGGACATCCACCCCAGCTCCTCAGGGGGGGAGCCAGGCTCACACAGCAATCATGGAATAACCACAGCTGGGAAAGATCTCCAGGACCACTAAGCTCAGTCTTGGCCAAAGTGGGTTCCTGCAGCTGGAGAGCCCTTCTAGAAGCTTCTGCTCTGCCACTGTCACCTCAAAAAGCACTTTGGACACCTGGTGGCTTCCCCTGGTCTGCAATTCCCCATCCACTGGTGAGGAATAGCAGATTTCAGAACTGTGGAATGGTTTGGGTTGGAAGGGACCTTAAAGATCAACAAATCCCATTCCCTGTCACGGCAGGGACAGGTTCCACCACAGCAGGCTGCTCCCAGCCCCGTCCAGCCTGGCCTGGGCCACTCCCAGGGATGGGGCAGCCCTGGAATCACCTGTGCCAGGGCCTCCCCACCCTCCCTGCCAAAGATTGCCCCGAGCTGCTGCAGGAAATGGAAGCAGGGGTGAAGTCAAGGCACAGGGAAAGCACAGAGAATTCCACAGCAGGCATCTTCCCCTTCCAGGCAGGGCTGACTAACCAGTTCCCAGCAGCTGATAAGCACCAAGCAATTGTGTTTGAGCAGGATCTCCTTCCCCAGGGTGGCAGGCACACCTGGAGCTCCCAGCAGTGACAGCCCCAGCCCTGCCTGGCCCAGGAAGGCAGCAGAGCTGCAGCTCCTGCTCCCTGTCCACTGTGGCTGCTCCAGCTCCCAGCCCAGCTGCCTCTGCTGCCCTCTCCTCTTCCCTCTCCTCTTCCCCACATGATTTTTAAAGAGCAGAGCAGTGCTCATGGTGTTCAGCTGCTGTTTTGGCACATGGATTTTTAAAGAGCAGAGCAGTGCTCATGGTGTTCAGCTGCTGTTTTGGGGCTGCAGAGGAGGATGTTCACCCTTTGATAAATCAGCTTGAGCCTCAGCTCAGCCCTTCAGCCCTGTTAAGAACAACCCCAACTGTGCTCTGCCACTGTCCCCAGGGCACCCCTGACCTCGTGCCACTGTCCCCAGGGCAGAGCAGCTGGGACAGCCCTTGCCAGCCCCATGCACAGCTCAGGTTGCCATCTCCTGGCACAGGCAGCCCACAGCAGCTGGCCCATCCCTGGAAGTGGCCAAGGCCAGGCTGGACAGGGCTTGGAGCAGCCTGGGATGGTGGGAGGTGTCCCTGCCCATGGTGAGGGTTGGGAACTGGATGAGCTTCACAGTCCCTTCCAACACCCAGGGCCACGGCTCAGCTGAGGTGTTGGGCTCCATGATCTTTAAGGTCTCTTCCAGCCCAGCCATTCTGTGAATTCTGTGAACACAATCTTGTGATCCCAAGCAGGTTCTAAGGGAGAACACTGAGAAGAACCCCCCTGTCACAGACAAATTTTATGAAAAATCCTTTTGCCAGGATCTTTTCTCGTGAGAAGCTGGGGAGCTTCAGCTTCTCCACGTTTTGCTGCTTTGGAATGTGATTTGGAGAACTGTTTACCCAGCATGTGAATTGTTTTCACTTGATGACCAATGACAGCCACCTGTGTCGAGGCTGTGAGCAGTCACAAGATTTTGTTATCTATTCCATTCCTTTCTTTTCCATCTTTCTGATGGATCCTTTCCCTATTCTTTTTAGTATAGTTTTAATATAGCATTTTAATATAATAAAATAAATGAGCCTTCTGAAAGATGGAGTCAAGATTCTCATCTCTCCCCTCGTCCTGGGACCCCTGAACACAACCCCACCCACCCAACCCCCCGAGAGCCTGGAGCCCAGCTTGGGTGGGCACTGCCAGGTGCCCAGCCTCACCTCCTTGTCCTTCAGCCCCAGCAGCAGCACCTCCTCCATCAGGGTCAGCCGGATGTCCTTGGAGTCGTCGGGCTCCTCCTCGTTCAGCTCGGGCTCCTCCTCGCCCTCCCCCTTCCTCTCCTTGCCCTCGGCGCGCCGGCCCCGGTGCGTCAGGGTGGTCATCTCCTGGGGGGGCACGGGGATCAACACTGGGGCAGGGCTGGGCCCCCAGAGCCTAACCCACTCCTCCAAACCCCCAAGACCAAAACCCTCTTCCCCAGACCTAAATCCCTACCCTCAGACCCCCATTCCCAGACCCTCAGACCCACTCCTCCAAACCCCCAGACCCAAACCCCCACCCAGAGCCAAACCCCCACCCTCAGACCCAAACCCCCTTCCCCAGACTGAAACCCAGTCCTCCAAAACCCCTTTCTCAGATCCAAACTCCCAGACCCCTATTGCCAGACCCAAACCCCCATCCCCAAATCCATCCCTCCAAACGCACTTTGCCGTGCCCAAACCCCCAGACCCAAACCCCCATCCCCAAATCCATTCCTCCAAACTCACTTTGCCATACCCAAACCCCCACCCTCAGACCCCCATTCCCAGCCCCAAACCCACTCCCCCACACTCAAACCCTCATCCCCAAACCCACTCCTCCAAACCCCTATTCCCAGACCCAAACCCCCATCCCCAAATCCACTCCTCCAAACTGCCTTCCCGAAACCCAAACCCCCAGGAGCAGACCAAGCTACACTCGCTGCTCCTACCCCAGGCTTTCCAGCTCCACCAAACTCAAACCCCCATTCCCTGACCCCAGACCCAAACCCCTTCCCCCAAACCCAGGGAAGTTTGCTGCTCCTACCCCAGGACTCCAACTCCCCCAGGCCCAAACCCCTTCCCTCACACCAAGGGACGCTCACTACACCTACCCCAGGACGTCCAGCTCCCCCAGACCCAATCCCCCCCAGATCCCTTCCCCCAGACCCAAACTCCCATTCCCAGGCCCAAACCCCCACCCTTAGACCCCCATGCCCAGACCCAGACCCCTTCCCCCAGACCCAGGGATGCTCTCCACTCCTACCCCAGGATTTCCAGCTCTCCCAGACCCACACCCCCTCCCTCAGACCCAGATTCTCTCCCCCAGACCCAGATCCCATTCTCCAGGCCAAACCCCCAGTCCCTCCCCAGACCAAGGGCCGCCGGTCCGTTCCCCGCAGCACTCCCCGCTCCAATCCCATTCTCCAGGCCCAAACCCCCTCCCTCAGACCCAAACCCCCATCCCCAGACCAAGGGCCGCTCCCACCCCAGGATTTCCAGCTCCCCCAGACCCACACCCCCTCCCTCAGACCCAGATTCTCTCCCCCAGACCCAGATCCCATTCTCCAGGCCAAACCCCCAGACCAAGGGCCGCCGGTCCGTTCCCCGCAGCACTCCCCGCTCCCGGGGCTCTCGGGGACCCCCGTCCGCCTCACGGGCTGGGTCTGTCGCACGCCCCGCTCTGTGTGGGGACCCCCGAGGCGCAGCAGAGCCCCTGAGGCCGCACGGGTCCCGCAGCCCCGGCAGCGCCCCGGGCCGGCCCTGTCCCCGCCTCACCCCTGGGCTCCGTCCGCCCCTCCCGGCCCGGCCCCGCTCCATCCCGCAGCGCCCCGCGGGTGAAGACCCGCCCCCCTCACGAGGGCTGGGGGCTGCCGAGGCCCGCTGCCCGCTCTCACCGCGGCCCGGCGGGTCCGCCCGCCCCGCTCCGCTCCGCTCGGGGCCGCGGGCAGGAAAAGCCCCCGCCGCTTCCTGCCTCCGCTGGGCCCGCCCACGCCGCGGCCCTGACCAATGGGGGCCCGCGCGCGTCTGAGCAGCCAATGAGCGCGGCTCGGCTGGGTCGGGGGCGGGACTTCCTCCTGTCAGTCAGGGAGGCTCCGCCCCCGCCCGCGTGTCGTGTCCGGCTCCCGCTGCAGCTCGTGTCCCGTGTCACACCCGTGCCACAGCCGTGCCACAGCCGTGTCACAGCCCTGCTCCGGTCCTGTCCCGTGCCACAGCCCCGCTCCAGTCCCGTCCCGTGTGTCCTGTCCTGTGCCACGGCCCCACAGCCCTGCTCCGGTCCTGTCCCGTGTGTCCTGTCCCGTGCCACAGCCCCGTTCCAGTGACAACTTGTCCTGTGTCCTGTCCCGTATCCCATCCCATTCCCGTTCTGCCTCCTTCTCCCATCCCGTTCCCATTCCCGTCCCGTGTCCCGTTCCAGTCCCGTGTCTCGTTCCCGTACCCCACCCGTTCCCGTCCCGTCCCGTTCCCTCTCCCGTCCCGTCCCGTCCCGCCGGTATCGGACCACGCCGCCGAAGCTGAACGCCGTTTAATGGAGCAGCGCTGACGAACACCGCCGTTAATTGAAAAGCCAAAGCCGAGGAACGCTCCGCTGTCCCGCCCGGCGGCGGGAGCGGCTTCACGCCCGTTCCTGGCACGGTTCGGGGGCAGGAGGAGCCGGCCCGTGCCCCGTGCCCCGTGTCCCGCCCGCCACAAACCGCTCCGGGGACAGCCCGGCTCCCCCGGAAAACCACGGACACCGAAACTCCTGGCAGGGAGGCTGGAATTGCAGGCATGAAGAGGATTGATGGTGCTGCTGGTCTGCAAGAAATGCAAAGCATCCAGCTCCTGCCAATGTCCCCGCAGGAAAAACAAAATCTGCAACCCAAAACTGTAACAGAGTAACTGGCAGCCCAGCCCCGTGGAAACTCTGGAAACCACCCCAAAACTGGAGAGGTTTTGGGGCAGGCAGGGCCTCAGCTCAGAACCACAGGCACTGGTGGAACCTTGTGCTGGGGGGAATTGCCTCCACCACCATCAGTGCCCCACAAACCCCAAATCCTGGGATTTGGGATCCCACACAAAATGAGTTTGGAATTCTTCAGCTGGGCTTCCTGAGGCTTTCCTTCCTTGAAACACACGGGGCTGCAAACGGAGCAGAACAGATCCTCAAACCCAACGTGCACAACCAAACTGGGGTGGGGACCCAAACAGGAGATGGGCAACTCAAACTGCCCCTGGGGCTGATGGAAATTCCTCCTTTTGGGCAACTCAAACTGCCCCTGGGGCTGATGGAAATTCCTCCTTTTGGGCAACTCAAACTGCCCCTGGGGCCGGTTCAGATTCCTCTTTTTGGGCAACTCAAACTGCTCCTTGGGCTTGCTGAGCTTCTCCTTTTGGGCAACTAAAACTGCTCCTGGGGCTCACTCAGTTTCATTCTTTTGGGCAACTCAAACTGCTCCTTGGGCTTGTTGAGCTTCTCCTTTTGGGCAAATAAAACTGCTCCTTGAGCTTGTGGAAATTCCTCCTTTTGGGCAAATAAAACTGCTCCTTGGGCTCACTGAGTTTCATCCCTTTGGGCAACTAAATCTGCTCCTTGGGCTCGCTGAGCTTCCTCCTTTTGGGCAGCACGTCCTGGCTGGAGGAGAGCTCAGCCTGGTGCACCTGCCAAGGAAAACCAAGAATGGAATTACAGGAGCTCCGTGGGGCCAGGCCAGGGCTCAGCAGCTTTTGGGCAACTCAAACTGCTCCTTGGGCTCGTTGAGCTTCTCCTTTTGGGCAAATAAAACTGCTCCTTGAGCTTGTTGAAATTCCTCCTTTTGGGCAAATAAAACTGCTCCTTGAGCTTGTGGAAATTCCTCCTTTTGGGCAACTAAAACTGCTCCTTGGGCTCACTGAGTTTCATCCCTTTGGGCAACTAAATCTGCTCCTTGGGCTCGCTGAGCTTCCTCCTTTTGGGCAGCACGTCCTGGCTGGAGGAGAGCTCAGCCTGGTGCACCTGCCAAGGAAAACCAAGAATGGAATTACAGGAGCTCCGTGGGGCCAGGCCAGGGCTCAGCAGGACAGGGGGTGGCACAGATGTGCTGGCCCTGCAGGAACATCTGGATGCCATTTCCTGGCAGAAGTGACCCGCTCAGGAAGGCTGGCATGGTTGTTTTCCTGCTGGGATGTATTCCTGCTGCCACAGCTGCACCAAGGAGCTGTGTCCAGCAGGGCAGGGAGTGCTGGGCTCAGACTGAAAGAGGGGAAACTGAGGTTGGAAATATGGGAGAAATTGTTCCCTGTCAGGTGGGGAGGTTCAGACTGAAAGAGGAGGGGAAACTAAGGCTGGGGATGTGGGAGCAATCCTCCCCTGTGAGGTGGGGAGGTTCAGACTGAAAAAGGAGAAATCGAGGCTGGGGATGTGGGAGCAATCCTCCCCTGTCAGGTGGGGAGGTTCAGACTGAAAAAGGAGAAATCGAGGTTGGGGATGTGGGAGCAATCCTCCCCTGTGAGGTGGGCAGGCCCTGGCACAGGTGATCCCTGGATGCCCCATCCCTGGAAGTGGGCAAGGCCAGGCTGGACAGGGCCAGGAGCAGCCTGGGGTGGTGGAAGGGGACTCGAAATCCAAACCATTCCCTGATTCCAGCTCTGCACCTACAACCTCTGAGAGCTCAGTCCTGCTGCTTCTGACTCTCCCATGAAGGGATGGCAATGAACCTTCAGCTCCACTCTAATTTTGGTTATTTAAAGCAATTTTGTTTTGTTTAATAAATTTATTTTTAAGTTCAGCAAAATCCCTTTGAAAACTACACAGGGATGGTGAGCAAACAGAACAACCTCCTCTTTTTTTGTTTTTTTGTCACATCACTGAGTAAGAAAAAGCACTGAATGTGACTGGTTGGAAGCAGGCAGGGACCTCGGAGCTCACCCAGTGCCAGCCCCGCCCTGGGCAGGGACACCTTCCACTGTCCCAGGTGTCCCAAGCTGGCCTGGGACACTTCCAGGGATGCAGGGCAGCCACAGCTGCTCTGGGAATTCCACCCCTCACAGGGAACAATTTCTTGCCTCAGAGAAGAGAGAAAAATTCACCCCCCGGGTTTTGGAGAAGGCTCTGCCCCTCACTCAGCATTCCCAATATCCCAAATACTCCCAGAGCTGCAGCTGCCAAGCTCAGCCAGGGAAGGAGCAGCACAGACATGGGGCCCAAGGTCAAATTCCAGCCTGGACACAAAACTCTGCTCCAGCTGTGAAGGCTTTGGGTCCCCACAAGCAGCACTGCCTGCCAGACCGACCTGATTTAAGTTAAAAAAGGGTTTTTTATTGAAATGAAGGAGTCACAGAGGTGAGGTTAGAATTTTGGCCCAGTGTTTCCCAAGTAGAAGCACAAGGAGGCACTGGGTCAGCTGTGCTGGGGATCTCTGCTGCCACAAACTCCCCTGGCTGATGGGTGAAACCAGCAGGAAATTTGGCTGAATATCAACTAAAACTAAGGAATCTTCCTCAACCTGTGCTACCTGCATCAAATCAGCTTCCAGCTCCTGGGGACAGAATTATTTTTGACACTGTTGAATTGAATGGGAATTGAGGAAGTGATGAGAATTTCGTTCTGTCAATAGCAAATGCATTCAAGCTCTGAGTTTTATTCATTTTGCAACAGAAATGATGAGAACTAAAGAAAAACTGATACTAACAATGCAGCTCTGGAATATCTTTCCACTTCTTGTCCTGCTCTCTGACACAATCAGCTCAGATGTTTTACGAGTCAAGTGATCAACCTGCAATCAGAAAATAGATTTTGTCTTGTTACAGCAGGAAAAACACACTGGAGACACCCAGCAGGGCTCAGTGCTGGGGCACCACTGCTCTGCACAGTTAAAATTGAATTCTGGGGGTATTTAAATGGTGATAACCCCTGGGAATCACAGCTTTTACAGCTGGGTGTGCTGCAGGGCCCTGGCAGAGAGAAGCATGTGCTGGTTTGGTACAGGGAATCACTGACACTTACCTACAGCTATCCTGTTTTAAGAAATCTTAAGGACCTGTGTGAAGCAGTCCTCCATGTATAAATGCCACCAATTTCTACATGCAGGGAATATAACCTGAGTTATAAACTTGAATTTTGAAGTTTGAATCAACTTTTAAACAAGCTTTGGTTTGTCAGAATTAGTGGAATTCCCATTAGGCAGTTGATTAACATGGAAATTATATTTCACTCAGAAACAGTCCCAGCATCTGTTTGTTTTGAGAGCTGCATTTCAGAGGAACAGCCTTTGTCAGTGCTTTAGAACAGTTTTGGAAAACATCAGGAAGTGAAATGTAAAGGAATTTTGTTGCTGGGAACTCTGGGAAATAAGGCTTCAGCAGATTAGCCAAAGGAGAGAAGGAGCTGCACAGAAGCTCCAGAAAAAGCTGAAGATGACAGAGCAGAGGGTTCCTACCTGAGGATTAGAAACGTGGCGGGGAGTCTGGATCCCTCCAGCTTCCTCTTCATGAGCTGAATCCTTTCCTGAAAGAAGAATTGGAGAGTTAAAATAAAGGTGTTAACACACCAACAACCCAGAGCAAACACCACCAGCCCTGCTCCAAGAACAATTCATTGCTGCTGGGAACAGCTGCTTCCAGAGCACATCCTGCACTCCATCAAGCTTTGAATTTATTCTTTAACTCAGCCAATTCCTATCCCAACCTCCAGCTCACTGCAGGAGCAGTTCACACCCAGCATCTCTGGAAAAGTGGGTTTGACCCCAGCTCCCTCACACTCTGCCCTGCTGAAGGGATTTGTTTCAACCCTGAAGCCCCAGGAGCCTGTTTGGTGCTGCAGGACAGGGAAAAGGCCACTCTGGGCCAGCCCTGCCCCACCAGCCCAGCCAAGCAGCACTCCCAGCTGCAGGAGCAGACCCTCAGGGGTTCCTCAGGGGGGATCAGGCAGCTCCAGGTATTTTTCTGCTGTTCCTAATTCATGCTGTTTTTCCAGGATACAGACAGAAGCATGGAATGGTGCATGGGTGACTGTGCATCAGCTGTGGAAACAACACAAGAATTCCAGGCTGACAAGCTGTGCCTCGTAGCTCCTGTAAATAAAACATCTGCCAACTCCCCAGGACAAGAAATTTTCTGGATTTTTGCATTTGTTATGACATTTTAGAAGAATCAGACACACCTTAATGTGGTTATTCCAGTTCTGCAGCCTACTAGAATTGTCAAGACAAAGATTCTGATCTGCATGTGCTGTTTCCTACACATTTCCACCATTATTTTTGAACAGCATGGAAATGGCAGCTGGTTTGGCAAACCTTCTTCTCAAAAAAACCCCAAACCAAACATTTCTGTACAGCAAATGGGTTCCAGATTGTCTGGATGCTTCTATACAGCCTCTCCAAGTGGAGCAGATCAACAAGCAGCAATCTCTTCTTCAGTTTGTTTGGCAGCAAAGTTCAGACCTCAGGCCCCTGGGCAAAACTGGGAAATGTGAACACAAACCATCCTCTGCTTTATCTAAAATCTGAAAAGGAAGCTCCTGAGATCCCTGAGGACAATTTGGTGGCTGATGTTTTGAGCTGGAGTCAGGCTGGGTGCACATTTTGGGGCTGGGATTAAAAGCCAGCAGTGGGGAGCTTGCAGGGCTGGAGGAGCCAGGACAGTTATTTACTGACAGATTTTATTTACAGTGTTAGGAAAAACACTTGAGGAAACTCATTTCTGTGTGATCCATCCTAACAAAAACACTTTACTAGAACTTGTGCCTATTGAAGTTCCTCTCCAAGCAAAGGCTGAGAGAGTTGGGGGTGTTCATCCTGCAGAAGAGAAAGCTCCAGGGAGAGCTCAGAGCCCTTTCCAGGACCCAAAGGGGCTCCAGGAGAGCTGGAGAGGGGCTTTGGGCAAGGCCTGGAGGGACAGGACACAGGAAATGGTTTCACCCTGCCACAGGGCAGGGCTGGATGGGATATTGGGAAGGATTTGCTCCCTGGGAGGGTGTGAGGCCCTGGCACAGGTGCCCAGAGCAGCTGGGGCTGCCCTGCATCCCTGGAGGTGCCCAGGGCCAGGCTGGACAGGGCTGGGAGGGTGGGAGGTGTCCCTGCCCTGGCACTGGATGAGTTTTTGGGTCTGTTCCAACTCAAACCATTCCATGGTTATGTGAGCACAGTGCCCAAAAATCCCCTTGCACCTGAACTTGGTGGGGGTGAGGATCTGAAACTCCTGAGCTCCCCAGTCTCTGGATGCTTGGGATTAAATAAATTCAAATGGATTTCCAGAGAAGCTCTGGCTGCCCCTGGATCCCTGGCAGTGCCCAAGGAGCCTCCTGGGATCATGGAAGGTGTCCCTGCCATGGCAGGGGTGGCACTGGATGTGAGAAGATGAGCCTCCCAACCCAACCCACTGTGAGATTCTATTTTGTGATGGCAAAATATTCACCTGCAATTCTCAAAGAGCTGCAGCACTCAGGGGAAGGGCAGCAGGGATTCTATTCAAAAACATTCACCTGCAATTCTCAGAGTGCTGCAGCACTCAGGGGAAGGGCAGCAGGGATTCTATTCAAAAACATTCACCTGCAATTCTCAGAGTGCTGCAGCACTCAGGGGAAGGGCAGCAGGGATTCTATTCAAAAACATTCACCTGCAATTCTCAAAGAGCTGCAGCACTCAGGGGAAGGGCAGCAGGTCCCCAGAGCACAACCAGCTGGAAAAGGCACTCACAGGAAGCAGCAGAGCCAAACACAGAATGGTTCATAAAACAAACCACACTCTGGTGAGGTTACTTGTTACTAGGATATTTTATAAAAAATCTCTTTGCCAGGATTTCTTCTCCTGAGAAGATGAGAAGCCTCAGAGGAAAAGAAAAACAATATTCTCTGATCACTTCTCCTTGTGATTTGCTGCTTTGGAAAGTGGCAGGTGAATCTTTGATTGGTTCCATGTGAATTGTTTTTACTTCATGACCAATCTCAGTCCAGCTGTGTCAGACTCTCTGGCCTGTCACAAAATTTTATTATTCATTCTTTTCTAGCTTTCTGAGGTATCCTCTCTCTCTATAGTTTAGTACAGTTTTAACACATCATTTTCTGTTAATATCATAATATAACAAATCAGCCTTCTAAGAAACAGTTTCATGCCTTCCCTCATGCCGGGACCCTCACAAAGAGCAGTCCCAGCTCCAGGAGCAGCTCCCTCTGCAGGGGCTGCACCGGGCTCTGCACAGCACAAAATCTCCACCCACCACAGCCCCGATGCTCTCAGCTCCTCCACAGCCTGAAGGTCGGGGGTTCTGGGCTAAAAGTGGGATTTCTGAATTGAACTGAAGCTCAGAAAGCTGAAATTAAAAACAAAAATCTACAACAAACAGACCCGGACTGGTTTTTGCACAGAGGATTCTGTTTCCAAGTCTGCAATAATGAGCTCAACAGTACAAAACCTCTCCGAGCTTAATGTGCAAACTAAATATTATCAAAAACTAAATAAATCACTAATTATTAGTAACAAAAAGTAGAAAAAGCAAATTAAATTTATTTCTAAATAGAAACCCCATTCAATTTAGCTTAGCTGATAAAATGGAACAGATCAGAATATTGAACAGTAACATGAAAATATGTTAACCATGTTTTAACACGTTAACATTTGTTAACCATGTTTTAACACGTTAACATTTGTTAACCATGTTTTAACACGTTAACATTTGTTAACCAAGTGCTTCACAGAACGAAGACCTGACAGAAAATAAAGACACAGTCATAAATGTGAAGAATAAAAATTTGAATATAGAAAATTGAGGGGTTTGAAAAATATAATAGATAATACAAAAATTATAATAAAATTATAACAAAATATAATAAAGATTGGTGTTGTATTGCACTAAATAGTTTATTTAGTTGTTGTTTTGCACTGAGTGATTGGAGATTTGCACTGAGTAATTTTTATATAAATATTATGATACAAAAATTATAATATAATAAAATTATAATATAAAGATTATCATGTAAAAATTTTAATATAATATATACAAAAGTTACCTTGAGCTTCTGAAATATTCACATGATTCTTCTCTTCCACTTCATTATTCAAGACAGGATCCTCCTGGATGAAGAAGCAGGTGTGTCACTGACTGCAGACACACAAGGAGCAAAGTTCCTACTCAGATGATTAAGGACACATGTTTGAAATGGATTTGTGGTGGAATAAACTGAAATAAGTGATTGTGACATGGGAGGAAGAGGTTCCATCTGTCCCTCTGCTGCTCCTGTGCACAGGCACTGCTTGAACAGTGACAGGCTGCAAAGTGGAGCAGCAAAATTAAGGAAAAAATCAATTTAAGATATATTATCCTGCTTAACCATGTCTGAAAATAGAGGGGGTTATGGCTTACAAACAGTGAAACAATAATGGACTTTTTCTAGGTGATACACCACAAAAAATTCAAAAAGCTGCCCCAAACTAAGTCTGTGCTCTTACATTCATGTCGTGGCTCTCTTCCTCTGGGTCCTCTCTGCTCCCCCCACACAGCTGGAGAGGCTCAGCAGTCTCTCCCTGCTTCAGGATGCTCTTGTCAACGCTCTCCATGCGCTGCCTCTCAGTGGTGATTTTCAGTTTCAGCAGGTGGAAAGGTGTTGGCACTTCCCCCACATTCAGGTACATGGGCTCCTCCTTGAACAGCAGCCCCTCGTCCTTGGCCTCCTTGAACCCTGGAGGCTGGTAATCAGGGGGAGTAACTGCAGAGAAACCAAACAGAATGAAATTAAAGAGAATGAAATTAAATAGAATGAAATATGTTCCTGCAAAACTAATTTTAACTGTTTTCCCCTTTAAATACAGAGAGTTACTGTAAAAAACTGTGTGGGGAAGGGAGTAAACGAAGTTATTTTCTCTTTGCACAACAGGCAAAGCCCTGTTAAATATCTTTGGAAGAGAGATACAGAGAGAGAAAACAGAAGCTCTGGTTTGTCATTATAAGGCAGTAACACACTCAGAAAGCAGAGCCAGGTATTTGGACAGTCACCAGGCTGGGAAATTATGCTATAGCCTGACACACTCTGGGAAACTCGAAATGTTTTAAAACCCAGCCAAATGCAGTGAAGTCAGTGCCAGAATTGAGTTCCTGCAGTGAGATCACATCCCCTCCCCTTGGGATTCAACCTGTCCTGAGAAACAGCCACGCATGAAACAACCTCACCTAACAAATCCCAGCAGCCACAAAGATTATCCCCTGAAAACCTGAAAAATGCCCTTTTTTGGCTTGCTCTGCAGAGCCTGATAAACCAGGCTGAGCTGGCAGTGTACCCTCATCATAGTAGAGGAGTTTCATGGTGAGGCAGACGTCGCTGGGCAGGGGGCTGAGGTTCTGCATCAGGATGTAGATCTTGCGGATCAGGAGGATGCTGGCCTTCTTGGTGTCTGCACAGCTGATGGGGCTCTCTGACTTCTTGTCCTTGCTAACAACACACAGCAGCCACGTGAGTTTTGGTACAGAGCGAGCAGTTTTACAGCCTGATTGTTAACAAACATGTTTGTTGTTTATTGCCTGAGGTCTGAGATTGAGCACTGCAGATCCCAACCCTGCCTGAGTCCTGCAGGTTCTCTGTCCCTTGGGAGATCAAACGCTGAGCCAGGGACATCAGGAGAGTTCAGGGATCAGCACCAACTGCTCCATCCTATATCACACAGTGCTAAAAACCCAAAGGAAACACTGAAAGACAGAGAAAAGGAGATTCCTGTGAAAGCCCCAGCTCTGGGAAGTCCTACCTATGTGCTTTCCCTTAAATAAAGGCACTCTTGAAGTTTCCTCAACTTTGAGCACATTTAGGCACCCTAAATGTTTCCCCAACATTGAGAATTTAGAAATATTTAGGTACTTCAAAGTTTCCTCAACATTGAAAATTTTCTACACATCTATTTCCCACAATTGGTAACGACAGTAAACTTGGTGCTCAAGTGACTCTTGGCATCCAGGTCCAACATTTCCACGCTCCCAATCCACCACAAACCATCCCAAATCCCACCTCAGTGCCAAACCTCTCCCCCTGTTCCCCTCAGCTGAGGCACCTGAGGACCTGCAGAGCAGGACAGGCATCTCCTGGTGCTCCTTTTCTACTTTAAGGAGCATTTTATGCAGGAGGGAAGCTGGGAGGAGTTTGTCAGGTATGAACTAAATGTATTTCAATTGGCTTAAAATAAGCCATTTCCCTGTAGCTGGGACTGAGCAAAATTTTTGTTTTGTTTTCTTTAGTTTTTTTAGGATTTTGGGGGTTTTTTTTAGGGTTAGGGCCTTCCCACCATCCCTGTGAGTGCTGTGTCCCCCAAGCTCCAGCAGCACAGAGTGCCACTGCCAGAAGTGACCTGATCTCAGCACATGGAGAGCTGAGCAGGGCTTCATTTTAGACAAACGGCTGGAGGTTGAGTGTAGAACTGGTGGGGTCAGTGCTTCTCCCCCAGTTCATTACAAAGCCCCTGAATGTCTCCTTGAGCCTGCCAGACTGACACAGGGGAAGTGAAGCTATGGTTTGGCCTAAAAAGTGTAAAAAACTAAACAAAAGAATTCTGAAGAAGAGAGGAATTGGCAGCCTCATAGAATCACCAATTTTTGGGTGGAAATAAATCCCATTCCACCCCTGCCATGGCAGGGACACCTCCCATGATCCCAGGTGGCTCCAGCCCGGCCCTGGGCACTGCCAGGGGTCCAGGGCAGCCCCAGCTGCTCTGGTACCTGTGCCAGGGCCTGCCCACCCTCCCAGGGAGGAATTTCCCCTGCACACCCAGTCCAAACCTGCCCTTTTCCAGTTGCAACCCAGGGATCCCCTCCCCATGGCTGGGGATGCCCAGTGAGCTCATCTCAGCAATGGGAATTCCACCATGACTGAGTTGTGTACCACAAATTACATTTCTATTGGGATTTTGGTGTATTTTCTACAGTTTCTGCTAAGAGAGGAATGCCATGTAACATTCAGTATCTTCAGATAAGTAAATCTGGTGTGAAGCTTCACCCCCCACACATGAATATCTCAAATATCCTCAGAGAGTATCAGACTCTGAGCATCATCTTCCGAGTGGATATTAAAATTATGAGCACAATCAAACCAAATTATTAATTGTGTTTTAGGAGGTATGTTGATAAAAGCAGTCTGAAGAAAAGCAAAGAGATCAAATGCAGAGTTGTGACATTCAGCTGTGTCCAAGGGACATGGAGCAGTCCCAGGGCTGTACCTGCCAAAATCCAGGAGTGGCCCATTGTGGGTGTACTTGAACTTGAAGTGGTAACACTCTGTGACTGTCTGCAAACAAAACCAGCAATTATTAAACTAATCCCAAACCTCCTGCTGCAGCTCTGCTCAGCAATCTCTGAACCTTTAAAGGAATAACCACAGCCCAACTCCCATCCCTTACATGTGCTCCCAATCCTCTAACAATTAACAGTAAAATTCATAAAACTGTTTAAAACATCATTAAAAGGATGATTCTTTTCCAGGAATCATCATGATGAAATATTGTGAAAATCAGCTGAAGTTTTTAGCATAAAACATTCCAGTTTCAATTGCTATGAGAATGTTTCACACGTGGAGCAGATGTGTGACACCCCGTGGGGTTTGTGCCTTCCACAGAAGTCCCACAGACTCATCAGGCAGAGTCAGGAGGGACATCTCACCCTGCAATGACATTTTGGTTTCTTGCACAGCCTGAGAACACCCACATGCAATTCCACATGGCAATTCCCACTGACCCCAGTCATTTTTACACCTGGTATTTCAAAATGCTCTTTTTTTTATAGATGTGCATGTTAAATATTCCTGCTTGTACCCACATTTCACTAAATCCGTATTACCAGCAGTGAGATATTCCAGCAGATTTACCTGAGGATCTTCTGTCTGGGTGTAGACCTGTGTTTTTGGAGAAAATAGAGGAATCACAGTGAGAACTGCACACCCCTCAAAGAATGCCTCCTAAAAACATGTCCCTGCCTTTCAGAGATACTCACTGCCAGGACAATCTGTCTCAGCTGTCAGGAACATAACAGAGAAAAAACAAAACAAAAGAACATTAAATATACTTCATTGCCCATCTGTGCTGCCCAAGCTGCTTTTCTCTAGCTCTGGAATCCAACACAGGCAACCAAGGCCTGGTGGAAGAAAAACTTCTTCCTCTTCACTCCTCTCCTGTGGAGGAGAGATTCAGCTGCAGAAGGAAACCCCCACAGATCTCCCTGGCCCTCTGAGCTGCTGCTCACAGGAGCTGGCTGCAGAAATCCCTGTGCACCCCACACTGCAGCTGAGTGAGCCCAGCCCTGCAGCTGCCCTGAAACCACCATGTGCACACAACTGGAACGAGACTGGAGCACTTACGTATTTCTTCTGCAAGGCATCATAGCATCCTAACATCCTGCAAAAACCAAACAATAGTGGCCAGCTACTGCTGATTTTCACTTGTTTCTCACTAACAGCACCAAAAAAATGAAACTTTTGTGTTTACTTTTAGAGCAATAAATAACACTTATCCCATCATTCCATCTTATTAGAAGTGATACATGCTTTGTAACACCAAATCACCCCAACCTCTTGAAAGAATAATTAAAAGTATAATCTGGAGATAAAGCAGTTAAAAATATAAGCTGGAGGTAAATCAATTAAAATATAATCTGGAGGTAAAGCAATTAAAAATATAAGTTGGAGGGAAAACGATTAAAAACATAATCTGAGGGTAAGTAATTTATCAGTAAATATATTGTAATGCTTCAAACACCTTCCAACACATGTATTAATTAAGCAGGGGAGCAGCTTGGTCTAATTGCAGGTGTCCATGGCAGAGGGGTGAGGAAGGTGAGCTCCAAGGTCCCTTCCAACCCAAACCATTCCATGATTTTATCATAAATCAATAATTCATCTGAGCATCAACACTGCTGAAGAACATTAGATGTTGCCATTTCCTTTTTATACAACACCCAATCAGGAAATCAAAACTCACCCCATTTTTTTTTTCTTTCAATTCTTTCTTACCCTATTTTTTCCTTTCACAAATTGTGTTTGGTGTGAAGGAAAGGCCCTTCCCCAGAGGCAGCACAGCCCTCCCCCAAATCAGGAAAGGGTCTGTGCTGCTCAGCCTCCTCAAGGGAAGAGGACTGCACTGCCCCTTCCTCTCCTCACCAGGGAAGACCCATCAGGAAATCCCAGCTTTTCCCTCCCTCCCTCTGTGACAGCACATGGCTGACTCACCTTTAACATCAACTCTCAGCCCTCAAGCTTTGCTAGATCAGGGAGCCTGTGCTGCTCAGCCTCCTCAAGGGAAGAGGACTGCACTGCCCCTTCCTCTCCTCACCAGGGAAGACCCATCAGGAAATCCCAGCTTTTCCCTCCCTCCCTCTGTGACAGCACATGGCTGACTCACCTTTAACATCAACTCTCAGCCCTCAAGCTTTGCTAAGTGCATCTCTTGGGTTTTTGGGGTATTTTCTGTACCACTCAGTATTTTCTGCTAAGTAAATCTGGTGTGAAGCTTCACATCACACATGGAATATCTCAAATATCCCTATCCCAAAATCCAGACCCCTCAGCACTGCCAGGGGATGAGTGCAGCATCCCTCCCACACCTTTCAGGAGTGGGAAAAAGGGAAAAAGAACCTTTGTGGAGGTGACAAAATACAGGAATATCTCACCAAGGCAAAGAGGTTTCTAAAAAGCAAGGAGAGCACCTGGAGCAGAACTCAGCTGCTGTGAGCAGGAGGAAAGCAGAAGCTGCAGCTGCAATCCCAGCCAGCTGTGGCAGGGCTCCAGCAGGCACAGCTCTGCCACTGAACAAGTCTGACAGTGCCACTCTTAAAAAATCTGTGAGAGATCTTTAAATTGAAGGTGCAAAATGGTGGCTTTGAGTCTCCTGACCAACTTTTAGCGTTTTGCATTTCTGGGCACCCTTGAGTGCTCATGAGCACCCAGAGGGATGAAGTATACAAATCCAGTGTTAGCTATTTGGTATTTATTTAGTAAATATAAAGTACAGCCACTCTGCAAACAGAGATTTGTGCTCTCCTAAGCCCTGAGCTGAAAACACCAGTGTCACATCTGGGACACAAATGTGGGAAAGAACTTTTTGCCTTTATCTGCAAACAACCAGGAAGGAACCTTTGAGCACTTAGATGTTACCTGTCTGCTGGAATCAACCTACCACTTCACCAGCTGGGTAGAGCCAGGACAGTTTTTGTCTTCCCGCAGGATTTTGACACAAACATCTCAAAAAAAAGAAAAAAATAAACCCCACATTTACTTAGGGCAAAGTGCAATGAAAAGTTCATTGGCTAAAAGCACATATCAAGAAGAGAATAAAATTAACATTACTGACAAGTGTCAGCATAGCTTTAATGCTGAGTCAGCAGCAGCAAGAACAAAATTTATTCATATTTCTATGGACCAAAATGGCATGCATTCATTAAAAAGACCAAATGGCTTTAAAAATAACTCCATGGCAAGAGTTTTTTGCAAATTACCATGGCCACAGCCCCTTACCATCCATGTATCTGGTTCCATAGGCACTTTCAGGGAAGATTCCCCTCAGGTAAGTGATGCAGGACACTGCCACTGCCAGGAGCCTCTTCACCACCATCAGGGACTGCTGCTCCGTGGCTATTTTCTTGGGAAATACAACTGCACTCTGAAAATCACAGCAAAAACCAATTAATTCTTGGGATTTATAGAGCTAAGCACATCCCTTACACTTGGTGTTAACAGTATTTGTAGGGCACAGCTGGTTTCTACGACAACAAAGTTCAGATTATTTTTCTTTAATTTTTTTCTCTATATTCTTTATTCATAATTTAAAAACTGATTAACCCTATTTTCGCATTAATAAATATCACCTGGGTGCACCATTCCAGCCAAACCCCCCCCATTTTCCCCATGATTGTGCTGAAATACACAAACAAAACCGTACCACAGAATTCCTTTGCTTCTGAGCAGTTGCCATTCTGCAGAGACTCCAGTGCCTGTCAGTGAAACACCTGCATTAGCACCTGGAGAAGGAAAAGGGCTGCAGCTTCTCCAGGGCATTCCCTGGAATTACAAACACCTCCTGCTCGATTCACCAGCTCAAACAAACCTGTCTTTTTCAGGAAACAGAGCAGGATGGCTCCTCTAATCATCCCCAGTATCAGGTTCTTGATTTTCACAGCAGCACAGGCTTCCCCCGAGGCTACAGGATGCAATAATTAGAACATTTATATCTGTAATTCTATGAAATATGAACCTCCAAAGGCAGCTCTCTCCATCCTATGGGATTTTTAAATGACCTTATGAAAAGGCTCCCCACATTTCAAACAACCCCAGACTTGTTTTCATGTCTAATTTAAATGAGTATGGAAGAAACTGAACCCTCAGCACCCTGAGCCTGACTTCACACAAACCTTCCCCCCAGCTGAGGAATAACAAATGCACCCATGTCTGAGGAAAACACCTCCCCCAAGTTAGGAAGGGAAACACCTTCAGCAAGTTAGAAATGAGGTCTGGATCACAAAGGGCACTGAGGTCCCCTCAGCAATCCCCCGATGACAACACCCGGCCGAGTTAGGCCTCGCTGTGAGGAATGGGCCGCCCCCCATCAGCCTCAGCCCAGAAACCACCACCTGCTTCCTCAAGGGAAACTGAGGCAGGCGGAGGATGAAAGCGCGAAGACACAACACGGCAGAGCAGCGCGGGGCGGCGGGCAACAAAACCCGGAGGTGAGGTGAGACACGATCGAGGAAAAACTGTAGGAGAGTGTGCGGAGAGAGAAGGGAGATGGAGATGAAGAGAGGGAGATGAAAGCACCGCCCGCCCTCACCCTCAGGGCGCCTTTTCCCGCCCCTGCCCTCAGCGGGCTCCGCCGAGGGGCCGTGCGCAAACGCAGGGGGCGGGGCTTGCCCTCAGCGGGCTCTGCCGAGGGGCCGTGCGCAAATGCAGGGGGCGGGGCTTGCCCTCAGCCGGCCGCGCATGCGCAGTTTCTACTTCTGTGAGGGGGCGGGGGGTCATGGAATGTTCTGAGCTGTGAGGGGATTACAGAGATTTTTATTTTAATTTTTTTATCCCCCGTCCTGCACTGGCACCCCAAATACCCCACCCTGAGAGCGTTGTACAAACGCTTCTGGAGCTCTGGCAGTGCCTTCACCCGCTGGGGGAAGAAGCTTTTCCTGATAATCCAACATAAACCTCGTTAACGCAGCTCCAGCCTCATGTTGTAGATATGTGTTATAGTATTGGCTTTTCGCAAATATTCAAATGGATTCTGTGAAAAATGCGTATTTTATGATTGGCTTTTCACAAATATTCAAATGAATATTATATGTATTATGTTAGAAAGTTTTGCTGTATTAATTGTTTTAAGTAGTGTGTTAAATATCGTTTTAGGTTATAACATAATGTTAAAATAGAAATTATGCTATGTAGGATACTTTTTTAAAGAGAGGAATGAGATACTCGCACCAGACAGCAGCCACAGGACACCTAAATCTTTCAGAAAAAAAGAATTTATTGCTCCGTTATCAGAAGAAACGAACTTCTTCCTGCCTCAGGTCAGGATTCAGAGGAAGAAGTTGACACTGACCAGACAGAATCCTGTGTTTGAATGGAATTTATGCATCATGTATGAATATGCAACAGGCTGTTGCTTTTAAGGGTTAATCCTCTGTTAACTAACTTTTTGCCCAGCAAAGGGTACCTGGATAATCCATAACTCTTTGTTTTTATTGTCTCATATAGTCCTCATCCAAATTGTCCAAATTTTTATTACTCCAATTATATTGCCATTTTTATAACCATTTTATTATTTTTAAACTTTTAAAAAAATTTAAAACCATGTGATTGGCGTTTTTCACAATTAGACACTGTAATTTCTGTATTGCCCTGAGGTAAAATGGCATCCAAACTCCAGCTGGGCCGGAACAAAATTACATATTTACTCTTAATTTTGGGAAAATGGGATAATCCTCGGGATAATACAGGTGGAAATAATACAGGGGGTGATTTTGGGGTGCTTTTAGACGCTGTAATTTCTGTATTTCGCTGGGATAAAATGGCACACGGTGTGTCCAAACTGCAGCTGGGCCAAAAGAAAAACACATATTCACACTTTGTTTTGGGAAAATGGCATAATCCTTGGGATAATACAGGTGGAAATGATACAGGGGGTGATTTTGGGGTCATTTTAGACGCTGTAATTTCTGTATTTCGCTGGGATAAAATGGCACACGGTGCATCCAAATTGCAGCTGGGCTAAAACAAAAATACATATTCACACTTTGTTTTTGGAAAATGGCATAATCCTTGGGATAATACACGTGGAAATAATACAGGGGGGTGATTTTTGGGGTCGTTTTAGACACTGTAATTTCTGTATTTCGCTGGGATAAAATGGCACACGGTGCATCCAAACTGCACCTGGGCCAGAAGAGTTACAAATTTATGCTTCATTTTGGAAAAATGGGATAATCCTCGGGATAATACACGTGGAAATAATACAGGGGGGTGATTTTTGGGGTCGTTTTAGACACTGTAATTTCTGTATTTCGCTGGGATAAAATGGCACACGGTGCATCCAAACTGCAGCTGGGCCAGAACTGTTACAAATTTATACTTAATTTTGGGAAAATGGGATAATACACGTGGAAATAATAAAGGGGGTGATTTTTGGGGTGCTTTTAGACGCTGTAATTTCTGTATTTCGCTGGGATAAAATGGCACACGGTGCATCCAGACTGCACCTGGGCCAGAACAGTTACAAACTTACACTTAATTTTGAGAAAATGGGATAATCCTCGGGACAATCCACGTGGACACAACGGACTTTTTCCCGTTTTGAGGGGGTCCTTTCCCCGTCCCGCCCCCGCCCCGCGGCGCCATCTCCGTCCCCTCAGCAGCGGCCGGAAGTGCCCGCGCCGTCTCCATAGCAACGGGCGGAAGCGGCGGCGCGCGGCGGGCGCGGGGCCGGAAGTGACGGCCGGGAGCGGCGGCGGCCATGTCGGCGGGCGGCGGAGCGCAGCGGGACG
>NW_024362494.1:52435-107689 GCF_014805655.1 Passer montanus
CGGGTGAGGCGCGGCCGCGGCGGCTCGGGCGGCCCCGGTGCCCCCCGGGGCGGCGCCTCACCCTCGCTCTGTCTCTTCCAGGCGCCGCAGCAAGTGGGATCAGCCCGGCCCGGCGCCCAGCTTCCTGCTGGCCGGCACGGCGCCGCTGCCCGGGCGGCCGTTCCCCGGCGGGGGCAGCGATGGCGGCGCCGCCGTGGCCGGCTCCGAGAGCTCGGCGGCGCCCTCGGGAGCGCTGGATGCGGCCGCGGCCGTGGCGGCGAAGATCAACGCGATGCTGATGGCCAAAGGGAAGCTGAAGCCGGCGCCCAGCACGGCGGACAAGGTGGGCGGTGGTTCGGGAAATTGGCTGCGATAAAAGCAGTCAAAAATAATTTTTAAAATGTTTTTCAGCGTAATAAAAATCACTGGATGGATGTGAGGTCAGGCAGCTGTGAGGTTTTACCAAAGCCACCTGTAGGGAGGTGATAAAGTTGTTTTTTTCTCAGAATCGTGGAATATTCTGAGTTGTAAGGGAGCCACGAGGATCCCTTAGGGAGGTGATAAAGTTCTTTTTTTCCTCAGAATCGTGGAATATTCTGAGTTGTAAGGGAGCCACGAGGATCCTTCCAGAGAGCAGAGCTGCTGGGAAACTCCCGTGTGAAACAAATGCTTTAAAATATGGGACCAAATGATTTTTGTGCCTGAAGAAGTTCCCAGTACGAGCTGTATATCCAAACTGTAACCAGTTTATTCAGCTTTTGCTGAGCCCTGCCCCGAGCCAGGTTGACCCAGATGAGCTCAGGCATTGCACTGGATGCTCCCCGTGTTCCCCTTAAATAATCTCTGAATTTTCTATTTTAAACCAAGTGTAACCTCAAGCTGCTTTTCCAGCTCCAGTGATATTCTTGTCTTGCTCTTCTGCCTGTGCTGGAGCCAAGTTCAGGAGCTGTTTCAAGTTTCATGCAGTAATTCCAATGTGCTTTCCACCAATCTGTGTAAAGACTTTACCCTGAACAGCTAAAAGGGGTGAACAAAAAGGATGTTATTCTATTAATTCTGTTAATATTTTATTAATATTTTGTTTCTGTGTGCTGAAGATAAATCAATTTTATTTGAGCTGTGAGGAGGCAGATCCAACTGTAGCTTCAATGTGCTTTCCACTAATTTCTGTAAAGATTTTACCTTCAGCAACTAAAAGGAGTGATCAAGAGGGATGTTATTCTATGAGTATGTGCTGGAGATAAATCCAGTTTATTTGGGCTGTGAGGAGGCAGCTCCAGCAGTAATTCCAATGTTCTTTCCACTAATCTCTAAAGATTTTGCCTTCAGCAACTGAAAGGGGTGAACAAGAGGGATGTTATTCTGTTAATATGTGCTGAAGATAAATCCAGTTTCTTTGGGCTGGGAGGAGGCAGATCCAGCAGTAATTTCAATGTGCTTTCCACTGATCTCTGTAAGGATTTTGCCTTCAGCAGCTGAAAGGGGGGACCAGGAAGGATGTTATTCTGTTAATATGCTATTCATATGTTATTCAATGAATTCTGTTAATGTTCTATTAATGTGTTATTCTGTTAATATGTGCTGAAGATAAATCCAGTTTCTTTGGGCTGGGAGGAGGCAGATCCAGCAGTAATTTCAATGTGCTTTCCACTGATCTCTGTAAGGATTTTGCCTTCAGCAGCTGAAAGGGGGGACCAGGAAGGATGTTATTCTGTTAATATGCTATTCATATGTTATTCAATGAATTCTGTTAATGTTCTATTAATGTGTTATTCTGTTAATATGTGCTGAAGATAAATCCAGTTTCTTTGGGCTGGGAGGAGGCAGATCCAGCAGTAATTTCAATGTGCTTTCCACTGATCTCTGTAAGGATTTTGCCTTCAGCAGCTGAAAGGGGGGACCAGGAAGGATGTTATTCTGTTAATATGCTATTCATATGTTATTCAATGAATTCTGTTAATGTTCTATTAATGTGTTATTCTGTTAATATGTGCTGAAGATAAATCCAGTTTCTTTGGGCTGGGAGGAGGCAGATCCAGCAGTAATTTCAATGTGCTTTCCACTGATCTCTGTAAGGATTTTGCCTTCAGCAGCTGAAAGGGGGGACCAGGAAGGATGTTATTCTGTTAATATGCTATTCATATGTTATTCAATGAATTCTGTTAATGTTCTATTAATGTGTTATTCTGTTAATATGTGCTGAAGATAAATCCAGTTTCTTTGGGCTGGGAGGAGGCAGATCCAGCAGTAATTTCAATGTGCTTTCCACTGATCTCTGTAAGGATTTTGCCTTCAGCAGCTGAAAGGGGGGACCAGGAAGGATGTTATTCTGTTAATATGTGCTGAAGATAAATCCAGTTTCTTTGGGCTGGGAGGAGGCAGATCCAGCAGTAATTTCAATGTGCTTTCCACTGATCTCTGTAAGGATTTTGCCTTCAGCAGCTGAAAGGGGGGACCAGGAAGGATGTTATTCTGTTAATATGTGCTGAAGATAAATCCAGTTTCTTTGGGCTGTGAGGAGGCAGATCCAGCAGTAATTTCAATGTGCTTTCCACTGATCTCTGTAAGGATTTTGCCTTCAGCAGCTGAAAGGGGTGACCAGGAAGGATGTTATTCTGTTAATATGTGCTGAAGATAAACCCGGTGTGTTTGTTTGGGCTGTGAGGGGGCAGATCCAGCAATAATTCCCATGTGCTTTCCACTGATCTGTGTGAAGATTTTGCAACCTGTAAAGGTTTTTTCAGTGTGCAATCTGTAAATATTTTGCCTCCAGCAGCTGCAAGGGGTGAACAACGAGGACGTTCACCCCTTGGTTTGTGCTTCTTTGCCACTTTTGCTTCTCTTTGAAGCTGCAGGCCCTGGGGAAAGGCCCAGCCACGAGTAAGAGCAAAGATGACCTGGTGGTGGCCGAGGTGGAGATCAATGATGTGCCCCTGACGTGCAGGAACCTGCTGACCAGGGGCCAGACCCAGGACGAGGTATGTCCCCCTCCCCGTGTCACTGTCACGTTGCCTGAAGAATCCCCGTGCCCAGGGCTGCTCTCCTGGGAAGCTGGGAAGCCTCAGAGAGAAGGAAAACAATATTACCTCATTTATCTCCTGTGTTTTGCTGCTTTGGGATGAGGTTGGAGGTTGTTTATCCAACATTGAATTGTTTTCTACTTATTGACCAATCCCAGTCAGGCTGTGCTGGGACTCTGAGGAGAGAGTTATTCATTATTAGTTTTATATATTCATTACAGTGACTTCTTCATTATTATCTTTTAGCCTTCTGTCCCTGTGCTTTCTCTATTCTTTAGTACAGTTTAGTAGAGCATTCTGTAATATAATGTGATATAACAGGATATAACATAATATAGCATAACATAATATAATAATAGTATAATATATATATATTATATATATAATATAGTATATAGTATATATAATAGTATATATATAATATATATATTATATATACTATATATAGTATATATTATATATATTATATATAATAATATATAATATAGTATAATATATGTTATAGTATAATATTATATATTCTATATAATATAGAAAATATATAATATGATATATAGTGTAAAATATATAATTTATAATGTAATAGATAATAGCTAATGTAATCTAAAATAGATAATATATAATATATACTGTCATAATATATAATGCAGTCTATAATATATAATATACTATATTAATGTGATATATTGTATAATATGTTATATGTAATATAATGTATAATTTAATATAGATTAAAATTTGATGTATAAGATACAATATAATGTTATATGTTTAATAATATATAAGATAGTAATGAATTAGCCTTCTAAGAACAGGGAGTCAGATTCATAATTTCCTGCCTTCATCCAGAGGACCCTAAAACACCTCCCCCAGCAGCTGTGCTGCCTGGGCAGGGAGCTCTGGGCTTGCCTAACCCTGGGCACCTTTCACTGGGCTGAGGGGAGATAAGGTGAAAAGAGCTGGCAGTGAGCTCTGTTCAGGGCTTGTTTCTTTCTAGGAAACTCATGTTTTCTGAAGGGGTTTGTTGGTTTGGTCAGTGGATTGTTGTGTTGGTGCCTCAGGGTTTGGGTTTTGTGTTTTTCAGGGTCTGTGCTGCTTTAGTGGGTGGCTCTGGGTTTCATGTCAGGGGTGGTGAGCTCTGCACAGAGCAGGGCCACAAAACAATTCCTGCTCTAGCTGGGGACCAGGGACAAATGATCCAAGTCTCAGCCCCAAGAGCACAAACAACTGGGCTGGAGAGAGAAAAACAACAAAAATGGGATTGCATGGGCTGGAGCTGTAATTAGACAATTAGCTCCAATATGCTAATGGACCAAAACTTGTAGAAGTGTGAGACCCCATGACCAGTCATCCATTTTTGGGACAATTTTGGTTCATCTTGGGTGTAGCCCTGGGTTTCCACACCTTGGCTGGGCTCTTGTGCTGCCCAGGGTGGATCTGTTGAGACCTTTTAATAAATCTCTACTTAATTAATAAACTTTGTCCAGCCTCTGTTCTAAATCAGCCTTCACAAGGCATCAGTATTGACTTCAGACCACCATCAGTCTCTTAGCACTTGATTAATGATTTCTGGGGCTTTTACAAGAACATTGTTTGACTTTTGGTGTTCTGTGTGCCTTGTTTGTTCTTGGCAGGTGTTTCACTGGGTTTTGTACATTTTTGTCACTGGGTTTTGTACATTTCTTTCACTGGGTTTTGTAATTTTTTGCAGATCAGTCGCCTGAGTGGAGCAGCTGTCTCCACTCGTGGGAGGTTCATGACTGCAGAAGAGAAAGCCAAAGTGGGACCTGGGTTTGTATTTCTTTTTTTTTTGGAGGTTCTGCTTCTTTTCTCCTGAAGTGACAAAGTGCTGGGGTTCTGTTTGGTTGATTTTCCAATAAATTTGCCATTCTGGTGGTCCTGGGCTGAAATAACCACCCCAGCCATGACCCACTGTGCTCAACTTCTCCCCACAGAACTCTGCAACTTCCCAAGAAATAACTAATTTCTTGCTGCTTTTAGTTAGTGACCCATTTATGGGCAAGCTAATTAAATATTTCAATGGTGTAACTTCCCTGAATCATCATCAAATCCTGCATCATGTTTTCAGTGCAGAGCTTTTCTGCCTGAGCCCTGTGATACTGAAAGAATTTATGTTCTGTTATCTGGAGGGCATTTCAGATTTTTATGGAAGACTTTCTGCATGTAATGACTGCACTATAATTAGATTGGAGCCATTATTATTGTGTTGTCTGTGGGTTTAATTGAATATTTAACTTTTGCTTTCCAGAGATCGTCCTTTGTATCTTCATGTTCAGGGTCAGACACGGGAGTTGGTTGACAGTGAGTACAAAATATTCTGGTTTTTCTCTCCCTGGTTGTGATAAAGGGTTGGATTTGAGTTTTAAACACCTTTGGTGGTAACAGACTCCATTCAAACATTGAGATCTCTGCTCAGAAATCCCCCAGGTGCCACATACTGCATTCATCAGGAAATTCAAATTTTGGATGGATTACAAGGAAGGTGGGGGGAGTGGGCAGGTACAGCTCTTATCTCACTGATAACACACCCAGATCCGTGGGAATGGGGGTGTGACAGGGACACTCCTGCCAGAAGGGACAGCAGTGACACCAGAGGGTCACATCTGGTGCCACCCTGCCCAGGCAGGGCCGTGCCAGGGCACAGGCACTGCCAGGCAGGGCTGGGTGCCCGGGCAGAGGCTCCCCAGCCTCTCTGGGCTCTGCTCAGGGCTGGCACTGCCCAGGGCAGCAGCTCTGCCTCCTGGGCAGGGGCAGACACTGGGCTCAGGCCCTGCCCTGGCCTCTGGGACAGCCAGGGACCCCCAGAGCCCCCCAGGGACCCCCAGAGCCCCCCGGGTCCCCAGGGCTGGCCCCCCTCAGCCCCCCCAGGCCCTGCAGCAGCTCTGTGCCCTGCAGGAGCTGCCTGTGCCTGCTGTGCTGGGGGTGCCAGAGCTGGGGCAGCCCTGCTGGCAGCCCTGCCCTGCTGGCAGTGCCCTTCTCTGGTCCCCTGCCGAGGGACAGCTTGGTGACACCCCTCAGGTCACCCCCAGCCTGTGCTGGTGCCAGCACAGGGATTTGACCCCCAAATCCCACCCTGGGTGTGCTGTCCAACCCCTCCTGGAGCTCTGGCAGCCCTGGGGCTGTGCCCATGCCCTGGGGAGCCTGGGCAGTGCCAGCACCCTTTGGGGGAAGAACTTTTCCTAACTCCATCCTAAATCATCCCTCTCCAGGATCCCTGGGGATCCTTTGTGACCCCACACCACAAACCCTGGGCCCCACTGGAAGATGTAATCCTGTCACAGAACATCCAAAACAACCTTGCCATGGCACAGTTTGGTTACTTGTGGTTGTGTTTCAGGGCAAGGAAGAGATGAGAATCTTGACTCCATGTTTCAGAAGGCAGATACGATATTAGATTTTTATATTATATATTTTTAATACATTATACTATATTTATTATATGTATTATATTGTATTTCTTATACTATATGTATTATATTGTATTTCTTATACTATATTATGCTATATTACATTACATTATATTGTATTATAAATGCTATACTAAAAAGAACAGAGAAAATGATACAGACAGAAAGTCAGAAAGGAATGGAATGCTAACAAAAGCTGGTGACTCTCAGAGTGCACAGAGCTGGGCCATGGCTGCTCATTAAGTAGAAACAATCCCATGGACCAGTCAAAGATGCACTTGTTGCATTCCACAGCAGCAGAGAATTATTGTTTTTCTTTTCTTCTGGGGCTTCTCAGCTCCTCAGGAGAAAAATCCTGGGTAAAGAGGGTTTTTCAGAAGACACCACAGTGACAGTTCCTCTGGGCTGCTGAACAAGGATGAATTTCATGTTCTGTCCACCAGGAGCTGTGAACAGGATCAAGGAGATCATCACCAACGGGGTGGTGAAGGCAGCCACGGGCTCCAGCCCCACCTTCAACGGGGCCACGGTCACTGTGTACCACCAGCCAGCCCCCCTCACCCAGATAACCCCAGCTGTTGGCCAGAAACCTCCCTTCCAGTCAGGGGTGAGTGACTGATGAGCCTGGGATTTCTTTATTTCAGGGTGTCACTGCTGACGAGGTTTGCCTGTTACAAAGCAGACGTGTCACGTGTTGTTTATTAAAAAAACCCAACAAAATCCCAACAAAAGCTGAAAAAACACCCCAAAAAATCACCCCCAGCTTGTGCTGTGAAGTCTGGAGGACTGACAAGACTGAGTCTGGAGATTGAGGCTCAGGTGAGAGTGACCTCCTAAAAGAAAAGGGATGGAGAGAGCAGTCCTGCCTCCAGAAAAGCCCAGGGCTCACTGTGCCATCTGACACTGAACCCTTCTGTCTGGCCTCTGTGAAATATTCAAGCTTTTGCTTTAATATTTATGGTTAAAATTTGCTTTAATTTTTTTATTTATTTACAGATGCATTATGTCCAGGATAAGTTGTTAGTCTGGAACCCTTCTGTCTTTCATCAGTGAAATCACAGTGAAATATTAAAGCTTTTACTTTAATATTTTTGTTTTAAAATTGCTTTATTTTTTTTGTTAATTTACAGATGCATTATGTCCAGGACAAGTTGTTTGTGGGGCTGGAACCCTTCTGTCTGTCCTCAGTGAAATTACAGTGAAATATTAAAGCTTTTGCTTTAATTTTTTTCTTTATTTATAGATACATTATGTGCAGCATAAGTTGTTGGGCTGGAACCCTTCTGTCTGTCCTCAGTGAAATATTAAAGCTTTTACTTTATTATTTTTATTTAAAATTTGCTTTAATTTTTTATTTATTTCCAGATGCATTATGTCCAGGACAAGTTGTTTATTGGGCTGGAACCCTTCTGTCTGTCCGCAGTGAAATATTAAAGCTTTTACTTTATTATTTTTTATTAAAAATTTGCTTTATTTTTTCTATTTATTTCCAGATGCATTATGTCCAGGACAAGCTGTTTGTGGGGCTGGAACCCTTCTGTCTGTCCTCAGTGAAATTACAGTGAAATATTAAAGCTTTTGCTTTAATATTTTTATTAAAAATTTGCTTTAATTTTCTATTTATTTCCAGATGCATTATGTCCAGGACAAGCTGTTTGTGGGGCTGGAACCCTTCTGTCTGTCCGCAGTGAAATTACAGTGAAATATTAAAGATTTTGCTTTAATATTTTTATTAAAAATTTGCTTTAATTTTCTATTTATTTCCAGATGCATTATGTCCAGGACAAGCTGTTTGTGGGGCTGGAGCATGCTGTTCCCACCTTTAATGTGAAGGAGAAGGTGGAAGGGCCTGGCTGCTCCTACTTGCAGCACATCCAGATTGAAACTGGTGCCAAAGTCTTTCTCCGTGGGAAAGGCTCAGGTTGCATCGAGCCAGCATCAGGCAGGGAAGCCTTTGAGCCCATGTACATCTACATCAGGTATGGGGGAGTTTAAAAAAAAAAATCCCATTAAAATCAATTTTAAAAAATCCATTTAAAAAAAAATCTCATAAAAATAATTTTTAAAAAAATCTCATTTAAAAATCATATTTTAAAAGAATCCCATAAAAAATCAAATTGAAAAAAATCACATAAAAATCCATTTCAAAATCCCATCAAACATCAAAAATAAACAAATCCCATTAAAATAAATTTTAAAAATCCATTTTAAAAAAGATCATAAAAATCCATTTTAAAATCTCATAAAACATCAAAAATAAAAAAATCCCATAAATGTCAATTTTAAAAAAAATTGTATTAAAAACACCCCATAAAAATCCATTTTTAAAATCCCATAGGAATCCATTTTAAAAAAAGCCATAAAAATCCATTTTAAAAAATCCCATTAAAAATCCCTTTTAAAAATCCCATTAAAAATCCCATTTAAAAATCCATTTAAAGTAATCCCATTAAAAATCCTTTTAAAAATCCCATTTTAAAAATCTCATAAAAATCAATTTAAAAAAATCCATTTTAAAAAATCCCATTAAAAATCCCATTTAAAAATCCATTTAAAGTAATCCCATTAAAAATCCTTTTAAAAATCCCATTTTAAAAATCACATAAAAAATCAATTTAAAAAAATCCATTTAAAAAAATCTCATAAAAAATCCATTTTAAAAAATAAAAAAAAAATCCCATTAAAAATCCATATTAAAAAAATCCCATAAAATCCATTTTAAAAACTCTCATTAAAAAATCCATTTAAAAATAAATTTTTAAAAATCCCCTTAAAAATTCATAAAAATCAATTTAAAAAAATCCATTTTAAAAAATCTCATAAAAAATCCATTTTTAAAAATCAAAAATAAAAAAAAATCCCATTAAAAATCCATATTGAAAAAATCCCATAAAATCCATTTTAAAAACTCTCATTAAAAAATCCATTTAAAAATAAATTTTTAAAAATCCCCTTAAAAATTCATTAGAAAAAAAATCCTACAAAAAATCCATTTAAAAAAATGCCATAAAAATCCATTTTAAAAGATCCTATTAAAAATCTATTTTTTAAAAAATCCCATAAAAAAATTCAAGGTGTAACCATATGGTGTTAGGGCACAGAAGGAGCTCTGAAATTTAACAGAAAACTTTGTTCTTATGAATTTTTAAAATTTTTTTTGTGTATTTTTTTTCAGTCACCCGAAGCCAGAAGGTTTGGCAGCTGCTAAAAAGCTGTGTGAGAACCTCTTGCAAACAGTGAGTAACTCTTAAAAATCTGAGATTTTCGAGCCTTTTGTAACTCTGGGATGTGCATTGGGGAATTTTTAATGTTTTCAGCAAAGCTGTTTGTGCCCATAGATTTCTTTTCCCAAGGGTTGCTAATTTTTGTACAGAATTTCTCAGGAAGGAGCTGAGAATATTGGAGTTTTAGAGGAAAAAAATGCAAAATGGTTCTTGAGCAGAACTGGGGTGAGGATAAAGAATGTCTGACTGCAAATAAAAACCTGATTTTTGCTCATTGCTGCAGCTTCCTCTGCTTTGATGTCCACTCTGCTTTGGGAAAAATCAAGTGATTGGTGTAGCAAAAAAATTTTGAAAATCTTCTATATACACAGAGAATCTTTAATTTCTCAGCTTCCTTTATATGGATAAAAATAAAATCCTGGAATCAGTTAATATAATAATAAGATAATGGAGTTGTAATAATAAGATAATGGAGTATGGGCTACAAATCTCTTTTGAAAAACATTAGGAAGCTTTTTTATTCTCTGTATTGAAGTAATTAATTAATTTGCCATACTTTTTCCAATTAAAGATTATCCCATAATTTACCCACATGTGCCACACAGGCCAGCAGAATCAGGGGGATGTTTATGGGGTGGATGGTTGTGTTTGGGTTATTGCTGTCCTTGTCCTGTAATCAGCATTCCCTCACGTGGTTATGGGGAATTACATCAGGGTTAACATTTTTATTTTTATTTTTATTTTTATTTTTATTTTTCTTGTGTAATCTTTGGAATTCTCTGTAGGTTCACGCCGAGTACTCCCGATTTGTGAACCAGATAACCACTGCAGTTCCCTTGGCAGGTAAAAATCACCTTTGCCACCTCAGCCTCTTTTCCCCTTGGATTAAACTGATTTTTTTGCCTGCTGCAGATCTGAGATGTGCTTTGTCCTTTCTCCCTCCAGGCTTCACCCAGCCAGCCACGATCAGCAGCGTCCCTTCCCAGCCCTCCTACTACCCCTCCAACGGGTACCAGGCTGGCTACCCCGTGGTTGCCCCTCCTCAGCAGGCTGTGCAGCCCCCCTTTGGGGTGCCAGGGATGGTGCCCCCTGCGGTGCCCCTGGCTCCTGGGGTGCTGCCAGCGCTGCCCACGGCCGTGCCCCCCGTGCCCACGCAGTACCCCATAGCTCAGGTGCAGCCTGCAGCCAGCACCACGGGCCAGGTACTGCCCAGGGCACTCTGCTGGGGACTGGGGCACGTCAGCAGGGGGAAAAGGCTTTGTTCTTCTTCCTCAGGCTTTGCTTTTGCTGGTTTTGGGTGGTTTTTTGGTGGTTTGTTTGTTTGGGGCTTTTGGGGAGGAGGGTGATTGGGTTTTTTGTTATTGTTTAGCTGATCCTTCTTCCTGAGCAGCTAAATTGTTGTGTAGGCAGCTTCCTTAGGGCTTTTTTGGGGGGGAGGATGTTTGGGTTTTTTGTTATTGTTTAGCTGATCCTTCTTCCTGAGCAGCTAAATTGTTGTGTAGGCAGCTTCCTACTCTGTCCTTCACCTTGTGTCCTTCACCTTGTGTCCTTCACCTTCTTTTTCCTGTTTTATTTTTCCTGTTTTATTTTTCTATTCTATCCTTGATATTCTATTTTTCCTGTTCTTATTTTTCACGTTTTATTTTTCCCATTCTATCCTTGACATTCTATTTTTCCGGTTCTTATTTTTCACATTTTATTTTTCCTATTCTATTTTTCATGTTTTATTTTTCCTGTTCCATCCTTGATATTCTATTTTTCCTGTTCTTATTTTTCACGTTTTATTTTTCCCATTCTATTTTTCACGTTTTATTTTTCCCATTCTATTTTTCATGTTTTATTTTTCCCATTCTATTTTTCACGTTTTATTTTTCCCATTCTATTTTTCACGTTTTATTTTTCCTATTCTATCCTTGACATTCTATTTTTCCGGTTCTTATTTTTCACATTTTATTTTTCCTATTCTATTTTTCATGTTCTATTTTTCCTCTTCTGTCTGTCCCATTCTATCCTTCATACTCTGTTCTTCATATTGTCTCAATATTCCATTCCTATTATTCATATTCTGTTCCTATTCCATATTCATATTACAAACCACACCTGACCTCCTAACAGCATTTAGGACATTTTCAGGGCTTGGGGAGTCAACTCCATTTCTGAGGAGCAGCATCACACTCTGTGCTGCCCCTCTGTGTTTAAATTAGAGCTGGGGATTAGATTGAGGTGGGAGCACTCTAAATTAAATCCTTCAGTTGTGAATTTTCCTCTAAGTTCTCTGAAATCTAGAGAAACCGTTTGTGTGTTCTGCTCCTTTGTATGAATCATTTACCAAACTTTCTTGTGTTTTCTCTGTGACTTGTGCCCAGCAGACTCCTCTGAGTGCTCCCTTCCTTCCTGCTGCCCCAGTAAAAACCAGCATGCCAACTGGTGCCCAGCCCCAGGTGCAGCCCCCGGCCCAGGGCCAGAAGAGACGCTTCACGGAGGAGCTGCCTGACGAGAGGGAGTCAGGGCTGCTGGGATACCAGGTGCAATAAAATCAGCAATTTTCCTTCCCTCCCCAGCCCCACAGCTGGGTTCTTGTTAGGCCAGGTTCCTGCAGCAGTTGTGCAGAGGGCAGTGGTTGTTGCAAAGCTCAGGGCCCACGTTTTGGTGTCTCTGAGGGGATGCACTGCTCTAAAATTGTGATTTTTTAACTCATTCCAGCTGCTTTCCTTACCCTCAAAGATGAGTGGTGCATCCACGTCACAGACATGACAAAAGTGTGGGACTGCTTGGCTTAAAGAGAAATTATTTGGGGCTTTATTGGAATTTTTGGGGTCTTTAGGTGGGCTTTTTGAGGGAGGGAAATGTAATAACTTCTAGTTTTTCCCATTTACCTTGCAGGTTGCACTTGAGAGGATTTCAAGAAGCCTAGTTTAAAAGCTTATTTATTTAGGTAGTTAGATGACTTTAAAAATAATTTTTATGTAGTTAGATGATTAAAAAAAACTAACTTTTAGGTAGTTAGATGATTTTAAGAAAAATAATTTTGAGTTCTTCCCACTTGCACGTGAGCAAAGGGATTGTCAGTAAATGTTTCTCTGATGCTGCACCCCTGCCACAGGCAGAGCCCTTAATAAAAGCTTTGCCTGGAGGCAATGAGGAACTGCCTGTGTGTCAGAGCTAATTTTAGAATCCCAAGCAGATTTCTGTGCCATGAGGTCATTTCAGTGTCCAGAATGAGCTGGCTGAGCAGGTAATAGGTGATCCATGAAGGGAGCAGCTCTTTTTATTGTCCTCAACCACTGGTGAGGAGGAGGAGGTGCTGAGGAGCTCTCCAGAGTGGTGCTCAGGCCTATTTCCCACCACTCAGAGATATTTTTAGGAGAAAGCTGCCCTCAGTATTTTTAGGAGAGAAAGCATTTTGTGTAACAGTGGTGCTTAGAGATTCCTTCTGCTAGTTGGCTCTGGAAGGTTGGGTTTCCTAACAGTATCATTAAGGAGCTGTAGCTTTTGTTGTAGTTGTAGATTTGCTAATGCCGTGTGTTTTTCTGCTCATAGCATGGACCCATTCATATGACTAATTTAGGTACAGGCTTCTCCAGTCAGAGCGAAATCCAGGGAGCCGCGGCGAAGGCAGCGAGTTCCTCAGGAAAGGAGAGAGAGAGGGACAGGTGAGTGAGGAACGTGGGCAGGAGCTGCTGCAGGGCTTGTTTCAGAGATGTGTGTGGTGTTCTCTTCTGGGATTTGGGCATTGTTTGCTTCTTGCTGGATATTTCCATAGCTGTGTTTCATCTTCTGTGATTTGGGGATTCCTTGGTTGTGGCTGGGTTTATTTTCTGTTTGGAGTTGGGTTTTTCTAGAGGAGAATGGATGCAAGGGTTAGCTTTTGGTGCTACAGAAGGAAAATTGCTTCATTTCCACTGCTGCCTAAGTCTTTGTGTGGGGCTGGTGTTCTGCCACTGTCACACAATCCTTTGTACTGGCCCCAGCACAGACCCTCCAGGGCCACCACTTGTTACTGGCTTCATCTGGGACACTGAGCTGTGGTGGGAACTCCTTGGATGTGGCCATGCAGCCACTTCCTCACCCCTCTAAACGTCCATCCATCCATCCGTCCATCCGTCCATCATCCCTCCATCCATCCATCCGTCCATCCGTCCATCATCCCTCCATCCATCCATCCGTCCATCCGTCCATCATCCCTCCATCCATCCATCCGTCCATCCGTCCATCATCCCTCCATCCATCCATCCGTCCATCCGTCCATCATCCCTCCATCCATCCATCCGTCCATCCGTCCATCATCCCTCCATCCATCCATCCGTCCATCCGTCCATCATCCCTCCATCCATCCATCCGTCCATCCGTCCATCATCCCTCCATCCATCCATCCGTCCATCCGTCCATCATCCCTCCATCCATCCATCCGTCCATCCGTCCATCATCCCTCCATCCATCCATCCGTCCATCCGTCCATCATCCCTCCATCCATCCATCCGTCCATCCGTCCATCATCCCTCCATCCATCCATCCGTCCATCCGTCCATCATCCCTCCATCCATCCATCCGTCCATCCGTCCATCATCCCTCCATCCATCCATCCGTCCATCCGTCCATCATCCCTCCATCCATCCATCCGTCCATCCGTCCATCATCCCTCCATCCATCCATCCGTCCATCCGTCCATCATCCCTCCATCCATCCATCCGTCCATCCGTCCATCATCCCTCCATCCATCCATCCGTCCATCCGTCCATCATCCCTCCATCCATCCATCCGTCCATCCGTCCATCATCCCTCCATCCATCCATCCGTCCATCCGTCCATCATCCCTCCATCCATCCATCCGTCCATCCGTCCATCATCCCTCCATCCATCCATCCGTCCATCCGTCCATCATCCCTCCATCCATCCATCCGTCCATCCGTCCATCATCCCTCCATCCATCCATCCGTCCATCCGTCCATCATCCCTCCATCCATCCATCCGTCCATCCGTCCATCATCCCTCCATCCATCCATCCGTCCATCCGTCCATCATCCCTCCATCCATCCATCCGTCCATCCGTCCATCATCCCTCCATCCATCCATCCGTCCATCCGTCCATCATCCCTCCATCCATCCATCCGTCCATCCGTCCATCATCCCTCCATCCATCCATCCGTCCATCCGTCCATCATCCCTCCATCCATCCATCCGTCCATCCGTCCATCATCCCTCCATCCATCCATCCGTCCATCCGTCCATCATCCCTCCATCCATCCATCCGTCCATCCGTCCATCATCCCTCCATCCATCCATCCGTCCATCCGTCCATCATCCCTCCATCCATCCATCCGTCCATCCGTCCATCATCCCTCCATCCATCCATCCGTCCATCCGTCCATCATCCCTCCATCCATCCATCCGTCCATCCGTCCATCATCCCTCCATCCATCCATCCGTCCATCCGTCCATCATCCCTCCATCCATCCATCCGTCCATCCGTCCATCATCCCTCCATCCATCCATCCGTCCATCCGTCCATCATCCCTCCATCCATCCATCCGTCCATCCGTCCATCATCCCTCCATCCATCCATCCGTCCATCCGTCCATCATCCCTCCATCCATCCATCCGTCCATCCGTCCATCATCCCTCCATCCATCCATCCGTCCATCCGTCCATCATCCCTCCATCCATCCATCCGTCCATCCGTCCATCATCCCTCCATCCATCCATCCGTCCATCCGTCCATCATCCCTCCATCCATCCATCCGTCCATCCGTCCATCATCCCTCCATCCATCCATCCGTCCATCCGTCCATCATCCCTCCATCCATCCATCCGTCCATCCGTCCATCATCCCTCCATCCATCCATCCGTCCATCCGTCCATCATCCCTCCATCCATCCATCCGTCCATCCGTCCATCATCCCTCCATCCATCCATCCGTCCATCCGTCCATCATCCCTCCATCCATCCATCCGTCCATCCGTCCATCATCCCTCCATCCATCCATCCGTCCATCCGTCCATCATCCCTCCATCCATCCATCCGTCCATCCGTCCATCATCCCTCCATCCATCCATCCGTCCATCCGTCCATCATCCCTCCATCCATCCATCCGTCCATCCGTCCATCATCCCTCCATCCATCCATCCGTCCATCCGTCCATCATCCCTCCATCCATCCATCCGTCCATCCGTCCATCATCCCTCCATCCATCCATCCGTCCATCCGTCCATCATCCCTCCATCCATCCATCCGTCCATCCGTCCATCATCCCTCCATCCATCCATCCGTCCATCCGTCCATCATCCCTCCATCCATCCATCCGTCCATCCGTCCATCATCCCTCCATCCATCCATCCGTCCATCCGTCCATCATCCCTCCATCCATCCATCCGTCCATCCGTCCATCATCCCTCCATCCATCCATCCGTCCATCCGTCCATCATCCCTCCATCCATCCATCCGTCCATCCGTCCATCATCCCTCCATCCATCCATCCGTCCATCCGTCCATCATCCCTCCATCCATCCATCCGTCCATCCGTCCATCATCCCTCCATCCATCCATCCGTCCATCCGTCCATCATCCCTCCATCCATCCATCCGTCCATCCGTCCATCATCCCTCCATCCATCCATCCGTCCATCCGTCCATCATCCCTCCATCCATCCATCCGTCCATCCGTCCATCATCCCTCCATCCATCCATCCGTCCATCCGTCCATCATCCCTCCATCCATCCATCCGTCCATCCGTCCATCATCCCTCCATCCATCCATCCGTCCATCCGTCCATCATCCCTCCATCCATCCATCCGTCCATCCGTCCATCATCCCTCCATCCATCCATCCGTCCATCCGTCCATCATCCCTCCATCCATCCATCCGTCCATCCGTCCATCATCCCTCCATCCATCCATCCGTCCATCCGTCCATCATCCCTCCATCCATCCATCCGTCCATCCGTCCATCATCCCTCCATCCATCCATCCGTCCATCCGTCCATCATCCCTCCATCCATCCATCCGTCCATCCGTCCATCATCCCTCCATCCATCCATCCGTCCATCCGTCCATCATCCCTCCATCCATCCATCCGTCCATCCGTCCATCATCCCTCCATCCATCCATCCGTCCATCCGTCCATCATCCCTCCATCCATCCATCCGTCCATCCGTCCATCATCCCTCCATCCATCCATCCGTCCATCCGTCCATCATCCCTCCATCCATCCATCCGTCCATCCGTCCATCATCCCTCCATCCATCCATCCGTCCATCCGTCCATCATCCCTCCATCCATCCATCCGTCCATCCGTCCATCATCCCTCCATCCATCCATCCGTCCATCCGTCCATCATCCCTCCATCCATCCATCCGTCCATCCGTCCATCATCCCTCCATCCATCCATCCGTCCATCCGTCCATCATCCCTCCATCCATCCATCCGTCCATCCGTCCATCATCCCTCCATCCATCCATCCGTCCATCCGTCCATCATCCCTCCATCCATCCATCCGTCCATCCGTCCATCATCCCTCCATCCATCCATCCGTCCATCCGTCCATCATCCCTCCATCCATCCATCCGTCCATCCGTCCATCATCCCTCCATCCATCCATCCGTCCATCCGTCCATCATCCCTCCATCCATCCATCCGTCCATCCGTCCATCATCCCTCCATCCATCCATCCGTCCATCCGTCCATCATCCCTCCATCCATCCATCCGTCCATCCGTCCATCATCCCTCCATCCATCCATCCGTCCATCCGTCCATCATCCCTCCATCCATCCATCCGTCCATCCGTCCATCATCCCTCCATCCATCCATCCGTCCATCCGTCCATCATCCCTCCATCCATCCATCCGTCCATCCGTCCATCATCCCTCCATCCATCCATCCGTCCATCCGTCCATCATCCCTCCATCCATCCATCCGTCCATCCGTCCATCATCCCTCCATCCATCCATCCGTCCATCCGTCCATCATCCCTCCATCCATCCATCCGTCCATCCGTCCATCATCCCTCCATCCATCCATCCGTCCATCCGTCCATCATCCCTCCATCCATCCATCCGTCCATCCGTCCATCATCCCTCCATCCATCCATCCGTCCATCCGTCCATCATCCCTCCATCCATCCATCCGTCCATCCGTCCATCATCCCTCCATCCATCCATCCGTCCATCCGTCCATCATCCCTCCATCCATCCATCCGTCCATCCGTCCATCATCCCTCCATCCATCCATCCGTCCATCCGTCCATCATCCCTCCATCCATCCATCCTCCATCCATCATCCATCCAATCCATCCATCCATCCAATCCATTCCTGTCCCATTGGGAATTAAGAATGGTGGGAGAGGACCGGCCTTGCAGAGCTCCGGGCAGGAGCCATCAGTCACTCCAGGCCACCAGCACAGCCACTGGAAGAGTCAAGGAATTTAAAATTCAGCTTCTCAGGCCAAGGTCTGAGTCAGGAATTTGGTTTTTGGTTACTTTTGTCTCTTAGCTTGGACTGATGGCTCCAGTTGGGGGCCACCAGTCACTCCAATCACGGTCCCTGCATGAGTCAGGGAATTAAAAATGCAACTCCTCATGCCAAGGTCTGAGTTAGGAATTTGATATTTATTACTTTTGGCTGTTAACTTGGCCTAACAAAGAAAAAATCTTGTTTTAAACAGGCAGTTGATGCCTCCACCAGCTTTTCCTGTCACTGGAATGAAATCAGAATCCGAAGAAAGAAAAGGTGCGGGGTCTTTACCAGGCAGCCATGGTGAGTGCAGTGGGTCAGACACCCCCCCAAGTCCAGTTTCCTGTCCCAAACACCTCCCCAAATCCAGTTTCCTGTCCCAAACACCTCCCCAAGTCCAGTTTCCTGTCCCAAACACCCTTCCAAGCCCAGTTGCCTCTCCCAAGTGGTGCTGGTTTTAACAGTGTCAAAGCTGGTGGGGTTTTTTTGGCTGTTCTGTGTTGAAGTGCAAAGCAGGTGACGTTGCACTGCTCCAAATCACTGGTGCTTGCTTGTGGTTATACACACAGGGTGCTTCTCAAAGCTTTAATGAATATTTGTATGAAATGAGGGGGTTTAATTAAGTGAGGGACTCAAGACAGGGAGTTTGACCCATCAGAACATGGTGGGGTTGTTTTGTGGCTCTGCATTGTTACACACAGAGGTGACTTCTCAAAGCTTTAATAACTATCTGTGTGAAATAAGGGGAGTTAATCAAGTGAGGAACTCAAGACAGGCAGTTTGACCCATCAGAATGTGCTGGGGTTGTTTTGTGGCTTTTCATTGTTGCACACACAGGTGGCTTCTCAAAGCTTCAATAAATATCTGTATGAAATGAGGATAGTTTGATTCAATGAGAGACTAAAAACAGGGAGATCTGACCTATCAGAATGTGGTGGGGTTGTTTTGTGGCTTTGCATTGTTACACACAGAGGTGACTTCTCAAAGCTTTAATAACTATCTGTGTGAAATAAGGGGAGTTTAATTAAGTGAGGAACTCAAGACAGGGAGTTCTGACCCATCAGGCAGCACAGAATGTGCTGGGGTTGTTTTGTGCCTCTGCATTGTTACACGCACAGGTTGCTTCTCAAAGCCTTAATAAATATTTGTATGAAATAAGGGGAGTTTAATTATTATAATTATAGCTGAGGGACTGAAGACAGGGAGATTTGACCCATCAGAATGTGCTGGGGTTGTTTTGTGGCTCTGCATTGTTAAACACACAGGTGGCTTCTCAAAACTTTAATAACTATCTGTATGAAATAAGGGGAGTTTAATTCAAGTGAGGGGCTCAAGACAGGGAGTTTGATCCATCAGAATGTGCTGGGGTTTTTTTGTGACTTTGCATTGTTACACACAGAGGTGACTTCTCAAAGCTTTAATAACTATCTGTATGAAATAAGGGGAGTTTAATTCAAGTGAGGGACTCAAGACAGGGAGTTCTGACCCATCAGAACGTGCTGGGGTTGTTTTGTTGCTCTGCATTGTGAGCAGAGGCCCTGAGGAATGTGGGGGAGTTCTGCTCAGGTGGGGATTTACACACATTTCTGCCTGCAGACAGCCCCAGTGCTGCCAGGATTTCATCTTTCCTGTCACTCAGCAGGGGTTTGAGCGTGTCAGGCTTGAGCTGTGCAGGCAGCTGAGTGCTTCAGCTCTGCAGGGACATCACCCAGCCTGGTGAACCTTAGTTCTTCTGCATCTTGCTCCCAGACATTGCTCTCCTGTTAGCTTCCTTTTGAACAAAATTTCTACTTTTCTTTACGTGTTGATCTCTTGAATTGCCCTCCCTGAGAGCCATTTGCTAACTTTACCTTTTCTGTGTGTTTCTTTCTTGTTTCTGTGTTCTCTTACATGGTTCTGGTGGATCACATGGCTGTTGCTGCTGCTGTTTCCTGTGGCCTTCGACCTTGGATGACCATTGGCCTTGTGACCTCAAAATGGTGTCCAACTAACAATTTACAATTAACATCTTTTTTTATTATTATTAACTCGTTTTTGGGGCGTTTTATCTCTTTTTATTTGTTTTGGTTTTATTTTTTCCTTCTTGGTGGGGGGCTGGGGGGGCTTGTTTTGTTTTCCCCTCCTAGATCATCAAGCCAAGAAGATGAAAACTGCAGAGAAGGGCTTTGGATTAGTGGCCTATGCTGGAGATTCTTCAGATGAAGAGGAGGAGCACGGTGGCCATAAAAACGCAAGTACTTTTTCACAGGGCTGGAGTTTGGGGTACCAGTACCCATCCTCTCAACAGCGAGCTAAACAACAGATGCCTTTCTGGATGGCACCATAAAAAACCTGCACAAGAGTTTTCATCCATCTGGTTTTTCCCCTCTAGCAATAATGCATGTGTATTCCAGAATGAACTTGGCAAAGAGGAGTTGTTTTTACATTTGCAGAAGCCAATTTCCCCTTGGAAGGGCTCCATTGTTTTTTAAAAATCCTCATTTTGGCAGTGTGTTTGTCAGTTTTGAAAAGGAGTATTTGGAGTGGCAGCTAGTCCCTTGTGCAAGGGAGAAGTGCTGTAAAGAGGAACCAGGGAAGCCTCTTGGGCCATATTTTCCATTTCTCCCAGATAACTTAAAGGGAAGAGTCAGTGACCCTGACTTCACTCTGCATTTGTATTTTTGGAGTGCTCCTGTCAGCCCAGTGATCTGCTGGTGACTCAGCCTCAATTTTGGACTTTCACCAGAGGGAAGGAACATCCAGCAGCCATGAAAAACTTGAGCATCACATTTGGAAAACTCGGTTTTATTTCCAACATCTCCTGTCACTCGGCTTGGTTTTATTTCGAAATGTGATTTTACCATCCCACGAGTTCTCGTTCTTGCCAGATGTTGGGCTGGCTGCATTCTATCCAGATGTTTGGGATAGGTGGACTTGGCACTGCAGCCCTAGTGCTGAACTGTTTTCCATCACCCAGGACTCCGAATCAGCAGGAATTCCTTTTCCAGAGGCTCACCCCATCTCTTCCCTCACTCCCTGGATTCCACCAGAGCCAGGAGCTTCCACCGTGCTGTCCCCAAGGGCAGCAGCTCCAGCCTCGCCTGCAGAACCTGGGAAGGAGTTTTTGGACTGCTTTGGACACCAAATTCACCGGGGCTGTGCTGGTTCAGCAGAGGCAGTGACAGGGACTGCTCCCAGGCAGATTTTGGGACAGGAGCTTTTCAGGCAGGGCTGTGTCCCTGCTGCAGCCAGGGATGGTCACCTCTGCAAACTCGCCTTTCCCACGTGTTGTAAATACTTAGAACCATCCTTTCATTATAAATAAATGTATAAATATTCTGCTTCCCTTGCTGCTCTGGGTGAGGTTTGGAGCCTGTGATAAGGAATGGGGGGGATCTGGGGTTGGGGGTCCCCAAGGATGGGGGGATCCCCAGAGGTGGGAGGTTAGGAGGGGTTTGGGAGGGAGAGGGGGTCTGGGGGTCCCCAAGGATTGGGGGATCCCTGGAGGTGGAGGGACTGGGATGGGGGGGTTCAGGCTGGGGGAGAACTGAAGGGCTGGGACTGTGGGGGTCCCCAAGGATGGGGGGATCCCGGGAGGGGGAGGGACGGGGAGGGGGGGGTTCAGGCTGGGGGAGAACTGAAGGGCTGGGACTGTGGGGGTCCCCAAGGATGGGGGGATCCCGGGAGGGGGAGGGACGGGGAGGGGGGGGTTCAGGCTGGGGGAGAACTGAAGGGCTGGGACTGTGGGGGTCCCCAAGGATGGGGGGATCCCCGAGGTTTGGAGCCTGTGGTCAAGGTCGGGGGGGATGTGGGGCTGGGGGAGCCCTGGGGGCTGTGGGGAAGTCCCGGGGCTGGGGGAGCCCTCGGGGATGGGAGGGGGACTGTGGGTCCTGGGAGGTGGAAGGGCTGGGATGGAGAGGGGGTCCGGGGGTCCCCAAGGATCGGGGGACCTGTCCCGTCCTGTCCCGTTGTGTCCCCTGTTCCTGTCCTGTCCCTGTCCCGTTGTCCCTCCGTGCCGTCCCGCGCGGTCGCGCCCCGTTTCCTTGTGTCCCCTCCGAGCCGCCGTGGCGCCGCTCCCCGCGCAGGCGCGGTCGGAGGCGCGGCCGCCATTTGGGAGCGGCCGGGCCGCGCTGAGGGGCGGCCATGGAGCCCGCGGCGCGCCCGGCCGGCGGCGCGGGGCAGCCCCGCGAGTACAAGCTGGTCATGCTGGGCGCGGGGGGCGTCGGCAAGAGCGGTGAGTGCGGGGCTGCGGCCGGGGGGAGCCGCGCTCCCTGACCGGAGCCCCGTTCTGGGCGCGGCGCCGCCGCTCCCGGCGCGGCCCGGCCCTCCCGGGCTGTCCCGGGTGTCCTGGCCGGGCTGTCCCGGGGTATCCCGGCCTGTCCCCATCATCCCCGGCCGCGCTCCGGAGGCCCTCCCGCCTGAGGCCACGGGCGGAGCATCCCCGGGCCGAGGGCAGCCCCGCCTTCGCTTCGCTTTGCTTTGCTCGGTTTGTTTTGCTCGGTGTGCTTTGCTTTGCTGGGTTCGCTTTACTGGGTTTGTTTTGTTTCCCTGGGTTTGCTTTGCCGGGTTTGCTTTGCCGGGTTTGCCTTGTTTCCCTGGGTTTGCCTTGTCTCCCTGGGTTTGCCTTGTTTCCCTGGGTTTGCCTTGTTTCCCTGGGTTTCCCTGGGTTTGCCGTGTCTCCCTGGGTTTGCCGTGTCTCCCTGGGTTTGCCGTGTCTCCCTGGGTTTGCGTCTGTGGGTGTCCATGGATGTCTGTCCCAGTCTGTCCCAGTGTCCCCCAGTCTGTACCAGTGTGTCCCTGTGTCTATCTCAGTCAGTCCCAGTGTGTCCCCAGTCTGTCCTAGTGTGTCCTTGTGTCTATCCCAGTCAGTCCCAGTGTGTCCCAGTGTCTGTCCCAATCAGTCCTAGTGTGTCCCAGTCAGTCCCAGTCCATCCCAGTCAGTCCCAGTGTCAGTCCCAGTCAGTCCCAGTCAGTCCCAGTCCGTCCCAGTCAGTCCCAGTCCATCCCAGTCCATCCCAGTCCATCCCAGTCAGTCCCAGTCAGTCCCAGTCCATCCCAGTGTGTCCCAGTCAGTCCCAGTCCATCCCAGTCAGTCCCAGTCCATCCCAGTCAGTCCCAGTCAGTCCCAGTCCATCCCAGTCCGTCCCAGTCCGTCCCAGTCAGGCCCTGGGGCTGCTCAGCTCTCGCTGTCCCTGCCCAGCTCCAGCCCCTGCTGTGATCAGCTCTTTGCTCTTCACTCTCAGCCCGAGCTGTTCTCTGTGTGGGGGAGGTTGGGAGGGTGGCAGCTCCAGCAGAAACCTGAGCCAGCCCGGGGCAAGGAAAGGGGGGAAAGCCAAATTCTTGCTGAGAATGGGTTCTGAACGTGTGGCAGTGCTGACTGAGAGGGACAGAATGTTTGTGTGCTTATATATTCACAGACAGATCATTTTTATATTGTGTTTATATATTTCTCAGTCCCAGTGTCTGTCCCAGTGTGTCCCAGTGTGTCCCAGTGTGTCTCCAGTCTGTCCTAGTCAGTCCCAGTCCATCCCAGTCCGTCCCAGTCAGTCCCAGTCCATCCCAGTCAGTCCCAGTCCATCCCAGTGTGTTCCAGTACATCCCAGTCAGTCCCAGTCCATCCCAGTCAGTCCCAGTCCATCCCAGTCAGTCCCAGTCCATCCCAGTCAGTCCCAGTCCATCCCAGTCAGTCCCAGTCCATCCCAGTCAGTCCCAGTCCATCCCAGTCAGTCCCAGTCCATCCCAGTCAGTCCCAGTCCATCCCAGTGTGTCCCAGTCCGTCCCAGTCCGTCCCAGTCTCTTGCTGAGAATGGGTTCTGAACGTGTGGCAGTGCTGACTGAGAGGGACAGAATGTTTGTGTGCTTATATATTCACAGACAGATCATTTTTATATTGTGTTTATATATTTACAGACAGATCAATTTTTATATTTTGTTTATATATTTACAGACAGATGAATTTTTATATTTTGTTTCTATATTTACAGACAGATCATTTTTATGTTTTGTTTATATATTTACAGACAGATCAATTTTTATATTGTGTTTATATATTCACAGACAGATCAATTTTTATATTGTGTTTGTATATTTGTAGACAGATCATTTTTATGTTTTGTTTATAATATTTACATATATAACATTTGCATCTATAATGTTTCATCTCTTTTGCTGATATGCATTATAATTCTACGAAGTTATAGATTCTAAGAAATCAGAAGTTTTTGGTGACCAGTTCTTCCCTTGAATCACAGATCTTTCCTGGCTTTGAGGAAAGCAAAATATGATTGTGTCTGACCAAAATAAATGTGTGGGCTGTGGGCACAGGAACATGATTTTTAAATCACGCCAGAACAATTAGAAATTGAACTTGATTGAATTGAAGTAAAGCCCAGGCTGAGGTACTGCAGTGCTGCTGGCAGGCTGGGTGGTCCTGGGGTGGCATTTTCCTTGTGAGCTGATGAGTTCTGTGCTTGTGTCCCAATTCCTGGTGTCTGGGGCTGCAGAGGATGCCTACAAAATCCGGATCCGCATCGACGACGAGCCGGCCAACCTGGACATTTTGGACACAGCAGGACAGGTATGAGCAGCCCCAGGAGGACTGGGAGCAGCTGGGGCAGCCTGGCACGAGCAGGTGGGGAAATGCTGCAGGAAGAATGGTGGGGTTGGTTTGGTTTATTCCAAACTGGGGGCTGGAGCTCTGGCACTGCTCAGCACTGGAGCTTGGCGCTGCTGAACCAGCAACACCTCAAGGAAATCAACAAAATCACCAAAAAAATGAAATATCTACAAGCTAGACTTCCTTCTCTTTCAGTAATTCCAAGAAACTAACTTGTTATCATCAGCTTTAAAAAGTGTTTTTTCAGCATTCAAAAAATACTTCTCAATTTGCCTGTTCAGTTCCAACCATCAATAAAAGAGAATCAATTTGTACACCTATAAAAATAACTCAAATTATAATTACAACCAGACCAAGATTGCTAACTATAGCAAACCAAAACTTTGTAATTATCTATTTACCTTTAAAAAAGATTACTTTAATTAAGCTTTACAAAATTCAAAATATTTACAGAATACATTCTTAAATTTTTCAAATGTTTATTCATTATCTAAGTCACAAATTATTGCAAACAAAATTAAGTTTTAAAGAAAAACCTATCCTAAGTAAACTCTCTTTGTTGCTGTTGCATTGAGGATGGGTGAATAAAGTGACACAAAGACTCCAGGCAAAATCCAGAAGGCAAAATGGAATTTTATTAAAAACTACACAATTTTATAGACAGTTGTGATACAAGCGGACCTGATTAGTGCTCAATTAACACCCCTCACACTCTGGCTAATTAGGAGCAGCACTCTTCTTGTACCTCTTACAAGTAAACAACACCAGCTGCAAAGATTAAGAATTGTTTTAATTCCTTTTCTGAACTTTCCCAGAAGGCAAAATTCAATTTGATTATAAACCACACAATTTTATAGACAGTTGTGATACAAGTGGGCCTGATTAGTGCTCAATTAACACCCCTCAGACCTCTGGCTAATTACAACACCCTTCTTGCACCTCTTAGAAGTAAACAACACCAGATTAGCAAAGATTGTTTGAATTCCTTCTCTGAACTTTCCCAAAACTTCACAGAGCAACACCTGGGGAAGTTTATCTGACTTTCTTCTCTGAGCAGTTCTCAACATCCTCATCTCTTCACTTCAGAAATGAGAGAAAACACAAAAAACCCCCAAAACCAGACACCCAAAACCTGCTGGTAAATCAGTGTCAGTGGGGTTTCTGTGGCAGGGGAGATTTGGGCACCATCCCAAACACATCCTGGTGTTTGGGGTGGGGACTGTGACACCCAGGTGTCACACAGCTGGGTTTGGGGACAAGGTCAGCTTTGGGGAGAAAAGCAGGAGCTCATTATGTGCAAGGTTTTTCTTTTCTTAGCTCTCAGAGAACCCAGCTCACCTGAGACAGCCCAGCTGCCCCAGATGGCATAAAATCAGCAGGATGGCTTCTGAGGAGTGTTGGAAACAGAAAAAGGTCTAATAAAAGACAAAATAACAAAGCTCCTACAGAGAAAAACCAAGCCAGGGCAAGAGGTCCTTGCTCCTGCTAAAACAGCCCACCAAAGGGATTATTTCCTTTGTTCTCTCTTTTGCTAGTGAATTACCCAGGTGGGACCTCCAATTGGGCAGCCCCAGGTCTGAGGTGGAGTCCCAAAGGTCCTGTGAGGTGTCTTTGTACCAAACTGGGAGAGGAATAGCTGGGCTTGTTGCCTTTTTAAGCAAAGAATAATTCAAGTCACTTCATCAAGAGGGGAGCACATCCCTTCAGTTCATGTTGTAATTGAGAATTTGAACTGAAACACCACTGGAGCTGTATGGAACTACAATGCCATTTTGTGTTTGTAGGCAGAGTTCACACCACAAAACACCCACCAAAGGGATTATTTCCTTTGTTCTCTCCTTTTCTAGTGAATTATCTAGGCTGGGCCTCCAATTGGACAGCCCCAGGTCTGAGGTGGAGTCCCAAAGGTTCTGTGAGGTGTCTTTGTACCAAACTGGGAGAGAAACCTCAGGGCTTTTTGCCTTCTTAAGCAGACACAGAGTAATGTGGTCACTCCATCAACAGGGGAGCGCATCCCTACAATTCCATTTGTAATTGAAAATTTGAAAATACGAGCTAAAGTACCACTGGAGCTGCATGGAACTAAACCAGCACTGGAGCTGCATGGGACTGCCATGCCCTGTTGTGTTTGCAGGCCGAGTTCACAGCCATGAGGGACCAGTACATGCGGGCAGGAGAAGGGTTCATCATCTGCTACTCCATCACGGACCGGCGCAGCTTCCACGAGGTGCGCGAGTTCAAGCAGCTCATCTACCGCGTGCGCCGCACCGACGACACGCCCGTGGTGCTGGTGGGCAACAAGTCTGACCTGAGCCAGCTGCGCCAGGTGAGCCCCCTGGCTGTGCCCGGGGGGTGCAGGGGGACAGGGGGGTGATTGCCGTCCTGTTTTGGTGGGGTTTGTTGTTTCCGTGGTGGTTTCACGGTGAAAACGGCAATCACAGGAGTGAGGTTGTTGGGCTGTGTGTTCCCTGTTGGGAGCCTGGTTACTGAGGATTTGAGACTCTCTGTGCTGGCAGAACAAGAGAAAACCGCATTTGACCTGAAGCCTTCCAAAACTGATTAATAAAACTGAGGTTAGGAGTGTGTAGTTTGAATAGAAGTGTGTAATATCACATGGTAAAGAACTTAGAGTTTAAGAGAAACATAGTCTTTTGGAACCATACGTTCTGAGAATTTGAGACATTTCATGCTGACAGAGCAGGAGAACACTGCATTTGACCTGAAGCCTTCCAAAATGGAATGATCGGGAGCGGTGGTGGTTTCACGGTGAAAACGGCAATCACAGGAGTGAGGTTGTTGGGCTGTGTGTTCCCTGTTGGGAGCCTGGTTACTGAGGATTTGAGACTCTCTGTGCTGGCAGAACAAGAGAAAACCGCATTTGACCTGAAGCCTTCCAAAATTGATTAATAAAACTGAGATTAGGAGTGTGTAGTTTGAATAGAAGCATGTAATATCACATGGTAAAGAACTTAGAGTTTAAGAGAAACATAGTCTTTTGGAACCATACGTTCTGAGAATTTGAGACATTTCATGCTGACAGAGCAGGAGAACACTGCATTTGACCTGAAGCCTTCCAAAATGGAATGATGAAATTGAGATTAGGAGTGTGTAATTTGATTAGAAGTGTGTAATATCACAGTAAAGAACTTAAAGAGAAACAGAGTCTGTTGGAACCCTGTCACTGAGAATTTGAGACTGTGTCTCTCAGGTACCGAGGCCCAAGAGAAAACTGCATTTGACCTGAAGCCTTCCAAAATGGAATGATGAAACTGAGATTAGGAGTGTGTAATTTGAATAGAAGTGTGTAATATCACGTGGTAAAGAATTTAGAGTTTAAGAGATACAAAGTCTTTTGGAACCCTAGGTTCTGAGAATTTGAGACATTCCGTGCTGACAGAACAAGAGAACACTGCATTTGACCTGAGGCTGTGGAGAATACATTCTGAGAATTTGAGACATTCCGTGCTGGCAGAACAGGAGAACACTGCATTTGACCTGAAGCCTTCCAAAATGGAATGATGAAATTGAGATTAGGAGTGTGTAATTTGATTAGAAGTGTGTAATATCACAGTAAAGAACTTAAAGAGAAACAGAGTCTGTTGGAACCCTGCTGGAATGATAAAACTGAGATTAGGAGTGTGCAGTTTGAATAGAAGTGTGTAATATCACGTGGTAAAGAACTCGGAGTTTAAGAGAAACAGTCTGCTGGAGCCCTGACCAGGATGTGCACTCATTTCCAGGTGTCCAGGGAGGAAGTGTGCAGTTTGATAGAGTGTGCAGTTTGACTAGAACTGTGTTATATCACGTGGTGAAGAACTTAGAGTTTAAGAGAACAGAGTCTGCTGGAGCCCTGACCAGGATGTGCACTCATTTCCAGGTGTCCAGGGAGGAAGGCTCTGTCTTAGCACAGGAAACCTTTGAGATGAGTGGAAACGTTCTGTGTTAGGGCTTGGAGTGTTCATACAGAGGGACAGAGAGAAAATAGGGAAAGGCAAAGGAATAAACATGAGGGGTTTGGCTTCCCTGACCAGGGTGTGCTGTGGTATTCAGGTATCCAAGGAGGAAGGCTCTGCCTGAGCACCGGAGACCTTTGGAGCTGCGTGGAAGCGATCTGTGCTTGGAGCACAAAGGGGAAAGGCAAAGGAGTAAATTCCCGGGTTTGGCTTGCAGGTTTGGAAGGGGTTTGAGCAGGCTGTGCTGTTGTTTTGCAGGTGTCCAGGGAGGAAGGGGAGGAAGGCTCTGCCCTAGCAGGGGTGGAATCAATCCTCTGGAAACCTTTGGAGCTGGGTGGACGCAATGTGTCCCTTGGAGCAGAGGAACAGAGAGCAAAACAGGGAAAGGAGAAGGAATAAATTGCTGGGGTTTGGCTTCCCTGACCAGGGTGTGCACTCATTTCCAGGTGTCCAGGGAGGAAGGCTCTCTCTTAGCAGGGGTGGAATCAATCCTCTGGAAACCTTTGGAGCTGGGTGGAAACAAATCTGTGCTTGGAGCACAAAGGGGAAAGGCAAAGGAGTAAATTCCCGGGTTTGGCTTGCAGGTTTGGAAGGGGTTTGAGCAGGCTGTGCTGCTGTTTTGCAGGTGTCCAAGGAGGAGGGCTGTGCCCTGGCCAGGGAGTTCAGCTGCCCCTTCTTCGAGACGTCGGCGGCGTTCCGCTTCTTCATCGACGACGTGTTCCACGCGCTGGTGCGCGAGATCCGCCGCAAGGAGCGCGAGGCCGCCATGGCCCTGGAGAGGAAATCCAAGCCCAAAAGCAGCGTCTGGAAAAGACTCAAGTCCCCCTTCAGGAGGAAGAAGGATTCAGTCACTTGAGGAGCAAGTTTCCCTGCGGATCAGGACAAAGCTGTGGCCTTGTGCAGCCGGCAGAGCTCGGTGACACGCTCAGGGGCTGGGTGGCACCTGAGGGGACTTGGTGAGGGAGTGCCTGACCCTGCCCACTGTTTTTGTTTAGAACCATGTTGCCTTGATTCTGGGGGCTGAACTTCAGACCCAGTGACAGTTGTCCTTTGTTTGTTGTCATTTTTTTTTACTGGACCCAGCCACCAAGGCCCTCGGGTTGGTGGCCCTGCACTTTGGAGTGTTTGTCCTTGTCACAGTGCCCTGGGAGCTGAACTGTGCAAAACATTGCTGGAGTTGGACCCAGCCTCTCTGAACCTGTGGTTTTCCCAGCTGGAAAAGAGGATCTTGCTGCTCAGCCTACAGTGTGAGGGGCTGAACAAAGTGTCATGGCCTTGGGCTCACAGAATTCCTTGTGTCCTCATGGATCAGATTTTTTCCAGGAAAATGGACATGGAATCCTCGTGTGCAAGTTCATCCAAGTGATCAGTGCTGGAGGTGGGATGTAAACAAGCCAGAGTCACAGACTTCACCTGGAAAGGCCTCTGGGCTCAGTGCCCTGGCCCCAGGCTGCCACCCAGAGCAGAGCATGCAGTGCCACAGTGACTCCACCACCTCCTGAGCAGCCCCTTCCTGCCAGATCCCACCCCTTGGTCCTAAAGGCAGCAGTGCAGGGACACCAAGGTGGGATTGTCCTCTGCCCCAGCCCTGCAGTGGGGTGTGCTGGAGGAACCCCAGCTTGGAGCTCCTGCCTGTCCCAAACCCTGCTGGGAAGGGGGCACTGCCTTGGTCAGTCACTTCTGTGCCATCCCGGAGGCAGCAGTGCCTTTGGGGAGGTGTTTCCCAGAGAAAATGGCTGAGCTGAGGCTCTGGAGCCAGAGCTGCCCTTCCCTGCTGCTGCTGAGGCTCTGCCAGTGCCACGGCAGGGAAACTGAGGCACAGCAGCTCTGAGCTCACCTGGGCAGGTGAGCCAGGTCCCTGTGGTGCTCCCAAAGAAGATTTTGTGGTGAGGCAGATCCTCCCCATGTGGGGGCACTCTGTGCCCTGGAGCTGATTTGATTTCCCAGAGTTTTGGGGGCAGTGCCTGGAGCTGGTTTGATTTTCTGGATTTTCCAGAGTTCTGGGAGCAGTGCCTGGAGCTGGTTTGATTTTCTGGGTTTTCCAGCACTTTGGGAGCAGTGCCTGGAGCTCCTCTGGATTTTGCTGGGTAAGAACAGCACAGATCCCAGCTGGCTCGCAGTTCAGGGACACCAAGGTGGGATGGTCCTCTGCCCCAGCCCTGCAGTGGGGTGTGCTGGAGGAACCCCAGCTTGGAGCTCCTGCCTGTCCCAAACCCTGCTGGGAAGGGGGCACTGCCTTGGTCAGTCACTTCTGTGCCATCCCGGAGGCAGCAGTGCCTTTGGGGAGGTGTTTCCCAGAGAAAATGGCTGAGCTGAGGCTCTGGAGCCAGAGCTGCCCTTCCCTGCTGCTGCTGAGGCTCTGCCAGTGCCACGGCAGGGAAACTGAGGCACAGCAGCTCTGGGCTCACCTGGGCAGGGGCCAGCCCCTTGTGGTGCTCCCAAAGAAGATTTTGTGGTGAGGCAGATCCTCCCCATGTGGGGGCACTCTGTGCCCTGGAGCTGATTTGATTTCCCAGAGTTTTGGGGGCAGTGCCTGGAGCTGGTTTGATTTTCTGGATTTTCCAGAGTTCTGGGAGCAGTGCCTGGAGCTGGTTTGATTTTCTGGGTTTTCCAGCACTTTGGGAGCAGTGCCTGGAGCTCCTCTGGATTTTGCTGGGTAAGAACAGCACAGATCCCAGCTGGCTCACCCAGACCTGCCTAAAAGGAATTTCTCTGAGCCAAGTTCAGAGAAAGATTCCAGCAAATTCTCTGGAATCCTTCAGGGTGGAAGAGCTGGTCAGACTGGAGGAACAGATCCTGATCCCTCCCAGACTGAAATCCCAGGTGTGAAAGGGTTGGTGAAGGAAGTGAGGATTTAAAAAAATAAAAAAATATATATATGTGTGTGTGTGTGTGTAAAAACCTCCTTATTACCTAAAATAGGGCTGGAAATCCTGTGCCTGTTGGTTTGAAGAATAATTTCTTTCTGGAAAACTTCAACAAAAGACAAGTGTGGTATTTTATATTTGCTTTGTGATGAGCTGAGCATTTAAATTGGTTTCCATTTCATCTCCTCCCAGTGCCACGCTGCTCTGGCAGCAATCACAGCCTCAAAAAATGGCTTGGAAAATTCAGATTGAATCAAAAAACGACTGAGGAGAATCCAGCTTGTTCAGAATTTCAGACTCTTCCTGAGCAGCCATCACTGATGTTCTCATTTTTGGATTAAGAGCTGTCTGAACCTCAGATAAAAGGCCAAGAACTGGAGGAGGAAGGAGCTGGGAAGAGGCTCTGAGGCATCTTTGGCTCTGTCAGGTCCAGAGCCAGGCCCTGATGCTGATGATGAATTTTTTCTTTTCCTTCAAATCCCATCAGCTGGAGGAGCCTGGCAGAGGAAAACAGAACCATTTCCACCCCTAAAAAATGGAATTTTGTACCTTGCCTGAGTCCTGCAGTGCAGTTTAGGTGTTTACTAATTCCTGTTGCTTCTAGAATTCATAGAGCAGAAGAGCAGCCAGCACTTTTTGGTTTTTATTTCACACAGTGTTATTCAGAGTTTTATTTTTTGCCTTGTATAAATTTGTACACAGAACATTTGTTTTATTTGACACAATAAATATAATTTTGAGTACAAACCTTTGCATGGGATGGCTCAGTCTGTGGTGGGGGTGCTGAGGGAGGAAATTCATTGTGGGCTTGTAAATTTGGGGGGAAAATGGCATTTTTTGGTGCAAAGCCTAAAAAGTCTGTGAGTCTGGTGCTAATTTGTTGAAATATGAACATTTTCCACCTTTTTTGTTTTTCTTTGTGGTGATTTTCCAAGGAGGGCTGGAGGAGCCTTTTTCTGACCCAGAGATGGGGCAATTGAGGGGCATTTTAAAAACTTTTATTCTGTTTTTAGTCTCACGTGAAGGGTGAGACAATACAAATATTATAATTCACACTCTCACAATCAAAATCCTACAATTTCTTAAATTAAATACATTTTAAGTGTTTCTTAATCTATCACCTCTGATTACTCTATATTAAAAAAACCTTAAAACCAATCATCTAAAATTACCTCTGGTAAATCTTTGCTACAATACACCTTTCATATTTCTATATTTCCAGAATTATTTAATCTTCTTTACAAAACTATCCTTTAAAACTTATTTTTAATTCCATTTCTCTCTCAATGTCTATCTTATTCTATAAAATTTCTAAATTAATATTTCTTATCTCCATGTTTAGATATAAATACATGAAAATACCAAATATATAAATCTTCTATCAGGTTTTTAAAATCTCTCTCTGAAATAATTCTCCTTTGGAGTCCTCATGTGGGCACAATGTTTGATTTATTTAGGAATACAGATATTCTCTGCAAAAAATATCAGAAATTATTTAAAATAAAGCAGGAGGGTCTTTCTTGGCTTTTGTTTTGGGATTTTTCCCAATTCCTGACTGGTGGATTGGGTCTTTTCCTGATCTAGAGATGGGGTAGCTGAGGAGAATTTAAAAAAACTTTTATTCTATTTTTAGTCTCATGTGATATGTGAGACAAAATATAATAAAATATAATAAAATATAATAAAAACATAAATATAGAAAACATAAATAGAACTTACAAATATCTATAAAATATTGCATATTTTATATTAAATATAAAATGGAATATGAAAGTAAATAGTTTAAATTTTATTTTTATATTCTTTTTATAGTTCATTAAATTTTTTTATATATATATATATTTAATAAATTTATTTTTAAAATTTCTGTTCCACAGGGGCCCCTGCTGGAATTCTCTTCAGAACCCAAACCCTCGGGTTTGGGGCTCCAAAATGTGAAGAGCACATGTGTCAGAAATGACACAGACAAATGAGTGACACACTCCAAGCATTCTCAAAAGACTAATTTAAAAAAAAAATTAAATTTTTTAAAAATTTTTTAAAAATGTTATATTCTAGTTGAGTTCTGCTTGGTAAAAACATCTTTTTGTGTGAGGTGGGTTTTTTCTGGGTAAGCCATGAAAACAACAGAGCCTGAGCCTTCCCAGGTGAGGGCTCAGGAGCCCTTTTCTTCTGCACGGGGATCTGTGGGGCAGACAGGATCTGTGGGGCACAGGGGATCTCTAGGGCAGGATCTGTGGGACACAGGGGATCTATGGGGCAGGATGGATTTATGGGGCAGGATTTCAGGATCTATGGGACACAGGGGATCTATGGGGCAGGAGGAATCTATGGGGCAGTCAGGATCTATGGGGCAAGATTTCAGGATCTGTGGGGCAGGATTTCAGATCTATGGGGCAGGATTTCAGGATCTATGGGACACAGGGGATCTATGGGGCAGGAGGAATCTATGGGGCAGTCAGGATCTATGGGGCAGGATTTCAGGATCTGTGGGGCAGGATTTCAGGATCTATGGGGCAGGGTTTCAGGATCTGTGGGGCAGGAGGATTTCAGGATCTGTGGGGCAGAACGCTCTGCATGCAGACCCCGAGAATGGAAGCGAGTTTCGCTACAGAAGAACCTTTCCTGTCGCGCGTCCGTCCCTCCCGACAGTGGGAAGGGAGCTGCGGCCGAGCTTCCATGCTCCCCACGAAACCGTTCCTCTTTTCACGCCTGGGGAGCCCATTCTGGTCACGCTTTTTTCTTGCTTTTCCTTCTCTTTTTATGATGCAAATCCTTTTGTTTCTGGGCGGCTGAACGGGGTAAGAACCTGAAACCCGCGGGTTTTGAAAGGCTGGACGCAGGAGTCCAGCAGAGAAGGGTGAAGGGAGATTCCCTTTCAATTCCCCTTTCCATTTCCCTTTCCATTTCCCTTTCAATTCCCCTTTCCATTTCCCTTTCCATTTCCCTTTCAGTTTCCCTTTCACATTCTGCACAAGAAGCAGCAGATAATCAGTGATTGAATCGTTTCAGCCAACGGCTCAACAACCCTGATTATTTCCCTGATAAACTCATTAGAAGTGTTTATAAATCACTGAAAGGGACGGAGCATCCCGATCAGCCGCGGTGAGATGTGGAAATGAAGGGGAAATACCAGCGTTAAATAAACTCTGTGTTTGACTGGGCAGCAGCTTTGAATGTCTGCCCAAAAATCCCAGGCTGGCTTGGGTGGGAAGGGCTTAAGTAAAAAGTAAAGTAAGGCTTAAGTAAAAAGAATTAGCACAGAATTATGGAATGGTTTAGGTTGAAATGGACCTCAAATCCACAGAATTATGGAATGGTTTAGGTTGAAATGGACCTCAAATCCACAGAATTATGGAATGGTTTAGGTTGAAATGGACCTTAAATCCCACCCAGTGCCACCTTCCCCTGTCCCAGGCTGTTCCAAACCCGGTCCAGGCTGGCCCTGGGCACTGCCAGGGATCCAGGGCAGCCCCAGCTGCTCTGGCACCTGCCCACCCTCCAGGGAGGAATTCCTGCCCCAAATCCACCCCAAACCTCCTCTCTGCCAGCTGGAAGCCGTTCCCTGGGTCTGGCACTGCAGGTTTTTATAAATAATCTCTCTCCATCCTCTTGCTTGGCTCCTTCAGGATGGTGACCCCAAACCCTCCTCTCTTCCAGACCTGCTTTAATTCAATATTTAATGTGCCAGGATTCTGTGGCACTTCTTTGTCCCACTGAGGTTTATTCTGTGTGTGAATTAAATGCACTTTTCCAGCAGAAATGCATATTTATGGAAGCAAACCCTCGGGGTGTTCAGGGCTGGTTGTTGCCCACGGTCACACACGGCACAGGCAGCAAAATTAAAGTGATTTAATTTTTATTTGCACGCTCAATGTGCATTAACAAATTCAACATACAAGGTAGCATTACAGAATGTAGGTTAGCTTATAGCATTATGCAGTTTCACACAGGTTGAGTTAGGTTTTTTTGCCTTTTATTCTTTTTTTATTATTATTTTTTTCCACACAAAGTTGTAACTGTCCAAGTTCATTTTACAATAGAAGACACAAGGTAAAGAATAACCACACCTGGGAGATTTTACAGTGAGTCTGCTGTCACTTACTGTCTATTTTATGTTTTAAAAAATATATATCTGCACATTTTCAGTTTCCTATTATTCCAGAAGAGTGTTGGAGCTACTCCTACCTGCCCAATAACCTAAATCTATTTACCCTGAGCATGTTTCCTTGACAAGAAATTCATCTTTCCTTTGCGACTAAAGGAATCTTAAGATCATCTAGGCTTAACCATGCTTTTCACACCAAGGGGAGAAGGGGATTTTGTTGCTGCTGTTGGTCCTGGTCAGATCTTTGGAGTGGTGGTGGAAAGCACGTGCTGAGGAAAAGTTGCTTGAATTGCAGCAACACAATTGCTTAGTGCAAAAAAATCAGGATTGAAAGAGATTTACAGCAATTTCCAAAGGGGGGAAACTCATTCTCTGAGCCACAGAGTCTGAGCCAGAAAGAGTTTAAGACACGGATAAAATTCACCACAACCTCACTGATAAAATCCTCTACAACCTCAGGCAGAAATCCTCACCATGGGGATGGGGGAGGGGAAATCCACGTTTGGTTCTGCTGGGAAATGGAGCCCCAGCCTGGGAGGGAGAATCACTCATTTTGTGGGGGAGAAAAATCAGCTTTCCAAAAAGAAAGGAGATGCCAAAGTGGGGGCAGTGGGAAAGTGCCCTGGGGACCAGGAGAGCCTGGCTCAGTTATTCCCATTTCAGGGCAGAAAAGCTGAAAAGGATCATTTTAACAACAGGGATCTAAAACTCAGCAGTCCAGTCCTTTAAGTAGTTAAATGATCTTAATTTTTAAAAGATTTATTCTGTTATTTGCATTCCTGTTTGCATCCCAGAGGGCTCAGAGCAGCCTGGGAGCAACCAAAGATTTTCCTGGGGCTGTTGAGGAGCCTCTCTGCAACCCCAGTTCTGCTTCTCCATCTGCACTGGAGAGCCCAGAACAGTTTTAATTATAATTATCCTCCTCAATTCACCAGCACTGGTTACCATGAACGACCTGCTGCCCCCTTACCCGTGCCCTGGCTGGCTGTGAGCACGGGCAGCATTTCAGACTGCCCCAAACTCCAGCTCTGGCACGTTTTCAGTGCCTGTTTTGGGAGCTGTCCTGTGCTTTGGGTGACTCCAGGATCATTTCTGGTCAAACTGACTCCAGCATGGATGAAGGGCAGTTTGTCACCACGGCACGGACAAGCTCTGCCTCCAGGACCTTTGCCTAGCTCAGCTTTGTGCTGCCATTAAACAGAAATTATCAGGAATCATCAGAAAATGATCAGGAATGATCAGAAATTATCAGGAATTAATTGTGAGAAATTAGCATAAATTATCAGGAATTATCAGGAATTAATTATCAGGAATTATCAGGAATGATCAGAAATTATCAGGAATTAATTGTCATAAATTATCAGGAATTATCAGGAATTAATTATCAGGAATTATCAGAAAATGATCAGGAATGATCAGAAATTATCAGGAATTAATTATCAGGAATTATCAGAAAATTACCAGGAATGATAATAAATTATTAGGAATTAATTGTCAGAAATTTTCATAAATTATCAGGAATTAATTATCAGAAATCATCAGAAAATGATCAGGAATGATCATAAATTATCAGGAATTAATTGTCAGAAATTATCATAAATTATCAGGAATTAATTATCTGAAATCATCAGAAAATGATCAGGAATTATCAGAAATTATCAGGAATTAATTGTCAGAAATTAGCGTAAATTATCAGGAATTAATTTTCAGGAATAATCAGAAAATGATCAGGAATTAATTGTCAGAAATTAGCGTAAATTATCAGGAATTAATTATCAGGAATTAATTTTCAGGAATGATCAGAATTTGCTGTGTAATGTTTAAAAGTTTCCTTAGCAGTCACATCAGTGTTTGGGGTTTTCTGAGCCCTCCATGCAGAGAGAGGAGTCAATTAAATTAAATTAAATTAAATGAAAGGAAACTGAGCAGGATTTCCGCAGCTCCCACGGGCTGTGTGGCCCCCGGTGGCGAAAGCACCGGGATCAGTGTGTTGGGGTTTGGCTTCGGGAGCAAGCCTGCATTTGTGGCCCCACGGCGAGGATTTCGGTGCCTGCAGGCCAGTGCCACCTTCCCTGGATCCTCCCTTCGTGCCAGTGCAGACCCCGAGGCGGCTGGGCACGGAAACGCGGCTGGGACTCCCAGGGCGGCACGGGACAGACGTGCAGGAACGACGGGCAGGCAACGCCGGACACGGAGCCGGCAGGGACAGCTCGGCACGAACACAGCTCCCAAGGGACGGAATTCCTCATCCATGGAATCTGCACCGGCAGGGACAGCTCGGCACGAACACGGCTCCCAAGGGACAGAGAATTCACTCATCCATGGAAAACACGGCTCCCAAGGGACAGAATCCACTCATCCATGGAATCTGCAGCCGGGAGCGGCAGGGACAGCTCGGCACGAACACAGCTCCCAAGGGACGGAATTCCTCATCCATGGAATCTGCACCGGCAGGGACAGCTCGGCACGAACACGGCTCCCAAGGGACAGAGAATTCACTCATCCATGGAATCTGCAGCCGGGAGCGGCAGGGACAGCTCGGCACAAACACAGCTCCCAAGGGAGAGAATTCCTCATCCATGGAATCGGCACCGGCAGGGACAGCTCGGCACGAACACACACAGCTCCCAAGGGAGAGAATTCCTCATCCATGGAATCAGCACAAACACACACAGCTCCCAGGGGACAGAATTCCCTCATCCATGGAATCGGCACAAACACACACAGCTCCCAAGGGACAGAATTCGGACAGAGTTCGCTTATCCATGGAATCTGCAGCCGGGACCGGCAGGGACAGCTCGGCACAAACACACACAGCTCCCAAGGGACAGAATTCCTCATCCATGGAATCTGCAGCGCGACACCGGCAGTCACTTACACTCCTCCGGCTCTGGAGTAGGCATGCAATAGCGTGAGTACAGGTATGTGCAGCTGTGCTATTTACTTCTTGTTCTTTGTTCCCATCTCGTTGTTGTTGTAGACTCTTAGTGCCCTGCAAAAGCCACATCACCTAAAGACAACTTTTTAAAAATGATTTTTCTTATAATTTTTAAATTCTGTTGTAGAATCTTAGTGCCCTGCAAAAGCCACATCACCTAAAGGCGACTTTTTAAAATTATTTCCTGTAATTTACTAATTCTTTTTGTTGTAGACTTTCAGTGCCCTGCAAACCCCACATCACCTAAAGACAACTTTTTAAATGATTTCTTACAATTTATTAATTTTTTTTTGTTGTAGAATTTCAGTGCCCTGCAAAACTCACATCAACTAAAGAGAACAAATTTTGTTTTTATTTCTTTCTTATCACTTATTCTTTTTTTTTGTAGAATTTCAAAAACCACTAAATCAATTAAAGACAACCTTTTTTTAAAAATTATTCCTTTTGTATCATTTATTACTAATTTTTTTGTTTTAGAATTTTAGTGCCCTGCAAAAACCACATCAACTAAAGACAACGTTTTAAAAATGATTTTTCTTATAATTTTTAAATTCTGTTGTAGAATTTTAGTGCCCTGCAAAAACCACATCAACTAAAGACAACGTTTTAAAAATGATTTTTCTTATAATTTTTAAATTCTGTTGTAGAATTTTAGTGCCCTGCAAAAACCACATCAACTAAAGACAACGTTTTAAAAATGATTTTTCTTATAATTTTTAAATTCTGTTGTAGAATCTTAGTGCCCTGCAAAAGCCACATCACCTAAAGACAACTTTTTAAAAATGATTTTTCTTATAATTTTTAAATTCTGTTGTAGAATCTTAGTGCCCTGCAAAAACCACACCAACTAAAGGCGACTTTTAAAAATCATTTCCTGTAATTTACTAATTCTTTTCGTTGTAGACTTTCAGTGCCCTGCAAACCCCACATCACCTAAAGACAACTTTTTAAATGATTTCTTACAATTTATTAATTTTTTTTTGTTGTAGAATTTCAGTGCCCTGCAAAACTCACATCAACTAAAGAGAACAAATTTTGTTTTTATTTCTTTCTTATCACTTATTCTTTTTTTTTGTAGAATTTCAAAAACCACTAAATCAATTAAAGACAACCTTTTTTTAAAAATTATTCCTTTTGTATCATTTATTACTAATTTTTTTGTTTTAGAATTTTAGTGCCCTGCAAAAACCACATCAACTAAAGACAACGTTTTAAAAATGATTTTTCTTATAATTTTTAAATTCTGTTGTAGAATCTTAGTGCCCTGCAAAAGCCACATCACCTAAAGGCGACTTTTTAAAATTATTTCCTGTAATTTACTAATTCTTTTTGTTGTAGACTTTCAGTGCCCTGCAAACCCCACACCACCTAAAGACGACATTTTAAAATTACCTCTTATTAATTTTTGTGTTGTAGACTCTTAGTGCCCTGCAAAAGCCACATCACCTAAAGGCGACTTTTTAAAATTATTTCTTATTAATTTTTTTGTTGTGGTAGGATTTTAGTGCTTTGCAAAAACCACATTACCTAAAGACGACATTTTAAAATTACCTCTTATTAATTTTTGTGTTGTAGACTCTTAGTGCCCTGCAAAAACCACATCAGCTAAAGACAACTTTTTAAATTATTTCTAATAATTAATTAATTTTTGTGTTGTAGACTCTTAGTGCCCTGCAAAAACCACATCACCTAAAGACGACTTTTTAAAATTATTTCTTATTAATTTTTTTGTTGTTGTAGGATTTTAGTGCTTTGCAAAAACCACATCACCTAAAGACGACTTTTTAAAATTATTTCTTATTAATTTTTTTGTTGTTGTAGGATTTTAGTGCTTTGCAAAAACCACATCAGCTAAAGACGACATGTTAAATGATTTCTAATAACTCATTAATTTTGTCTTGTAGGCTCTCAGTGCCCTGCAAGAACCACATCACCTAAAGACGACATTTTAAAATTATCTCTTAATTATTTTGTTGTGGAATTTTAGAGCCCTGCAAAAACCACATCACCTAAAGACGACATTTTAAAATTATCTCTTATTAATTTTTGTGTTGTGGAGTTTTAGAGCCCTGCAAACCCCACACCACCTAAAGACAGCATTTTTAAATTATTTCTAATAACTCATTAATTTTTGTGTTGTGGAGTTTTAGAGCCCTGCAAAAACCACATCACCTAAAGACGACATTTTAAAATTATCTCTTAATTATTTTGTTGTGGAATTTTAGAGCCCTGCAAAAACCACATCACCTAAAGACGACATTTTCTAATTATTTCCCGTAACTTATTAATATTTTTTGTTGTATAATCTTAGTGCCCTGCAAAAACCACATCAGCTAAAGACGGCTTTTTTAAAAAAAAATTTTCCTATAATTTTTAAAATTTTGTTGTAGACTCTTAGTGCCCTGCAAAAACCACATCACCTAAAGACGACTTTTTAAAATTATTTCTTATTAATTTTTTTGTTGTGGTAGGATTTTAGTGCTTTGCAAAAACCACATTACCTAAAGACGACATTTTAAAATTACCTCTTATTAATTTTTGTGTTGTGGAGTTTTAGAGCCCTGCAAACCCCACACCACCTAAAGACGACATTTTTTAATTATTTCTAATAATTAATTAATTTTTTTGTTGTAGAATTTTCGTGCCCTGCAAAAACCACATCACCTAAAGACAACATTTTAAAATTATCTCTTATTAATTTTTGTGTTGTGGAGTTTTAGAGCCCTGCGAACCCCACACCACCTAAAGACAACATCTTTAATTATTTCTAATAACTCATTAATTTTTGCGTTGTGGAGTTTTAGAGCCCTGCGAACCCCACACCACCTAAAGACAACATCTTTAATTATTTCTAATAACTCATTAATTTTTGCGTTGTGGAGTTTTAGAGCCCTGCGAACCCCACAGCACCTCAGACGGCGTTTGAAGGATTCCCCACACCCCGTGAGCCTCCTGCCGCAGGCTCCCGGTGCCCGTGCCCGCCGGGCCGGGCTGGCCCGGGCCAGGCGCGGCTCAGCACTCGCTCAGGCCGTGCCACTTGGCCAGGGCGCGGCCGGGGCTGCGGCACACGAGCTGCCAGTGCTCGCTGCCCGCGGCGCTGGCGCTGTGGCGGCCCAGCACCAGGCGGCCCACGGGCTCGTTCTTGGTGCTGCGCTCCAGGTTGATGACCAGGAACTCCACGCTGAGCTCGGGCAGCAGCTCGGCCGGGATGTCGTAGCTGAAGGCCTCGTTGAACACGGGGTTCAGCGTGCACTTCTTCACGTGCGTCTTCTTCTTGGCGATGCGCTTGCGGCCGTAGTAGATGTTCACCTTCACGTAGGGGTCTGCGGGGAGACACGGCCACTGACACGGCCCGGGGGCACGGGGGGAATGGGGGGCACTGGGAGAAAATGGAAGGAACTGGGAGAAACTGGGGGGCACTGGGAAGCACTGGGAGGAACTGGGAGGGACTGGGAGGAACTGGGGGGCACTGGGATGAACTGGGAGGCACTGAGAGGAACTAGGAGGAACTGGGGGGTACTGGGAGAAACTGGGAGGTACTGGGAGGCACTGGGAGATACTGGGGGGCACTGGGAGAAACTGGGAGGAACTGGGAGGTACTGGGAGAAAATGGAAGGAAGTGGGAGAAACTGGGGGGCACTGGGAGGCACTGCTGTGGGCTGGGGGGAACCCACAATCCCATTTCACACCTTCCTCTATCCCACGTACAGGTTTGGGCTGAGAGGAACTTCAAAATCCCATTTCACTCCTGCTCATCTAATTTCACACCTTCCTCTACTCCAGGTAGAGGTCTGGGCTCTGCTTTGGGCTGGGAGAAACTTCAAAATCCCATTTCACACATTCCTCTACCCCAGGTAGAGGTTTGGGCACTGGTTTGGGCTGGGAGGGACTTAAAAATCCCATTTCACACCTTTCTCTACCTCAGGTACAGATTTGGGCTGGGAGGAACCTCAAAATCCCATTTCACTCCTGCTACTCCTGCCCGTCCCATTCCACACCTTCCTCTACCCCAGGCAGAGGTCTGGGCTCTGCTTTGGCCTGGGAGAAACTTCAAAATCCCATTCTATTCCTGCTACTGCTGCCCATCCTATTCTAAATCTTCTTCTACCCCAGCTGGCTCCAACCAGGCATTGGACACACCTTCCTCTACCCCAGGTACAGGTTTGGGGTCTGGGCTGGGCTGGGGGGGACTGAAAATCCCATTTCACAACTTTCTCTACCTCAGGTACAGATTTGGGCTGGGAGGAACCTCAAAATCCCCTTCCATTCCTGCCCATCCCATTTCACACCTTCCTCTGCTCCAGGTGGCTCCAACCAGGCCTTGGACACACCTTCCTTTAACTCAGGCAGAGATCTGGGCTGGGAGGAACTTCAAAATCCCATTCCACACCTTTCTCCACCCACGTAGAGGTCTGGGCTCTGGTTTGGGCTGGGAGGGACTTAAAATCCCATTCCACTCCTGCTACTCCTGCCCATCCCATTCCACACCTTTCTCCACCCCAGGTACAGGTTTGGGCTGGGGGGAACTAAAAATCCCCTTCCATCCCTGCCCATCCCATTCCATCCCCTTCCACTGTCCCAGGTGGCTCCAGCCTGGCCTTGGACACCTCCAGGGATGCAGGGGCAGCCCCAGCTGCTCTGGGAAATCTGGTTTTTATGCATTTAATCCAAAGATTGGGGAGCTCAGTGGGAGAAAATGGAAGGAACTGGGAGAAACTGGGGGGCACTGGGAAGCACTGGGAGGAACTGGGAGGGACTGGGATGAACTGGGAGGCACTGGGAGAAACTGGGAGGAACTGGGAGGCACTGGGAGATACTGGGGGGCACTGGGAGAAACTGGGAGGTACTGGGAGAAAATGGAAGGAAGTGGGAGAAACTGGGGGGCACTGGGAGGCACTGCTGTGGGCTGGGGGGAACCCACAATCCCATTTCACACCTTCCTCTATCCCACGTACAGGTTTGGGCTGAGAGGAACTTCAAAATCCCATTTCACTCCTGCTCATCTAATTTCACACCTTCCTCTACTCCAGGTAGAGGTCTGGGCTCTGCTTTGGGCTGGGAGAAACTTCAAAATCCCATTTCACACATTCCTCTACCCCAGGTAGAGGTTTGGGCACTGGTTTGGGCTGGGAGGGACTTAAAAATCCCATTTCACACCTTTCTCTACCTCAGGTACAGATTTGGGCTGGGAGGAACCTCAAAATCCCATTTCACTCCTGCTACTCCTGCCCGTCCCATTCCACACCTTCCTCTACCCCAGGCAGAGGTCTGGGCTCTGCTTTGGGCTGGGAGAAACTTCAAAACCCCATTCTACTCCTGCTACTCCTGCCCATCCTATTCTAAATCTTCTTCTACCCCAGCTGGCTCCAACCAGGCATTGGACACACCTTCCTCTACCCCAGGTACAGGTTTGGGGTCTGGGCTGGGCTGGGGGGGACTGAAAATCCCATTTCACAACTTTCTCTACCTCAGGTACAGATTTGGGCTGGGAGGAACCTCAAAATCCCCTTCCATTCCTGCCCATCCCATTTCACACCTTCCTCTGCTCCAGGTGGCTCCAACCAGGCCTTGGACACACCTTCCTTTAACTCAGGCAGAGATCTGGGCTGGGAGGAACTTCAAAATCCCATTCCACACCTTTCTCCACCCACGTAGAGGTCTGGGCTCTGGTTTGGGCTGGGAGGGACTTAAAGTCCCATTCCACTCCTGCTACTCCTGCCCATCCCATTCCACACCTTTCTCCACCCCAGGTACAGGTTTGGGCTGGGGGGAACTAAAAATCCCCTTCCATCCCTGCCCATCCCATTCCATCCCCTTCCACTGTCCCAGGTGGCTCCAGCCTGGCCTTGGACACCTCCAGGGATGCAGGGGCAGCCCCAGCTGCTCTGGGAAATCTGGTTTTTATGCATTTAATCCAAAGATTGGGGAGCTCAGGGCAGCCCCAGCTGCTCTGGGCACCTGTGCCAGGGCCTCACACCCTGCCAGGGAGGAATTGCTGCCCCAAACCCCCCCGGGTGCAGCCATTCCCTGTGCCACACACAGCCCCAGTCCCTGCTGGCTCCCTGCAGCACTGCGAGGCCCCAGTGAGGCCACCCCAAACCCCACCCTGAGCACCCACCCTTGCTCAGCAGCCCAACAAAGCATTTTAATTCATTTGCAATCTTTGCTGCCAGCAGAAGGTACTGGCAAAGAATAAAGTTTAAAACAAAGCCTCTCTTTTCCCCCAGCTGCTCTTTATGCAGACTCTGGTGAGGATTACAACCAAGGCACCAGGCACTGGGGGATTTTTTTTTTCTTCATTCCACACAAGTTTTGCAGGCCCTTGCCCAGCTGGCACTGCCTCTTTTTCACCTATTTTTTTTTCCCAGCTGAAATGGGCTGTAAAATGTGCATAATACAAAGATCATATAAATAAACAGTGTTAGTCACAAGAATCTGCAGGTAGAACATCACTGCAAGTTTTATCCTGTGGTTGGAGACTACAAACACAGCTTTTCCTTTTTTATGTCCTTAAAGAGTAAAATGTAGGGCCTACAATAACTCAGCCTAGTGTGCATTCCCTCTGAGTCCCTGCAAACCAGGACTGGGTTTGCTCTCAGTTACAGAATCACCATTTGATCCCAATCATTTCCCCACAATCCTGAAGAGAATTTGCTAAGGGGATTCCGGAGTGGGAAAATCAGTGAGACAGCAAAGGCAGAACAGCTGCTCTCCTCTCTTCAAACAGCACAACAAGGAGGAAAACACCCAAAACCAGAGGTTTTGGGAGCAGAACCTGACCCCCATGGGCTGTCTCCTTCTGTCAGGGGTTGTACAGAGCCACAAGGTCCCTCCTGAGCCTCCTTTTCTCCTTTCCCAGCCCCCTCAGGAATTCTCCAGCCCCTTCCCAGCTCTCTCAGGAATTCTCCAGCCCATTTCCATCTCCTTCAGGAATTCTCCAGCCCTTTCCAGCTCCCTCAGGAGTTCTCCAGTTACTTTTCCATCTCCCTCAGAAATTCTCCAGCCCTTGCCAGCTCCCTCAGGAGTTCTCCAGTTACTTTTCCATCTCCCTCAGAAATTCTCCAGCCCTTGCCAGCTCCCTCAGGAGTTCTCCAGTTACTTTTCCATCTCCCTCAGAAATTCTCCAGCCCTTGCCAGCTCCCTCAGGAGTTCTCCAGTTACTTTTCCATCTCCCTCAGAAATTCTCCAGCCCTTGCCAGCTCCCTCAGGAGTTCTCCAGTTACTTTTCCATCTCCCTCAGAAATTCTCCAGCCCTTTCCAGCTCCCTCAGGAATTCTCCAGTTACTTTTCCATCTCCCTCAGAAATTCTCCAGCCCTTTCCATCTCCCTCAGGAATTCTCCAGCTCCTTCCCAGCTCCCTCAGGAATTCTCCAGCTCCTTCCCAGCTCCCTCAGAAATTCTCCAGCCCTTTCCATCTCTCTCAGGAATTCTCCAGCTCCTTCCCAGCTCCCTCAGGAATTCTCCAGCCCTTCTGGACACATTCCAGCCCCTCCAGGTCTTTCTTGTCATGAGGAACCCAAAACTGAGCCCAGGATTTGAGGCTCCTCAGCAGTGCCCAGCTCAGGGGACGGGCACTGCCCTGGTCCTGTGCCACCTGGGCACACCTGGGCACAGCTGGGCACAGCTGGGCTGTTCTCCTCACACCACTGGCCTCACCCCATGGATCCAGGGTGTTGTGGATCCAGCACAGAGCTGCTGCCTGCACGAAGAGCTCCCAGCAGAAAGAATTGGGCTGCTCTGCACAACCATTCCACTCCAATCCCACTGATTTTTTTGTGGATCTTCACCATCTGAGCCCCTCAGGCTCTTCAGGAGCTCAAATTCCACTGATTTTTTGTGGACCTTCAGCAGCTGAGTCTCTCTTCAGGAATGTCCTGAAAGTCTCACTAAGTCTGCCTTTGGGGATCTGTTATTAAAGGGTTGTGAGGGGTTTAGGAGCTCAAATTCCACTGATATTTTTGTGGATCTTTTTTTTTGTGGATCTTTCAGGCTCTTCAGGAGTGCTCTGAAGGTCTCACCAAGGCTGAGGGGATCAGAGGGGCTTAGGAGCTCAAATTCCACTGATATTTTTGTGGATCTTTTTTTTTGTGGATCTTTCAGGCTCTTCAGGAGTGCCCTGAAGGTCTCACAAGGCTGCCTTTGGGGATCTGTTACTAAAGGGCTCCAAGGGGTTTAGGAGCTCAAATTCCACTGATTTTTTTGTGAATCTTTTTTCTGTGGCTCTTCAGGAGTGCCCTGAAGGTCTCACCAAGGCTGCCTTGGGGGATCTGAGGGGTTCAGGAGCTCCATCACAGCTGACTGATGGAGCACTCAGAGCAACCCAAAACCCTTAAGAAGAATTTGAGGAAAAATATATACACAGCCAAAATCTCCAGCTAAGACAAAGGAAAGGTGAATTTGGGGGATTGATGTTTTTCAAAGGTGGAGAAAATAGCTTCTACCTGAGAGGCCAGTGATGTCCATCTTTGGCAAATGCCTGGCCTTCAGCACCACCACGGTCATCCTCTGTGCCACGGGCTGGTAGGACAGGGACACCTGCAGCTCCCCTCTGCTGATGCACTTCTGCAGAGAAACACACACAGCTCCTGAGCACAGGCTGCTCCTGCACACAGGCAGGTCCCCAAGTGTGCTCTCCTTGTGTTAAATGCTCAAAAAGTTGGAAAATGAGCCCCAGGGGTCTCAGAAGGGGAAGCACCACGTGCTCATCCCACAGCTGCAGCATCCCCAAGCCTGGAAATCTGCATTTCTAGGAGGGGAAAACTTGGTGGGACTTCTGAGAGAGGAGAGGCCAAGGCTGCCTTTGGGGCTCTGAGGGGTTTAGGAGCTCAAACTGCAGATTTTTTGTGGATCTTCAGCAGCTGAGACTCTCTTCAGGAGTGTCCCAGCAGTCTCACCAGGGCTGCCTTGGGGGATCTGAGGGGTTTAGGAGCTCAAATTCCACTGATTTTTTTTGTGGATCTTCACAAAGAGCTCCTCAGGCTCTTCAGGAGTCCCCTGCCAGTCTTGCCAATGCTGCCTTGGGGGATCTGAGGGGTTTAGGAACTCAAATTCCACTGATTTGTTTGTGGTTTCATGGCTGAGGATCTGCATTATTCCTGCTTGTAAAACATGGAGGCTCCTGGATCAAAAGCTCTGGGGTCCAAAACAACCATATCACACCAAAAATATCAATTTGGGGAAAAAGCAGAATTTAAAAACAGAATTTGTGGCTGAGGATCTGCATTATTCCTGATTGTTAAACCACGGAGGCTCCTGGATCAAAAGCTCTGGGGTCCAAAACAGGCCAAAGAGTGACACAACATGGAAATGACTTCTATGTTCCTTTTGAGGATCTCTTTGGTCAGCTGGACCTTCCCAGTAATTGGATCCACACCTAAAAGGTAGATATATCACCAAAAATATGCATTTGTGGGAAAAACAGAATTTATGGCTGAGGATTTGCATTATTCCTTCTTGTAAAAGCACTGAGGCTCCCTGAGATCTCACTGAGATCAAAATTTCTGGGGTCAAAAACGGGGCAAAGAGTCACCCAACATGGAAGAGATCCTTTTGAGGATCCCCCTGGTGAGATGGACCTTGCCAGTTCTTAAATCCACCCCTGAAAGGTGGATATATCACCAAAAATATGAATTTGGGGGAAAAAGAGAATATATGGCTGAGGATCTGCATCATTCCTGATCTGAGGCTCCCAGATCAAAAAGCTCTGGGGTCAAACACAGGGCAAAGAGTCACCCAACATGGAAGAGATCCTTTTGAGGATCTCCCTGGTGATCTGCACCTTGCCAGTGCTGGGATCCACCCCGGCAAGGTGGATGTATCATACCAAAACATGAATTTGGGGAAAAAACCCAGAATTTATGCCTGACAATCTGCATTATGCCTGCTTGTAAAACCATGGAGGGTCCCAGATCAAAAGCTCTGGGGTCAAACACAGGGCAAAGAGTCACCCAACATGGAAGAGATCCTTTTGAGGATCTCCCTGGTGAGATGGACCTTCCCAGTGCTCAGATCCACCCCTGCAAGGTGAATATATCACCAAAAATATGAATTTGGGGAAAAAACAGATGGCAGAGGATCTGCCTCATCATTCCTGATCTGAGGCTCCCAGATCAAAAAGCTCTGGGGTCAAGCACAGTGTAAAGAGGGACCTAACATGGAAGAGATTTACTTGTGTGTTCCTTTTGAGGATCTCCCTGGTGAGATGGACCTTGCCAGTGCCCGGATCCACCCCTGCAAGGTGGATATATCACACCAAAAAATGAATTTAGGGACAAACCAGATGGCAGAGGATCTGCCTCATCATTCCTGATCTGAGGCTTCCCGATCAGGATCTCTGGGATCAAACACAGCCATATCACACCAAAAATACGCATTTGTGGAAAAACCAGGATTCATGGCAGAGGATCTGCATCATTCCTGATCTGAGGCTCCCAGATCAAAAAGCTCTGGGGTCAAACACAGCCATATCACACCAAAAATATGCATTTGTGTGAAAACCAGGATTCATGGCAGAGGATCTGCATCATTCCTGATCTGAGGCTCCCAGATGAAAATCTCTGGGGTCAACAGACCTTTGTGTGACCCAGCGTGGAAGCAGGGTGACCACACTCACCTGGATGTTCCTTTTGAGGATCTCCCTGGTGATCTGCACCTTGCCAGTGCTGGGGTCCACCCCGGCAAGGGGCACCATCACCTCCCCGATCACGTCATCGCGGGAGAAGCGGTCGAAGCTGAGCACCAGGAAGTGCAGCACCAGGTCCTGCAGCTGGCTGTAGGGGATGCCATAGAAGGTGAAGGTCTCGTCGAACACGGGCTCCAGGGTCTTGCGCAGCACGCGGGTCTTGACGCGGTGCCGCTTGTCGGGCAGAATTGTCATCTTGATGTAGGGGTCGGAGCTCTGGGTGTGCTCATCCATCACCGGCAGCCCGTGGGCCTCCTGGATGGTGACCACCAGGGCCTTTTTGGGGAAGTTGTAGTCCACTGAGAAGGTCAGGTCTCCCAGCGTGACGTCGTCACCAGGGGAAGAGGGAGAGGAGGTTTTACTCCCTCCCGGAGTGAGGCTTTGATCTGGGCTGAGTTCATCTCCGTAATCGACTTTGATGGGGAGCTGGTCGACCTGGGGGGGTCCATCTGGAGCTTTGTTGGGGCCCACCAAGCCAGCCTCAGCAGCATCCAGCAGCAGGTTGCCCCCGCTGGCCCCCTCCTTGGCCGTGCCGCTCTTGTCTCTCCGGATCCGGTTGATTTTCTTCTTGTTGCTCAAGGTCTCCGGGTAGATGCTGATGCCTTTCAGCATGTGAATGAATTTGTAGGGGGGGGTTTTGTGCTTCTTTTCTGCTTGCTGGTGACAGCATGTCCACACAAAGACTGTGACTGAGACAGAAACCACCAGCACAGTGGCTCCAATGAGTCCTGCCACCACGGGGGACACATCTGTGGGAAGAGGAGGCAGTGAGGAGCAGCCTTGCAGATCTACACATCCCTGTTGTGCTTCTAATTCTGGGATCTGCCCATCACAGCTTCCCAACATTTATTTCTCACACTCCTGAGGCATGTCTGACCTGTTTTCCATGAGCTAAGTAAGGATCTCTGTCCTGCCACCACGGGGGACACATCTGTGGGAAGGCAGTGAGGAGCAGCACACCTGGCTGCAGATCCACACACTCCTGTCACAGTTTTAATTCTGGGATCTGCCTGTCACAGCTTCCCCAGACATCACTTCTAAATTTAAATTTATTTCTCACACTCCTGAGGCATGCCTGACCTGTTCCATGAGCTAAGGATCTCTGTCCTGCCACCACAAGGGACACATCTGTGGGAAGACAAGGCAGTGAGGAGGAGCTGTGCAGATCTACACATTCCTCTTGTACTTTTAATTCCAGGATCTGCCAGCACAGCTTCCCCAGACATCACTTCCATCTCTAAATTTATTTCTCACAGTCCTAAGGCATGTCTGACCTGTTTTCCATGAGCTAAGTAAGGATCTCTGTCCTGCCACCACGGGGGACACATCTGTGGGAAGGCAGTGAGGAGCAGCACACCTGGCTGCAGATCTATACACTCCTATCATGTTTTAATTCTGGGATCTGCCTATCACAGCTTCCCAAAATTTATTTCTCACACTCCTAAGGCATGCCTGACCTGTTCCCTGAGCTGAGTAAGGATCTCTGTCCTGCCACCACGGGGGACACATCTGTGGGAAGGCAGTGAGGAGCAGCCGTGCAGATCCACACACTCCTGTCACAGTTTTAATTCTGGGATCTGCCTGTCACAGCTTCCCCAGACATCACACATCACTTCCAAATCTAAATTTATTTCTCACACTCCTAAGGCATGCCTGACCTGTTCCCTGAGCTGAGTAAGGATCTCTGTCCTGCCACCACCAGGGCAGACACAGCACACCTGGCTGCAGACCCACACACTCCTGTCACACTTTAACTCTGGGATCTGCCTCTCACAGCTTCCCCAGACATCACTTCCATCTCTAATTTTATTTCTCACACTCCTGAGGCATGCCTGACCTGTTCCCTGAGCTAAGGAGCTCAAACTGTTGATTGCCTTCTCTTGCCAAACCCAGCTCCTGCATCACCAGCATCTCCATAGGAACGCTGCCTCTTGATCTGCAGGAAGCATTTCCTTTTATTTTTTTAATGCCCTGTTCAGGAATGTTACACAATTCTGTTTCCACAACAGGGAGGGAGTAATAAATATGGCCGTAATGCTGGATTTGAGATAGCTTTCATTAATAATTTTTAAAATATCCCTTTGCCCTGAAATGGTTGTTTTGCCCTGGCCTTTGTGGCTGAAACCTGAAATCTCCCATGGAAATCCAGTCTCCAAACCAACAGACAGAAATCCTGGCCTTGGATTTAGGGATTATCTGATATTTCCTAGATTTTATGCCAACTGTGTTAATCAGTAATGGCAAGGCAGAATTTAAAAAAAAAAAAAAAAGAATTAAGAAAACTCCTAAAAATGTTCATTTTGATTTGCTGATGGATGACTTTGGAGAAGTTTGGCCAAGGCACAGAATGAGCCCAGGGTGCTGAGCTCCCCAGGGCACTGCTCTGACATCCTGCAGCAATTCTGAGAGCTCTCCAAGCCTGGGCTGGACGGAGAGCACGTGCAGCAGAGGGAGATGCAAGAAGAACTGGGGTTGTTCAGTCTGGAAGGGGAGGAAAAGGAGGGGATTTTTTTCTCTCTTCAGTTTCTTGGTGGGAGGTTTTAGGAAGGTTTAAGTTTCATGTAAATGATTTTTGTATTCCTGGTTTTAAAGCCATTTTCTTTTATTTTTCAGAAGCCAGCAGACAAACAAACAAACAAACAAAAAGCCCTCCAACCCTATGTTTATTTTTTTCACAATTTGTCCAAACCACTCCTTTACCAAAAACCCCTGGCATGACAATCGTGGCAGCACTCAAATGAGACAGCTGGTTAAAAAAATGTAAACTTGTCTCATTTTCCTCTTCATTCTGTACCACAATCAGGAGGAAATAATTTCTAATCTCATCCTTGAAGCTACAGAGAGCACCATGAATTTGGATTTTCTCAGTTCTTCCCACATCACCATTTACTGAGGCTAACAGGCTGTAAACTGAGCACCCGACAGAATCAGAGAAAATTATTTTGCCTGCTCCCAAAAGTGGAAAAAAACCACTTTTAGCTAGACAGAAACCCTTCTGACCTGCAGCTGGAATCTCTGGCTGATTCCACACAGAAACCTGTCCCAGGTCTCACTGCAGAGCCTGGGATTGAGTTAAATCCAGAGAGAAAAATTCATAATATTGACAAAACACTGCCCCAAAAACCCAACTTCAGTTTGTTATTTAATGTTCCCTCTTTGATATGAAGAAAATTATCTTAAACAACTCATTTGGAGAGAACTCAGCTTAAAATAATTTGGTAATGTGTAAGAAAAATGCTGAAACCCCATTCTTATTCTTATTCTTATTCTTATTCTTATTCTTATTCTTATTCTTATTCTTATTCTCATTCTTGGTGTCTGTTTTATTTCTATTGTGTCCTCACAGGATCAACTCTTGTACCTTCATTTCTTGCACCTCTGATGGGACAATTACAGAAGCAGCACCCAACAGCCACAGCAGAAAGCACCAAATAAATATTTTCCCTCACTGAATTATCATAAATCTAAAAATTATTGCAACTCTGAATATTATCTCGACTCTGAACATTATCTCATCCAGCGCCTGTTTGTGCCTCAGTTATTCACAATTCCCCTTGTCCTGGATGAAACCAAACCCTAATGGTTCTGGGCCCAAAAAACATCCCAAACCCAGCGGTTCTGGGCACTGAAACCATCCCAAACCCAGCAGTTCTTGGTCCCAAAACCATCCTAAACTCCAGTGGTTCTGGGCCCCAAAAACATCCTAAACCCCATCGGTTCTGGGCCCCAAAACCATCCCAAACCCATTGGTTCTTGGGCCGCAAAATCATCCCAAACCCAGCGGTTCTCAGCCCCAAAAACACTCCAAACTCCAGCTGCTCTGGACCCCAAAAACATCCCAAACCCATCGGTTTTGGGCCCCAAAACCATCCCAAACTCCAGTGGTTCTGGGCCCCAAAACCATCCCAAACTCCAGTGGTTCTGGGCCCCAAAAACATCCTAAACCCCATCGGTTTTGGGCCCCAAAACCATCCCAAACCCAGTGGTTCTGGGCCCCAAAACCATCCCAAACTCCAGTGGTTCTGGGCCCCAAAAACATCCTAAACCCCATCGGTTTTGGGCCCCAAAACCATCCCAAACCCAGTGGTTCTGGGCCCCAAAACCATCCCAAACTCCAGTGGTTCTGGGCCCCAAAAACATCCTAAACCCCATCGGTTTTGGGCCCCAAAACCATCCCAAACCCAGTGGTTCTGGGCCCCAAAACCATCCCAAACTCCAGTGGTTCTGGGCCCCAAAAACATCCTAAACCCCATCGGTTTTGGGCCCCAAAACCATCCCAAACCCATTGGTTCTGGGCCCCAAAACCATCCTAAACCCCATCGGTTTTGGGCCCCAAAACCATCCCAAACTCCAGTGGTTCTGGGCCCTAAAACCATCCCAAACCCAGCGGTTCTGGGCCCCAAAACCATCCCAAACTCCAGTGGTTCTGGGCCCTAAAACCATCCTAAACCCCACTGGTTCTGGGCTCCAAAACCATCCTAAACCCCATCGGTTCTGAGCCCCAAAACCATCCCAAACTCCAGTGGTTCTGGGCCCCAAAAACATCCTAAACCCCATCGGTTTTGGGCCCCAAAACCATCCCAAACCCAGTGGTTCTGGGCCCCAAAACCATCCCAAACTCCAGTGGTTCTGGGCCCTAAAACCATCCTAAACCCCACTGGTTCTGGGCTCCAAAACCATCCTAAACCCCATCGGTTCTGAGCCCCAAAAACATCCCAAACTCCAGTGGTTCTGGGCACTGAAACCATCCCAAACCCAGCAGTTCTTGGTCCCAAAACCATCCTAAACTCCAGTGGTTCTGGGCCCCAAAAACATCCTAAACCCCATCGGTTTTGGGCCCCAAAACCATCCCAAACCCAGTGGTTCTGGGCCCCAAAACCATCCCAAACTCCAGTGGTTCTGGGCCCCAAAAACATCCTAAACCCCATCGGTTTTGGGCCCCAAAACCATCCCAAACTCCAGTGGTTCTGGGCCCCAAAACCATCCCAAACTCCAGTGGTTCTGGGCCCCAAAAACATCCTAAACCCCATCGGTTCTGAGCCCCAAAACCATCCCAAACCCAGCAGTTCTGGGCCCTAAAACCATCCCAAACCCCAACAGTTCTGGGCCCCAAAACCATCCCACACTCCAGCGGTTCTGGGTCTCAAAACCATCCCAAGCCCCAGTGGTTCTCTGCCCCAAAACCATCCCAAACCCATTGGTTCTCGGCCCGACGCCGCCGGGCTGGGCCCGCACGGGGCTCAGCGGGGTTTGCAGCTCCTGCACCGCCCCCGCGGCGCTGCCGGTACCGGCTCCCGGCTCGGCCCGGGCCGCTTGCCCCTGCCCGCCCCCGAGCATCCCCGGCGGCCCGGGCAGGCCCCGCCTTGTGCCGCCGGTGCCGGTGCCGCAGCCGCCCCGGGGAGCGCGAACAAAGGCCGGGGCGCGGCGCGGCCCGGCACAGACATCACGTCATCGGCCCGGCTGCACCTGCCCCGGCCACCGCCGGCACCGGCCCCGGCCCGCGCCCAGCGCTGGCACCGGCCCAGCGGCCGCGAAGGGAGCGGCACCGCGGGGGCGGAGGGGCGAGGATGCTGAGGGACCGGGGATGCTGAGGCACCGGGCCGGGGCCGGGCGATGCTGAGGGCCCGGGGGATGCTGAGGCACCGGGGATTGTGAGGGAGCGGGGCCGAGCGACGCAGAGGGAGCGGGGCTGGGCGATGCTGAGGGGCCGTGGCGTTTGGAGGCCCCGGAGCGGCGCTCCCGTCCCCGCGCGGCCACAGCGGGGCCGAATTCGCCGCGCACGGCCCGGCCCCGAGGGCGGAGGGGCCGCGGGATGCTGAAGGACCGGGATCGGGGGATGCTGAAGGACCGGGGGATGCTGAGGGGGCCGGGGGATGCTGAGGGGCCGCGGGATGCTGAGGGACCGCGGGATGCTGAGGGACGAGGCGATGCTGAGGCACCGGGACCGGGGCCGGGGGATGCTGAGGGGCCGCGGGTGCTGAGGGGCCGCGGGCGGGGTGCGGCGGCCCCGGAGCGG
>NW_024362494.1:107731-120439 GCF_014805655.1 Passer montanus
CGGGGTGCGGCGGCCCCGGAGCGGCGCGCAGCGCAGCGCACGGCCCGGCCCCGCTGCCGCCGCTCCGCGCTGCACCGGCACGGCCGGGCCGCACTCACCGAAGCCAGGGTGGACACTGGTGATCTCGGCCATGGCCCCGCCGAGGCCGGGCCCGCGGGAGCGGGGCCCGGAGCGGAGGATGCTGGCGGCCGGGATGCAGGAGCTGCCGGCTGGCCCCGCTGCGGCGCCCGCCCCGCCTTCGGGTTTTTTTTTTCCTTAGGAAGTGTTACAGATTAAAATGAAAATGATGTTCTCCCGCTGTTTTCTCGCTCCGGGCAGTGTCCCAGGCCGGGCTGGGCGGTGGGAGGTGTCCCTGCCATGGCAGGGGGGCGCTGGGTGGGATTTGTGTCCCCTCCCCACACGAGCCGTGCTGGGATCCTGTGGGGAAGGGCCCGTGGGTGTCCCTTGGCCCCCGTGAGGCCGGGGGCGAGGGGCCTGGAGCATCCCTGTCACAGCGAGAGCCTGAGGGAGCTGCTCCGCTGAGAGGGGCCCAGCCCCGGCTGTCCCTGGGGGCTCTGGGGGTCCCCAGGTGTCCCTGGGGGCTCTGGGGGTCCCTGAGTGTCCCCAGGTGTCCCTGGGGGTCTCCCTGTCTGTCCCAGGTGTCCCTCTGAGTGTCCCTGGCTATCCCTGTGTGTCTCTGAGTGTCTCCAGGTGTCCCAGTGTCTGTCCTAGTCTGTCCCAGTGTGTGTCCCAGTGTCCCCCAGTCCGTCCCAGTGTGTCCCCATGTCTGTCCCAGTCAGTCCCAGTGTGTCCCAGTCAGTCCGTGTGCCAGTGTGTCCCAGTGTCTGTCCCAGTCAGTCCCAGTGTGTCCCCATGTCTGCCCCAGTCAGTCCCAGTGTCCCCCAGTCCGTCCCAGTGTGTCCCAATGTCCATCCCAGTCTGTCCCAGTATGTCCTAGTGTCCATCCCAGTCTGTCCCAGTGTCCCCCAGTCTGTCCCAGTGTGTCCCAGCTCTGCCCCAGAGCCCCGGGCAGGGCCTGAGCCCAGTGTCTGCCCCTGCCCAGGAGGCAGAGCTGCTGCCCTGGGCAGTGCCAGCCCTGAGCAGAGCCCAGAGAGGCTGGGGAGCCTCTGCCCGGGCACCCAGCCCCGCCTGGCAGTGCCCTGTGCCCTGGGCAGGGTGCCCCCAGCTGTGCCCCACAGCGCTCCCTCCCATCCCGCCGCTCTGATTTCACCCGCCCCTATCTGAAAACCCGCGCTGCGCCCTCCGAGCGCCGCGCGGGGAGGGCCGAAATCAATTAAACAAATTAACAGCGCTGCCTCAGACACACCGGCACGGCGAGGCCACGCCCCCGCGCTCACGCCCTGCGTAACCACGCCCCTTTTTCCCAGTGTGTCCCAGTCTGTCCCTGTCTGTCCCCAGTGTGTTCCAGTGTTTGTCCCAGTGTCCCCCAGTCTGTCCCAGTATCCCCATGTCTGTCCCAGTCTGTCCTAGTGTCTGTCCCAGTGTCCCTCAGTCTGTCCCAGTGTCCCCCAGTGTCTGTCCCAGTGTCCCCCAGTCAGTCCCAGTGTCCCCCGGTCCATCCCAGTGTGTCCCAATGTCCATCCCAGTATGTCCTAGTGTCCATCCCAGTCTGTCCCAGTGTCCCCCAGTGTGTCCCAGTGTCTGTCCCAGTGTCCCCCAGTCTGTCCCAGTGTGTCCCAGTGTGTCCCAGCTCTGCCCCAGAGCCCCGGGCAGGGCCTGAGCCCGGTGTCTGCCCCTGCCCAGGAGGCAGAGCTGCTGCCCTGGGCAGTGCCAGCCCTGAGCAGAGCCCAGAGAGGCTGGGGAGCCTCTGCCCGGGCACCCAATCCCAGTATGTCCTAATGTCCATCCCAGTCTGTCCCAGTATGTCCTAGTGTCCATCCCAGTCTGTCCCAGTGTCCCCCAGTCTGTCCCAGTGTGTCCCAGCTCTGCCCCAGAGCCCCGGGCAGGGCCTGAGCCCAGTGTCTGCCCCTGCCCAGGAGGCAGAGCTGCTGCCCTGGGCAGTGCCAGCCCTGAGCAGAGCCCAGAGAGGCTGGGGAGCCTCTGCCCGGGCACCCAGCCCCGCCTGGCAGTGCCTGTGCCCTGGCACGGCCGTGCCTGGGCAGGGTGGCACAGGTGCCCCTCCGTGGCCTTTCAGACTTGATGGACTCTGTGGTTCCCAGTGAGAATCCTCTCTGCTGCTCGTGCTGCTGGGCTGAGCTCCCTGATTTGACTGAAAGCTGAGTCTGTGACAGGGAAGGAGGTGGGACGGGGCAGTTCCCAGCTGTTTTCTGGCTGTGGGTTTGCCCAGAACAGGAGGGTCAGGCTTTGGAGGGTTTGCAGCCACCCTGCAGCCATGTGGGCTCATCAGCCCAGGGTGGCCACGAAAATTCATCCCAGGGGTGCTGCTCCAGCTGGGAGTGACCCCTGGCTGTGCCTGCCCCTCCTGTGGCAGGAGCACTTGGACAACAGGGACTGCAAACACTTTTTGGAGAGATCTCCAGGCAGCTGGCTGATGTGACAGGGGTGGGTGTGAGCGTGGCTGTGCCCAGCTGGCAGTGAGAGAGCAAAGAGCTGGAGTGGGATCTCTGTGCCTGGGGCTGCTCCCTGCAGCGTGGGGCTGCTGCTGCTGCTGCCCGTGCTGCTGTTGGGTTGATGTGTTTTGTTCCCTTGTTCCCTGCAGCGTGGAGCTGCTGCTGCTGCCCCGTGCTGGTGTTGGGTTGATGTGTTTTGTTCCCTGCAGCGTCCTGTGCTGGTGTTGGATTGATGTGTTTGCATGGGAAATTCAATGGGAAATGAATTTAGAGGGGTTGTTTCCAGCAGGATGGATCTCGTGCTGGTGTTGGGTTGATGTGTTTTGTTCCCTGCAGCGTGGAGCTGCTGCTGCTGCCCGTGCTGCTGTTGGGTTGATGTGTTTGCATGGGAAATTCAACGGGAAATGAATTTAGAGGGGTTGTTTCCAGCAGGATGGATCTGCTGCCCTGTGCAGCTGCATCACACCTGTGGCTGCTGCTTTGATGTGTTTGGCTGGGAAATGAATGGGAAATAAATGGGAAATTCATTTATAAGGTGGAGCACGCACTTTGGTGTGTTGTCTCTGCTCTGTGGTGTGTCTGCCTGCAGCTGGGTGTTCTGTTCCCAGGGAAAATCCCCAAGCTGTACACAGAGGTGGAAGTGAGCTCTCAGAGGGACCTGTATCCAGGTGAGAACCCTGCTGCAGTGCCAGAGTCTCCAGGAAGAAGCTCCCTGCAGGTTTCTGCTGCCAGAAATCCCCCCACCGTGAAGCCACCAAAGAACTCCAGAGCTGGTGAGTGCTCCCAGCAGAGTGATGAGGGAAATTTGGGTTTGGGGCTGTTTAGGATAAATCTGGCTGATACAGCAAACTCTGGAATTGTGAAGATGGTGGGGGCTGTGTAGGTGCAGGGCTTTTTTTTATTTATTGATTTTCATCTTGTGCTCCATAATTCAGTGGAGCTTGCTGGAGTTCATCTCTGCAGTTTTTGGCTACTAAAAAATCCCTGCTCTGCTTCAGAGAAAATGAAGATTCTTTTCTTTCTCAGAGCCAGCAAAGCAGGAAAACACTTTCTAAGTCCTGGAAACTGTTCTTGCTGTGTGGTACCTGGAGTTTTACAGCACTATTAAAGGTGTAAAAAAGCTGCTGAGGCCATTTTATAAATCATTCTGGAGGAGGTGGCAGCTGCATGACCTTGATGTGCTCAAGTAACTCAGTCAGGCCCTGCAGAACTGGAATCCATCACCCAAAAGACTTTGTGGTTGTCATGGCTGTTTCTGTTTGGGTGCTCTTGCATCAGCTGAGGCAAGTTCTGCTGTTTCTGGCAAGAATCTTTGCAAGGGGAATCTTTGCAAGAGTCTTGCAAGGAGAATTTTTGCAGAGAGGGTCTTGCAAGGGGAACTTTTGCAAGGAGAATCTGTGCAAGAAGGGTCTTGCAAGGAGAATCTTTGCATGGAGAGTCTGTGCAAGGAGAATCTGTGCAAGAAGGGTCTTGCAAGGGGAACCTTTGCAAGGAAAGTCTTGCAAGCAGAATCTTTGCCAGTTTTCTGCAGAATTCTGGTTTGTGTTTATTTCATCCCCTCACCACCTCCTGGACACGAAGCAGCCGAGGTTTTTAGATTCCATTTCTGCTGATTTTTCAGAGGAGCAGGAAGGGGAGGACGTGGAGAGGAGGAAGAGGAGGAGGAAGGCAACCAAACGGAAGAGAGAAGGGAAGAGCCAGGAAGAAGAGAGCTCCTTGTCCTGTGACATCAAACTGGACGAGTCCCTGGACCGCACCCTGGAGGATGGAGCCAAGCAGCACAACCTGACCGTGGTCAACGTCAGGAACATCCTGCACGTGAGTGGGGCACTGGGCACTGTGCTGGCCCTTTGGCTGCTCTTTCTTGCTCAGCAGAACCCTTGCTTGGAGTTCTGGATGCTGAGGGTTTTAGAGTTTCTGTGCTGACAGACTCTGACTCCCAGGAGGGCACTGCATTTGAGCTGAGGCCGTGGAGAAAGTTTCCAAAATTGAGTGGTAGCACTGGGGTTGTGGTGTGCAGTTTGATTGGAAGTGTGGAATGTCACAGGGTGGAAAACTTAGGGTTTGGGGTTTTAGAATCTAGTAATAGATATGAAGCAAGATGGAGGCTTTAGGGTGGAGGTTGATCCTTCTCCTTCTGGCTCTTTCTTCTTCTCCTTCTGGCCCTTTCTTCTTCTCCTTCTGGCTCTTTCTTCTTCTTCTGGCTCTTTCTTCTCCTTCTTCCTCCCCTTCTCCTTCTCCCTGGGTTTGGGTGGTATTTTGTAATTGAACAGAAAAGTCCACCCTGTGGACTTGGAGCAATCAGTTATTGGCTTAAAAGTGAAAATAATTTAGGTGTAATTTCTTAATTGGATAGGTTAGCCTTAAAAAAACTTGTAACAAGAGCTAGGTAGCCATTTTGTGCCTGGTTAATGAACGGCTGCAGAACTCACTGCTGTGAGACTGTAACACGGGTAAAAAATAATAAATACTTGAGTCTGAACATGAAATACCATCTCAAGTGCCTTCAATCCCAGCCTCCAGAGAGGCAGAAAAAGGAAGCCAAAAAAGCCCCCCACATCCTGATCTCTGCTAATAAACCTGTCAAGAGGGACCCCAGTGAATAAAGCTGTGAGGGTGGGAGCTGGTGGTGTCCCTGCCACCCAGCTGGAGCCTGCTTTGCCTGCAGCTGTGGATCCCTGGGCCTCTTCTGCTTTTCCTGAGCAGCAGCAGCAGGAATAACTGAATTTAAATGATCCTCCTGGGCCCACAGGACCAGGTGTAAACTCTGTTTCCTTTTTTGAATGGGCTGTTTCCTCATAAAATTCTGGTGGAATTCTAGTGGTGCTGACAGAAATGTATCACTTTGAGTTAATGTCCAACAGCCCTCAGAGAGGAGCTGCCAGAAGAGTGTTTGTGCTGTCACAGCTTTGGAGTGAAGCTGTAACTCTGCACCTCTGTTGAGTCTTTTCAGTTCATCCCAAAATATGATCTGGAGAGCAATAGTATTTATCTTCCCACAGGATCAAAAATCAAAATTTTCTTTTCCCTGCAGGCAGAATTGTTCAAATCCAGGTAATCTCAGACACTTCCCCTTTTTGTGGCAGACAGCCTGGGCACTGCCATGGCTCTTCCAGGCAGATTCACCAGTGGATTCTGTGCAAGTGCCCCAAATGAATGCATTTCTCTGTCATGTGCTGCTGGGGGAGGACTGGAGGTTCCTCAGAGCCACCTGCCTTCCCTGGAGCTTGTGGGAGCAAGCAGAAAATGGGATTCTGTGTCTCTGCTGCCTTCCCCTATTTCTCCCAAATTTTCTGGAATGCAGCAGTGAAATGTTTTAAAGACTGGATATCATTCCAGACTTTCTCCAGACATTCACATATTCCATACTGGAAAGTGTTCAAAACTTTCTCCAGACATTCACATATTCCATATTATTCCATATTTTCTCCAGACATTCACATATTCCACACTGGGTATTATTCCATATTTTCTCCAGACATTCACATATTCCACACTGGATATTATTCCATATTTTCTCCAGACATTCACATATTCCACACTAGGTATTATTCCATATTTTCTCCAGACATTCACATATTCCATACTGGATATTATTCCACACTGGATCCTATTCCATATTTTCTCCAGACATTCACATATTCCATACTGGATATTATTCCACACTGGATATTATTCCATACTTTCTCCAGACATTCACATAATCCACACTGGGTATTATTCCATATTTTCTCCAGACATTCACATATTCCATACTGGATATTATTCCACACTGGATATTATTCCATACTTTCTCCAGACATTCACATAATCCACACTGGAAATTATTCCATACGTTTTCCATAGATTCACATGTTCCACACTGGAAAGTGTCCAGACTTTCTCCAGAGATTTGGGAGCCTGTGAGTGCTTAAAGATTGAAGTTTAATCAAGATTTAGGTTTTCTCTTGCAGCTCCACAGCAGCATTCCTCCTGTGACTGGGATCAGCACATTTTGCTGATTCCATGACAGGACTGATTACTGATATCAGGGAAACTGGTGTGGGCTTTTGTTTTGATTATTTTCTTTCTCTCTGCTGGGAAGCATTCACAGAGAATGTAGTGCAAATGTTTTAATCACTGCTGTGATTTAAATTTAAAATTAGTTCATTTATTTAATTTAAAATGAATAAATAAATTTATTTTAGATGAATTAATTTAAATTTTACTGTCTGATCTCTGAACAATCATTTTTGCTGCAGTGTAATTACAAAGCCTGTTGTACACTGAGTATTTCCCCATTGTATTTCCAGGTAGTTTATTCCAACATTTGTTGTATTGTCTGTTTCTCTTTGATAAACACCCTGGTTTTGTGTGTTCCTTTAGGAAGTGATCACAAATGAACACGTGGTGGCCATGGTGAAAGCAGCCATCAGTGAGACAGAGGATATTCCTTTGTTTGTAAGTCAAAATCTTGCTCAAGTTTGTTTTATTTCTGTTGTTCCAAATGCCTTCCTGGGCTATAATGGGATGTGGGGAGAGGAGGTAGAACAAAAAAGGAATTTATAAAATTTATAAAAACTTAAAATAATTAGGTTTCATGATCAGATTTGCCACCTGGATGAAGTGAGTAGTAGTAAATTATGAAACAGAAATAGGAGGAGTTATTTTTGAGGTCACACTGGTGATGTCTGAAAGGTAATTCATTAAAGGCAGTGAATTTAAAGGTAATAAATTTTAAAAAAGAGAAAAGCTTCATAGTAAGCTCTACTTTACTCATGGTAACTTTACTCATAGAGAAGAGCTGCTGGGGAGAAGCCTGTCCTTAAGGCAAGGACTGAATTTGTTGCTGTTATTTTGTTTTCAACTCTCAGGAGCCCAAAATGACTCGTTCCAAGCTGAAGGAGGTGGTGGAGAAAGGAGGGGTGAGTAAATCTGCTCTGGGTGACAGGGCCAGCACCCAGGGAAGGGCTGCAGCTGTGGCAGGGAGCTTTGGGGTGGGTGTAGGAAAGGTTCCCCAGGGAATGTCCCAGAAGGTTTGGACAGTGCCCCCAGGGATGCCAGGGTGGGGCTCTTGGGCTGTCTGGGCATGGATTCATGATCCTTGTCCCTTCCAGCTCAGCCTGTCCTGATGCTCTCTCAGTGCTTTTGGTTGTGTGACCCTCCAAGAGAAGCATAAATGTGCTTTGAGTCTTGCAATGTGAAGAATGAGTTAAGACAATGAAACCTTTTTCATTAATTTGAGCTGAGCAGCAGAGCCAGGCCAGGCTTGGCAGGGGCAGTGAGCTCCCAGTGTCCCAAATTCCTTTCCTGGAGACCCCATGGCAGATTTGAGGGTTTTATTGGAGCTCATTGACCCAGCCCAAGGGTTTTTGGGTGTTTTTGCTGTCCCCAGGTGATTCCAACATGGAATATTTCTCCAATTAAGAAGGCAAACGAGGTGAAGGTGAGTGAATTCTTGCTGGGAAAGGGGAGATCAGCCTGGAGCTTCCTGCTGAGGCTGAGATCTTTTGGGGGGCTGGAGCAGATTTGTGTACTAAAATCATCTCTGAACTGGTGTCTGCTCATGCAGTTTCCATCCTATAATAAATATAATGCTAAATATAAATACGAAATTATTTGTGGCTGTTCTTGCACCTTCTCAGACAATTTTGTGGAGAGGAGGAGAATTTCTTTTTTTTTTTTTTTTTCCCTCGGCTTTTTTTTTCCTCCCCTTTTTTTCTGGATTTTTTTTTCCCCTGGATTTTTTTTTCTGGATTTTTTTTCTGGGCTTTTTCTGTTTGTGGTTGTTGGGTTTTTTGGGTTTTTTTTTTGTTTGTTTGTTTTGTTTTTTCCCTTTTCTTTTGTTTTGGCATATTCCTTTTTTTTTTTTTTTTTGGGGGGGGGGGGAATTTTTTTTTTTTTTTTTTTCCCCTGGGCTTTTTTTTTTCTCCCCTTTTTTCCTGGATTTTTTTTTTTCCCTGGATTTTTTTTCTTTTCCTGGATTTTTTTTCTGGGCTTTTTCTGTTTGTGGTTGTTGGGTTTTTTGGGGTTTTTTTTGTTTGTTTGTTTTGTTTTGTTTTTTTTTTCCCTGGGTTTTTTCCTTGCTTTCCTTTGCCAACCTTTCAGTAATTTATTTCTTTGCTTTCTTCAGGATTTCCTTTCTGAGCTTCAGGGTGTTTCCTCACTTTGAAATACCTGCTCTGACTGTGAACTCCTCCTCCTGCTGCTAGCAGTGGTCACCCTCTTTCTCTTGTGTGCAGCCCCCTCAGTTTGTGGACATTCCCCTGGAGGAAGATGATTCCTCTGATGAAGAATACCAGCCTGATGATGAAGAGGAGGATGAGACTGCAGAGGAGGTAAATTCACTTTGTGTCTTCTGTGTCTGAGGCAGCAAAACACAATTTATTTGAACACATGGGCACTTGTAAATCTTCCAGCAATCATTCTTCAGTGCTCTATTCATTTGGCTGGAAGAGAGTCTCTGCAATGTTGTTTGGAGCAGTTCTTGATTGTGGCAGGATGGTTTTGGAGAGGGTTTTGCACCTCTTGCCCTGCAGAGCTTGCTGGAGAGCGACGTGGAGAGCACAGCTTCTTCTCCTCGTGGAGCCAAGAGGTCCAGGACAAGGCGTTCCTCTGATGAGGAGGGGGGGACCCTCTGTGAGGTAAAGCTGCAGGAAGCAGTTGTTCCTGATTTATCCATCCAAACCCCCCAAAAAAGTCAATTCCTGAAGCTGTGGGGACATTCCAGCTGCCAGTGGATTTAGGGTCCCACTGCCACGTTCCCCTGCAGAAGGGTTGAGTCTAAAATAAAGCTCTGGGCATGGAAACTGTTGTCAGTTCCTTAGATTAATGATAAAATGATTATTTTTCTGATAATTTCTGAGGAGTGCAGAGAATGGCTTCCTGTGCTTGGCTTAGGAGCAGAAATTAGTTTGGTGAAAGCATAAAGGTGTTTGTGGCACAGGCAAGGTGAGGGTGGGTGCAGGCCAAGGGTCAGCAAACAAGAATCAGAAACCCCTGGGAAGTGACATGGGATCAAACCCAGCAATATTATACTGATATTTCCACATCCTGCTCACCAGCAGTTTGTTTCTGGGAGGATTCTGCCACAATAATTGGTGTTCAGGTTTATCAGCTCTGATAATGCTGAGACTGATACTCAGATCTTCCAAATATCTCCAGAAAAACTTCCTATTTCTTTGTACTTTCTGAAAAGCAAAGTGATTAGGTTGTAATGTAATTGTGAATTAGAATATATTGTAATATTAGAACTATTGTAATTGTTAGAAAATAATGTATTGTGAATTGGAATAAATGTAATCAGGACAATTCCACATCCTTCTGGGAAGCATTTCTCCCATTTCTCACCACTCAAGAGACCAATTCTCCCCTTTCTTCCCAAGCAGAAAAACAAATTTACTCTGTCCTTGGAAATATCTGCCAGAATAAAACCTTTTAACCTTTTCAATCAGGTGGAGAAGGTCACCCCAGCTGTTGTTAGACACATCAGTGCAGAAGTGGTTCCCATGGGACCCCCACCACCCCCCAAGCCCACGCAGAGCAAGGACAGCACCTTCATGGAGAAGCTGCACGCCGTGGATGAGGAGCTGGCCTCCAGCCCTGTCTGCATGGACTCCTACCAGGTGCTGCTGCCTTTCTTGCTGACAGTTTTATGGAGAGGAGGAGAATTTCTGGGCTTTTTCCTGCGGTTTTTCTGATTTTTAATTTATTTATTTATTTTTTTAAATTCTGGTTTGTTTGTTTGTTTGTTTTCCCAGGATTTTTTTCCTGGGCATTTTCTGAATTTTTATTTTTTAAAATTTGTTTTGTTTTGTTTTGTTTATTCCCTGGGGTTTTCTCCTGGGACGTTGTGGGTTTTCTCCTGGGACGTTGTGGGTTTTTTTCCTGAGACTTCGTGTTTTGGTTTTTTTTCTGGGACATTCTGGGGGCACTTTGTGAGTTTTTTCTGGGACATTCTGGAGTTTGTTCTGAGCTTTTTCCTGGGACGTTCTGGGCTTTTTCTGGGACATTCTGGGGGGACTTTGTGGGTTTTTCCTGGGACGTTCTGGGGTTTGTTCTGGGTTTTTCTCTGGGACGTTCTGGGGTTTGTTCTGAGCTTTTTCCTGGGACGTTCTGGGCTTTTGCTGGGACATTTTGGGCGACCTTTCTGGGCTTTTTTCTGGGACATTCTAGGCTTTTTCTGGGACATTCTGGGGGCACTTTCTGGGCTTTTTCCTGGGACGTTCTGGGCTTTTTCCTGGGACATTCTGGGGGCACTTTCTGGGCTTTTTCCTGGGATACTCTGTGCTTTTTCTGGGACATTCTGGGGGCACTCTCTTTGCTTTTTCTGAGACATTCTGGGGACACTTTCTGTGCTTTTTCTGGGACATTCTGGGGGCACTTTCTGGTCTTTTTCCTGGGACATTCTGTGCTTTTTCTGGGACATTCTGGGGGCACTTTCTGTGTTTTTCCCTGGGACATCCTGGCGTTTGCTCCGAGTTTTTTCCCCGGGCCGTTCTGGCGTCACTTTGTCGCTTTTTTTCCCCGTCCCTTTTACCCCTTTTCCTGTGCTGACCACGCCAGGGGTGCTGCTTTCTCCCCGCAGCCCCTGGAGGACAGCCTGATTGCCTTCAGGACGCGCTCCAAGAGGCCCCTGAAGGACGTTCCCCTGGGGCAGCTGGAGGCCGAGCTGCGCGCGCCCGACATCACCCCCGACATGTACGAGCCCAGCGCGGGCGACGACGAGCACTGGGCCACGTGGCTCAGGGGGCTCATGGATGATGATGTGGGCAACGAAGGTACCTGCAGGGAAGAGCAGCACTTCACTGGGTTCAAACTGCCACCCCCTGGCTTTGTTTAAATGGGGCTTTTAAAATTTTTAATTTTTGCGCGGGCGACGACGAGCACTGGGCCACGTGGCTCAGGGGGCTCATGGATGATGATGTGGGCAACGAAGGTACCTGCAGGGAAGAGCAGCACTTCACTGGGTTCAAACTGCCACCCCCTGGCTTTGTTTAAATGGGGCTTTTAAAATTTTTAATTTTGAATTGCGTCCAGGCTTTGTTTAAACACATCCTAGGGATGGTGGCTCCATCACCTCCATGGGCAGACAATTCCTGAACTTTATCACTCTTTCTGTAAAAAACTTTTTCCAAATATCCAACCTAAATTTCCCTTTTTTAGTTTAAGCCTGTGTGCTTTCATTCTCAGTTCTTGGAGAAAGAGACCAACCCCACCTGACCACCACCCTTTCCATTCAAAACTTTCTCCTAATATCCAAGCTAAATTTCCCTTGGTTTAAACAAGAGCAGCACCTCCCTGGGCAGATAATTCCAGAACTTTATCACTCTTTCTGTAAAAAATTTCTTCCTTATATCCAGCGTAAATTTCCCTTTTTTAGCTTAAGGCAGTGTCCTCTCATTCTGTCAGTTCCTGGGGAAAGAGACCAGCCCCACCTGACCACCACCCTTTCTGTAAAAAACTTTCTCCTGATACCCAACCTAAATTTTCCTTGGTTTAAACAAGACCACCATTTCCCTGGGCAGGTAATTCCAGAATTTTCTTTCCATTAAAAACTTTCTCCTAATATCCAACCCAAATTTCCCTTTTTTAGCTTAAGGCTGTGTGCTTTCATTCTCAGTTCTTGGAGAAAGAGACCAACCCCACCTGACCACCACCCTTTCCATTAAAAACTTTCTCCTGATATCCAACCTAAATTTCCCTTGGTTTAAATACGACCACCACCTCCCTGGGCAGATAGTTTTTTACAGAAAGGGTGGTGGTCAGGTGGGGTTGGTCTCTTTCTCCAAGAAGTGACAGAATGAAGAGGACACAGCCTTAAGCTAAAAAAGGAAAATTTAGGTTGGATATTAAGAGAAAGTTTTAATGGAAAGAAAATTCTGGAACTTTCTCCTAATATCCAAACTAAATTTCCCTTAGTTTAAACAAGAGCAGCACCTCCCGGGCAGATAGTTTTTAATGGAAAGAAAATTCTGGAATTTTCTCCTGATGTCCAACCTAAATTTCCCTTGGTGTAGCTTAAGGCTGTGTGCTCTCTTTCTTCCCTTAGTTTAAACAAGAGCAGCACCTCCCGGGCAGATAGTTTTTAATGGAAAGAAAATTCTGGAATTTTCTCCTGATGTCCAACCTAAATTTCCCTTGGTGTAGCTTAAGGCTGTGTGCTCTCTTTCTGTCTGGAGAAAGAGACCAGCCCCACCTGACCACCACCCTTTCTGTA
>NW_024362494.1:122634-229523 GCF_014805655.1 Passer montanus
ACACAGCCTTAAGCTAAAAAAGGGAAATTTAGGTTGGACATCAGGAGAAAATTCCAGAATTTTCTTTCCATTAAAAACTATCTGCCCCGGGAGGTGCTGCTCTTGTTTAAACCAAGGGAAATTTAGTTTGGATATTAGGAGAAAGTTCCAGAATTTTCTTTCTATTAAAACTTTCTCTTAATATCCAACCTAAATTTTCCTTTTTTAGCTTAAGGCTGTGTCCTCTTCATTCTGTCACTTCTTGGAGAAAGAGACCAACCCCACCTGACCACCACCCTTTCTGTAAAAAACTATCTGCCCAGGGAGGTGGTGGTCGTATTTAAACCAAGGGAAATTTAGGTTGGATATCAGGAGAAAGTTTTTAATGGAAAGGGTGGTGGTCAGGTGGGGTTGGTCTCTTTCTCCAAGAAGTGACAGAATGAAGAGGACACAGCCTTAAGCTAAAAAAGGAAAATTTAGGTTGGATATTAAGAGAAAGTTTTAATGGAAAGAAAATTCTGGAACTTTCTCCTAATATCCAAACTAAATTTCCCTTAGTTTAAACAAGAGCAGCACCTCCCGGGCAGATAGTTTTTAATGGAAAGAAAATTCTGGAATTTTCTCCTGATGTCCAACCTAAATTTCCCTTGGTGTAGCTTAAGGCTGTGTGCTCTCTTTCTGTCTGGAGAAAGAGACCAGCCCCACCTGACCACCACCCTTTCTGTAAAAGAACTTTCTCCTGATATCCAACCTAAGTTTTCCTTATTTTAAACAAGACCACCACCCCCTTGGGCAGACAATTCTAGAATTTTATCACTCTTTCCATTAAAAACTTTCTCTTAATATCCAGCCTGATTTTCCCTTTTTTAGCTTAAGGCTGTGTCCTCTCATTTGTCTGGGGAAAGAGACCAACCCAAACTGACTGTAACCATTTTTCAAGATGTTCAAGAAAGTGATAAGGTCACCCCTGAGTCTCCTTTTCTCCAGGCTAAACACCCCCAGCTGCCTCAGTTGTTCTTTAATTTTAATTACTATTTATTATTATTAATTAATTATTAAATTTACATTGTTCTGTTGATTTCGTTCAAGGATGGATTTCTCATGATCCTCCTCAAAACCCTTGAAAATAATTTCTTATGATTCTTCTTATGATTAAACAATAATTACATCTAATTACTAAGCAATCATCCCATCTAACAATTAAATAATTTATCATATTCTGGTTACACAGATGCAGTTTCACATGATCTGGCAAACCCAAGCCCTAACAATTCCCAGGGCCTACTAAGCCTAAATTTCTTTCTAACTCCCCAAATATACCATGATTTTAGAAACATTTTATCCCTGTACTGTCAGCAGGACTTGTGTTCCAAGTTCCTTCCCACCCAAACCATTCCCTGATTGTTTGCTGAAAGCCTGAAACTTTGGTTTTTTATTTATACATTATATTTTGGTCTGCAGCCATTAATTTTTTAATCCTGTGCATTAGTCTTGCAATCAGTTTTCCTCATCTTCCCCTTTGTTTAAACTTCAGGTATCTCACTTGAAAATATTTATGTAATATCCTGTAAATGTGAAATTTTGGATTTTTTAAATTAATACACAATATTTTTGTCTGCAAACATTAATTTTTTAATCCCATGCATGAGTCCTGCAATCAGCTTCTCTCATCTTCCCCTTTGTTTCAACTTCAGGTGTCTCACTTGTAAATATTTATGTAATATCCTGTACACTTGTAAATATTTATGCAATATCCTGTAAATATGAAGCTTTTTTTAAATTTATACATGATATTTTTGTCTGCAGCCATTCAGTTTTTAATCCCATGCATGAATCCTGCAATCAGCTTCTCTCATCTTCCCTTTTGTTTCAACTTCAGGTGTCTCACTTGTAAATATTTATGTGATACCCTGTAAATATGAAATTTTGGGGTTTTTTAATTTATACATGATATTTTTGTCTGCAACCATTAATTTTTAAATCCTGTGCATGAGTCCTGCAATCAGCTTTTCTCATCTTCCCCTTTGTTTAAACTTCAGGTGTCTCACTTGTAAATATTTATGCAATATCCTGTAAATGTGACAAGAACTGGCACCCACCAAGGGGAGTGGTGGATTTAACCCCTGATGCACCCGAGTCCCAGTGTGTTGTACTCCTTGTTTGGGCCACATTCACTTCTTGGGGTTTTTTTGGAGTAGAAGCAGTTATTTTATTTTTGAAGAGAAACAGGAACAAGCTCTGGGGCCTGGCCTCCTTTTTATTTTCTTTTTTTTTTTCCTGTATTTCCTGGTTGCTTACAGTGGTGCAAATTGAATATAAACCAGAAACTGAAATGCCACCAGTGGACTCTTCCTAAATTCAGCAGAAACTCAGGTCCCAGAGGCTCAAAGCAGCTTTTCAGCATGGGAATGGCTGCAGCTCAGGGTCCTGGCAGCTCGGTGTGAGAGGAGGAAGGGTTTGTTGTTGCTTCCATAAATACAGTTAATTTCCAGCTGCAATTCCAGCCCTGTTTGTGGCACTGAACAAACTTCTGCTCCTGCCCTGCTGCTGGGGCAGGGTGCTGACAGAACCTCTTCAAAAGCTGCTCCTTTGCAGATGAAGCTGATGATGATGATGACCCTGAGTACAATTTCCTGGAAGATCTGGATGAACCAGACACAGAAGATTTCAGGAATGACCGTGCTGTGAGGATCACCAGTAAGTTCCCCTCCACTGGCAGCAGTAATTCCTTGGGAATTGTTTTCTTGCAAGGATTTTTTTTGCAGTGTAGGATGTTAAATAAAGATCTCCATGCTGGTTTGATCAGCCTTTGGCTGTCTGGGAGTGCATGGAAGGATCTGGGCTGAGCTGCTGTGCCTGAAGAACAGTATTTAGGTGACAACAAAACCAGAAATTAGGTTTTATTTCTCCCAGGAAATGGGCAGAGAGCCTGGATCTGCTGGGTGAGGGATCAAAACTCTGCAGGAGCTGGGCAGAGATTGTGCCAGCCTCAGTGGCAGCCACTCCTCACTCTGCTGGTGGCTGGAGGATGCAACATCATGGCAGAAAAATTCAATTTTCTTTTTGTGGCAAGGGTCTCTTGCTGCCCTGACATTGTTTTGATGGCAGGAGATGCTTGGGGAGCTGCTTTGTCCAAGTGTGTCACCTTCTGAAAGCTTCAGGCACTCCAGACTCGAATGCTTGCCTTGTGATTGGATTTAATTAGATGCTGAAGTCCTCACAGCTTAGTTTTATAAACATATCACTTTCTGTCTCTGCAAAAAGCCACGCTTCCTTTAGGTCTCACTGCAGATTTACATAACTTTAAATTTAATCATGAAAACGAGTTTTTATGTGATATTTTAGAATCCAGACAATCTCAGCTCAAGTTATTTTTGGGCCCAGCATTACCAAAAGGAATTATCAGGGGCCTTTCTTTTTTGGTCCCCTGTTTGCAGGAGGAGGATTTCCCTTTGTGAGAGAAATCCCTTCATTGAGTTGGTGTTGTGACAGGATTGCTGAGTGTTTCTTGGAAAAGGCATCTTCATAATCCTTTTTCATTTTACTTGCAGAAAAGGAAGTGACTGAGCTGATGGAGGAGCTGTTTGAGACAGTGAGTGATGAACTGAGGGTGGCACTGAGGTGTCAGATGTGACACCTGGAGGGGGGCTCAGGGCTGGGGGTGTGCCAGGGGCTCTGCCACAGATGGGGCATTTTTAGCCTTAAAATGAGGAGGTCTGCAGGGATTTCCTGGAGTGAAAATTTGTAGGGATTTCCTGGAGTGAGAGTCTGTGAAGTGAAGATCTCTAGGGATTTCCTGGAGTGAAGCTCTCTAGGGTTTTCCTGAACTGTCTGCAGGGATTTCCTGAATTGAAGGTCTGCAGGGCTTTCCTGAAGGTCTGCAGGCCTTTCTTCAAGTGAGGATTTGCAGGGATTTCCTGAAGGTCTGTAGGGATTTCCTGAAGGTCTGTAGGGATTTCCTGAAGGTCTGCAGGGATTTCTTCAAGTGAGGATCTGCAGGGATTTCCTAAAGTAAAGATCTCTAGGGATTTCCTCAAGTGAAGGTCTGTAAGGATTTCCTGAAGATCTCTAGGGATTTCCTGAAGCGAAGCTCTGTAGGGTTTTCCTGAGCTGTCTGCAGGGATTTCCTGAAATGAAGGTCTGCAGAGATTTCCTGAAGTGAAGATCTCTAGGGATTTCCTGAAGTGAAGGTCTGTGAAATTAAGGTCTGCAGGGATTTCCTGAGGATCTGTAGGGATTTCATAAAATGAAGATCTGTAGGGATTTCATAAAATGAAGATCTGTAGGTATTTCCTGAAGATCTGTAGGGATTTCCTAAAGTGAAGCCCTGTAGGGTTTTCCTGAGCTGTCTGTAGAGATTTCCTGAAGGGAGGGTCCATGAAATGAAGGTCTGCAGGGATTTCCTGAAGGTCTGCAGGGATTTCCTAAAGTGAAGGTGTGTAAGGATTTCCTGAAGTGAAGATCTGTGAAGTGAGGGTCTGCAGGGATTTCCTGAAGATCTGTAGGGATTTCCTACAGTGAAGATTTATAGGGATTTCCTAAAGTGAAGGACTGTGAAATGAAGGTCTGCAGGGATTTCCTAAAGTGAAGATCTCTAGGGATTTTCTGAAGTGAAGATGTGTGGGGATTTCCTGGAGATCTGCAGGGATTTCCTGAAGGGAAGATCATCATCATCATCATTAGCCACAGGTAAATTTCTTCTTGAGCTGTCTCCTCCTGACTTGCTCCATGTCTGCTGCCAGTTCCAGGGTGAGATGGGTTTCTCCAGCATGAAAGAGGACAGGCCAGAAGATGAAGATGCTGTTACAGAGTCTCGGCCAAATTTTAACACCCCCCAGGCCCTCAGGTAGGAGCATTTGTTTGTGTCCTGGTTTCTTCTGAGGAAAAGCCTCTGCTTACCTCTGTGGCAGCACCCAAGAGAACTGTCCTGGCAGCTCAGGCCACTGCTCTGAAAGCTCTGGGCCATTTTCCTTCATGGGATTGGACAATTAAATTGATTCTTTTTATTCTGTTTGCCACTGTTGGCTTTGCTGCTGGTAATCTGAAAATCTGCTTGCATCTGGAAATGAAAAGCAATGAAAAAAGGGACAGAAAGAGTAAAAGTGCCTGCACTGAGGTTGGTGCTGTTCTTTATTTCAGCTGAAAATACAGATATGTGAATGTGCCCCAAAAAGGCAGCATCTGCAGGGGGGAATTCTGTTCCTGCTTCCCCAGACTCTGTGCTCTATAATCATGGAATGGATTGGGTTGGAAGGGAGATTAAAACTCATCTCATTTCACCTCTGTCATGTCAGGGACACCTTCCTTTTGGATTCAATACATAAAAACAAGATTTCCCAGAGCAGCTGGGACTGCCCCTGCATCCCTGGAAGTGTTGGACAGTTTGGAGCACCCAGGGATGGTGGGAGGTGTCCCTGCCCTGGCACTGGATGAGTTTTTGGGTCTGTTTCAACCCAAACCATTCCATGGCTCCATGAGCACATTGCCCAAAAATCCCCTTGCACCTAAACTGGGGTGGGGTGAGGATCTGAAACTGCTGAGCTCCCCAATCTTTGGATTAAATAAATGTAACCAGATTTCCCAGAGCAGCTGGGGCTGCCCCTGGCAGTGTCCAAGGCCAGGTTGGAGACCCTGGGATGGTGAAGGTGTCCCTGCCATGGCAGGGGGGGGAATAAGGTGAATTTTAAGGTTCCTCCAGCCCAAACCATTCCATAATTCTGTTTTCTCTCAGGTAATCATTGCAGTGTGTTTCAGCAGCTGCAGAGCAGCTCAGGGTGGGAGGTGGCTCCTGGTTTGTGGGGCAGACCAGCTGGAGTGCAGCTGAGCCTGTTTGGGAAGGAGCTGAAATCAAAGCTGGGCTTTGTGCAGCTCCCTCTGGGCTGAGCAGTGCCAGAGGGGAGCAGCAGCTCTGAACCCAGCCACACTGAAATCCAGGCACCTTTGTGCTTTATTTCCGTTTTTTTGGCTTTGATAATAGTGGTTGTAGTCATTTTCTTTGGAGGGTCACTTCTCCCAGTGGTTTCTTCCCTGGTTTTCTCTGCATACAGGATTCTTTAAGGCAAAAATCATCATTTGCTGGAATTGTTGTTGGTTTTATGATACCTTGCATTAGGAGCAGCATGGAACAATCCTCAGGGCTGGTACAGGAGGGAAGCTGATCACCAGCAGGAATCAGATTAACTGGTACAGCTGAAACAAATAAAATAAAATCATGAATAGGAATAAACTCCTGCTACAGGAGCAGCTCTTACTGTAGGATCTCTGTAGAGTTCTCAGCATAGGACTGGGTAATAATGAATCAATTTTTTAAATTAAATAGCCTCAGGCCTGCTACAGCTGATCACCAGCAGAATTCAGGAGATTACCTGCTGTAGCTAAAATAAATAATGAATAATAATGAAATAATGAACTCCTTTTGCTACAGGAGCAGCTCTTACTGTAGGATCTCTGTAGAGTTCTCAGCATAGGACTGGGTAATAATGCATCAATTTTTGAATGAAGTAACCTCTAGGTTGGTACAGAAGGGAAGCTGATCACCAGCAGAAATCAGATTAACTGGTACAGCTAAAATAAACAAAATAATGAATAATAATGAAAAATGGAACTCCTCCAGGAGCAGCTCTTACTGTAGGATCTCTGGTAAAGTTCTCATCATAAGGTTGGGTAATAATTAATTGATTTTTTAATTAAATAGCCTCAAGTCTGGTACAGAAGGGAAGCTGATCACCAGCAGAATTCAGATTAACTGGTGTAGCTAAAGTAAATAAAATCAAATAAAATAATGACTAAGAATGAACTCCTGCTACAGGAGCAGCTCTTACTGTAGGATCTCTGTAGAGTTCTCAGCATAGGACTGGGTAATAATGAATCAATTTTTGAGTGAGGTAACCTCAGGTCTGGTACAGAAGGGAAGCTGATCGCCAGCAGAATTCAGATTAACTGGTGTAGCTAAAATAAATCAAATAAAATAATGAAATCATTTCTGCTCTTACTGTAGGATCTCTGGAAGGTTCTCAGCATAAGGCTGGGTAATAATTAATTAATTTTTTAATAAATTAGACTCAGGCCTGGAACAGCTGATTACCAGCAGAAATCAGATTAACTAGTATAACTAAAATAAAATAATGAATAATAATGAAATAATTCCTTCTGCTCCTACTGTAGGATCTCTGGTGGAGTTCTCAGCACAGGACTGGGTGATAATTAATTAATTTTTGAATAAAGTAGCCACAGGCCTGTTACAGAAGGGAAGCTGATCACCAGCAGAAATCAGATTAACTGGTATAGCTAAAATAAAAAAAATAATGAATAATAATGAAAAATGGAACTCCTCCAGGAGCAGCTCTTACTGTAGGATCTCTGGTAAAGTTCTCATCATAAGGTTGGTTAATAATTAATTAATTTTTAATTAAATAGCCTCAAGTCTGGTACAGAAGGGAAGCTGATCACCAGCAGAATTCAGATTAACTGGTACAGCTAAAATAAATCAAATAAAATAATGAAATCATTTCTGCTCTTACTGTAGGATCTCTGGAAGGTTCTCAGCATAAGGCTGGGTAATAATTAATTAATTTTTTAATAAATTAGACTCAGGCCTGGAACAGCTGATTACCAGCAGAAATCAGATTAACTAGTATAACTAAAAATAATGAATAATAATGAAATAATTCCTTCTGCTCCTACTGTAGGATCTCTGGTGGAGTTCTCAGCACAGGACTGGGTGATAATTAATTAATTTTTGAATAAAGTAGCCACAGGCCTGTTACAGAAGGGAAGCTGATCACCAGCAGAAATCAGATTAACTGGTATAGCTAAAATAAAAAAAATAATAATAATGAACTCCTTCTGCTACAGGAGTAGCTGTTCCTGTAGGATCTCTGGTAAAGTTCTCAGCATAAGGCTGGAGAATAAATATTAAAAATAATTCAATATTGAAATTATAATTAAATATTAAAATATTTAATAATATAAATTATAATTAAATATTCAAATACTTAAATATTTTAAATTGTTTAATATTTTAAGATACTTTATCAAAAAATGAATAAAAGTAGCAGGATTTGAGGCAGTGTGTGGTCTTTCTGGAGACCTTCCAGCTGGAGTTATTGTTGAGTAATACAGGGATGGCAAAACCAAACTGTGCAAACCAGACAGAGAGTAAAATAAAGAAACAATATTCTAAATAAATAAAAATTAAATAAATAAACTGTGTTCTAAATAAAAAGTGTCCTAAATAAATAAAAAAAAGTTCTAAATAAATAAAAATCTTCTAAATAAACATGAACATGAATGTATTTAGAACATGAATGTTCTAAACAAATGTTATTAAACCAGAGATTTATTAAATTTTTGTATTTTTTTGTTTTGTATCACATTTGTATTCCATTTTCCAACAGATTTGAGGAGCCTCTGGCCAATATGCTGAACAAGCAGCACCAGACAGTGAAGGAGCAGCTGGAGCAGCTGAGAATAAAAAAATCTTCAATCAAAGCACCCCAAGAGGCTGAAAAATCCAAATCCCAAAGTGAGAAACCCCTGCAGAGCCTTGTTCTGGACAGTGCACAAAGGAAGAGGCTCCAGCAGCAAATGCAGCAGGTAATCAATGGTTTAGGCTGTAAAATCCTATTTTCACCAATTTTATTGCTGTCTAAGGATATTATTCTTCATCTAGCTTGAATTCTTTTTTTTCTTCCTGCCACCACATGAAACTGTGTAGAAATACAGAAATCTCAGAGGTGAAATCATTGTTGCTAAAGAAATAATTATGTATTTATGTAGGAAAAATTAATTTCTGTGTTGGTCATGATGAATTTGGCACAAAAGGTGAAGAACTGCCCAAGGATTTCAACAGCTGATGTCTTCAAAATTTGTGTAATGAACTTTCTGCCGTGGATATTAAAGTTTCCCCTCAGTTTTCTGTTGCTTTTAAGATTTTTTGCTCAGGAGATATTTCTTGTGCCTTTGGACTTGTGCTTTCCATTTCCTTGGATTTGTGATAAACTGAGAAAAAACCCCAAATTTCTCTGATTTTATTCCTCAAGCATGTCCAGCTCCTGACTCAAATCCATCTCCTGGCAAGTTTCAACCCTGCTCTGAGTTCAGAGGCCAGCACCACCCAGATGTTTTTGGTAAGGAATGCCCAAAATCACACAGCCATAAATTCAAATTATTGCTGGTCCTTGGGCAAACACAGAAAGATTAATTTATTTATCATTTATTTACTTTGAAAAATGAATTATTTTATTTATCCCATTAAACTGAGAAATAAAGTCCTGAAAAGAGCCTTAATTTTCAGTTTAATGGGATAAATATTGGAATGGATAATGAGTTTAAGGGGATAAATATTGGCCTGGGCAAACTGAGAAGTTATTAATTTATTTATTGTTTATTTACTTAGATTAATTATTTATCCCATTAAACTGAGAACTAAAGTTCTGGAAAGGAAACTTAATTTTCAGTTTAATGTGATAAATATTGGAATGAATAATGGGTTTAGTGGGGTAAATGTTGGTCTGGGCAAACTGAGAAAGAATAATTTATTTATCATTTATTTACTTAGATTAATTATTTTATTTATCCCATTAAACTGAGGACTAAAGTTCTAGAGAGGAACCTTAATTTTCAGTTTAATGGGAGAAATATTGGGATGGATAATGGGTTTAATGGGAGAAATATTGGAATTCTGGAAAGGGAAATTCTGGAATTCTGGGAAGTGAAAAATAAAATAAAATTATGGAATGATAGAATGGTTTGGGTGGGGAGGGACCTTAAAGCTCACTCAGTTCCACCTGAGTGAAACACCAGGGACACCTTGCACTAATTAAATAATTCAATAATCCCTCTAATTTCCACTGAATTCCAATAATTAAATAGTTCCAGTGTCCCGGGGAAAAATGGAAAAGAAGATGGGAAGGGGAAAATATGGAAAGGGGAAAAGATTGAAAAGGAAAAGATGGAAGGGGAAAGGATGGAAAGGGGAAAAGATGGGAAGGGGAAAAGATGGAAAAGGAGAAAATGGGAAGGGGAGAAGATGGAAAGGGAGAAGATGGGAAGGGGAAAAGATGGGAAGGAAAACTATAGAAAGGGGAAAAGATTGAAAAGGAAAAGATGGAAGGGGAAAGGATGAGAAGGGAGAAGATGGAAGGGGAAAGGATGAAAAGGGAAAAGAGTTTTGCCTTTTGCTGATGTAAATTGAGGGAGGAAAGCAGGATTCCAGGGATGGAGAGGCACAGTTCTCTGAGCCCCCGTGGCAGTGCCTGGCTTTGGGATGCCCCAGGGGAGGATTTCTAATGGGATTTTTTGCACCACCCCTGCTGTGTCTCTGCCTTGGCAGAGCGAGCTGGGGAGCTTTGCCTGCAGCTCCACCCTGCACCAGGTGTCCCAGAACCCCAAATTCCAGACCATGTTCCAGCCCTGCAACTTGCAGGAGGCCCTGCAGCTCCTGGAGGATTTCCATGCCCAGGTGCCCGTGGACTGCAGCCCTAGGAAGGCTGTGAAGAATGGTAAGGGAGGGGACAGGCTGCATGGTGGCCTTTTCTGACCCAGAAATGGGGTGTTTTAAAGAACTTTTATTCTGTTTGCAGTCTCATGTGAAGGGTGAGACAATACAGCTCTCACAGGTTATAATAAATATATATAATACATTATAAGGTTCAATAGATAATATATGATATATATAACATATAATGTAGATTATAATATATAATAGCTATAATAGATATATAATATAATATATATTATCTATCAAGTATTATGTATATCATATATAATATATAACCCATTATATATTAGAATTTATAATTTAGTATGTGTTATCATGTATTCTATATTTTTTATATATATATATATATTATATATAATTATAATGTATTATATATAATATATATTATATATATTATATGTTATATATTATATATTGTATATGGTATATTATATATTGTATATTATAGATATTATTATATATAATATAATTTATGCTTTATATTTCTCTATTTTTCTATCTATATGTATACATATCTATCTATCTATCTATCTATCTATCTATATCTATATGCAGGTAATAATTCCTGCCATTGCAATCAGAAGCTAATTATTTCCTAATTACAATATGCTAAAAGTGTTTCTTGGCCTGTCAGCTTCAGCTTTAGCCACACCAATTTCCTAGAAATCCATTTTTATACAGGTTATAATTCCTGCCATTACAATCAGAATCTAATGATTTCCTAATTACAATGTACTAAATTGTATATCAGCTCTAGCCACACCAATTTCCTAGAAATCCATTTCCCACAGGGACAGGGTGGATTATGCCCTTTTCTGACCCAGAAATGGGAGTTCAGGGGTGTTTTAAAGAACTTTTATTCTATTTTCAGTCTCACGTGAAGGGTGAGATAATACAGGTCTCACAGGTTATTTTATATATGTAAATATATATATTAAAAATATATAATATTATAATGTATACTATATGATATAATATATATTATATATCACTTACTATATATATAATATATATTATACATTAAAATGTATTTTGTGTATATATATACACACACTGGTTTTATTTCCTGCCATTGCAATCAGAAGCTAATTATTTCCTAATTACAATATGCTAAAAGTGTTTCTTGGCCTGTCAGCTTCAGCTTTAGCCACACCAATTTCCTAGAAATCCATTTCCCACAGGGACAGGGTGGATTATGCCCTTTTCTGACCCAGAAATGGGAGTTCAGGGGTGTTTTAAAGAACTTTTATTCTATTTTCAGTCTCACGTGAAGGGTGAGATAATACAGGTCTCACAGGTTATTTTATATATATAAATATATATCTATTAAAAAATATATAATATTATAATGTATACTATATGATATATATTATATATCACTTACTATATATATAATATATATTATACATTAAAATGTATTTTGTGTATATATATACACACACTGGTTTTATTTCCTGCCATTGCAATCAGAAGCTAATTATTTCCTAATTACAATACACTAAAAGTCCCTCCTGGGCTCGTGTCTTGCTACAGAGCAAAAGAAAAGATGGAAGGAGAAAATAATTTTCCATTTTGCTGGTGTAAACTAGGAAATGTGCACATTCTAAGAACAGGAAGAAAGTCTTATTTTTGCAGTTAAAATAAACTGTTTTTAAAAAGTGAGCTGTGAAAAACCTTCCTGCACACACCCACCTGTCCCTCCCTGTTAATTCTTCCCACAGCAAATGATTTCTCCTGTTTGCCAAAGCAAGTGGCCTGGATTTTGGCAACCAGGAAAGTTTTCATGTACCCAGAGCTGCTGCCAGTCTGTGCCTTGAGAGCAAACCCCCCCCGAGACAAGATTGTCTTCACCAAGGCAGAGGACAAGTAGGTGTTTTAATTACTGCCCAAAACGGGTGGAAATCGGGGTGTTAATGAGAATTTCTGGGGTGCAGCAGCTCCCTGAGAGGTTTCTCATCTCCTCCCCTCCCTTTTTCCCCTCTCCAGCTTGTTGGCTTTGGGGCTGAAACATTTTGAAGGGACAGACTTTCCCAAGCCTTTGATCAGCAAATACCTGCTGCCCACCAAAACTGCCCATCAGCTGACAGTGAGGATCAAGAACCTGACCATGAACAGAGCCCCTGACAACATCATCAGGGTAAGGGTGCTCTTGTATTTCAGATTAAATGGCATCTTTTGGTAGCAGGCAGGATTCAGCCTTTTATTTGTCTTTATAAAAGGACTTGGGAGGTGTTCAGATACTGATTTGGTTCCTTAGAGCCCTGGTAAAACTCAGTGATCCTGATAAAAATTTATCCAAGTCAGCTGTTGAGTAGCAAAATTTAAACAAAAGTTCTGTTTGCAGCCAGCAAAACCAGTATTTAGATACTGATTTGGCTCCTTAGAGTCCAGATAGTCCTGATAAAAGTTCATCCAAATCAGCTTTTGAGTAGTGAAATTGAAACAAAAGTTCTGTTTGCAGCCAGCAAAGTAGTATTTAGATACTGATTTGACTCTTTAGAATCCAGGTAAAACTCAGTGATCCTGGTAGAAATTTATCCAAGTGAGCTTTTGAGTAGTGAAATATAAACAAAACTGTTGTTTGCAGCCAGCAAAGCAGTATTTAGATACTGATTTGACTCTTTAGAATCCAGGTAAAACTCAATGATTCTGATTAAAAATTCATCCAAGTCAGCTTTTGAGTAGTGAAATTTAAACAAAAGTTCTGTTTGCAGCCAGCAAAACAAGTATTTAGATACTGATTTGACTCTTTAGAGCACAGATAGTCCTGGTAAAACTCAGTGATCCTGATAAAAATTAATTCAAGTCAGCTTTTGAGTAGCAAAATTGAAACAAAAATGTTTGCAGCCAGCTGGGCAGTGACCCTGTCCCATAAACTACTGGGAGCAAAACCAGATAAAACAACACCTGCACAAAACAAAACCAGATAAAACCAGATAAGACAACATCTGCACAAAACAAAACCAGTTAAAACAACACCTGCATTAAACAACACCTGCATAGAACAACAGCTGCATAAAACAAAACCAGCTAAAATCAGACAAAACAACACCTGCACAAAACAAAACCAGATAAAACCAGGTAAAGCAACACCTGCACAAAACAAAACCAGATCAAATCAGGTAAAACAACACCTGCACAAAACAAAACCAGATCAAATCAGATTAAACAACACCTGCACAAAACAAAACCAGCTAAAATCAGACAAAACAACACCTGCACAAAACAAAACCAGATAGAACACCTGCATAGAACAACAGCTGCATAAAACAGCACCAGAAAAAACGGAGCTGAAAAAGCTGCCTGAACCTGTGTGAGAGCAGCCAGGGTGGCAGCGAGCTCCTGTTCAGCCTTGGTTATTGATTTTTAATGTTCCTGGGGGTAGAACTTATTAAAGGATTGTTTTATTGGCATGAACACCTGGAGAGAGGCCAGTCCCTCACCCCAGGAGGTGCCCTGAGCACAGTGACCTGGTGTGGCCCTGCCTGCTGTCCCCACAGTTCTACAAAAAGACCAAGCAGCTGCCGGTGCTGGTGAAGTGCTGTGAGGAGATCCAGCCCCACGAGTGGAAAGCTCCTGTGGAGAGGGAGGAGCATCGCCTGCCCTTCTGGCTCAAGGTGTTTTCTGCTGCTCTGCACCCAGCCCTGGGGGGTTGGTGGTGTTTGGTTCGTTTTTGGGGGGTTTTATTTGGTTTTGTGGGGATTTTTTCCCTTGGGGATCTCCTTTTTGTGTGGATTTTTCTGGGAGGCACAGACATCATTCCTATGAGTCAGGCAGGACTGTGCCCAAGGGAACAACTCAAATGCCATAAAATCCATTTCTCTGGATCACCCCCTGTTACACAGGGAACTTTCCTTCCCACAAAATCTTGTGTCCGCTAAACCAACCTTTATAAAGAATACAAAAAAACCTTTTTCTCAGGATCTCAGAGTCTTCTAAAAGCTTTGCAGTGCAGCTCAGGAATTTGAAGTGCTATTAAGTATCATGCAGTAGTTAAAGGAAATAAAACCTGCTCGAAGAAGTTAGAAGAAAGAAGCAGGTGGAAGGAGCTCTTCCACCTTCAGTGGAAGAGCTTCAGTGCTGCTGTGTGAAGGTGGGAATACAGAGATAACCTGTAATAAATAATAAATTCCAATAATGAATTCTCGCTCCCTTCAGGCAAGCTTGCCCTCCATCCAGGAAGAGCTGAAGCAGCTGGCAGAAGATGCCAAGGAGACAGCAGCTTCAGCTGATGGAGAATCTGCCCTTTTGGGGCCAGAAAAGGAAATTCCAGGCAGGGCAGGTGGTGACAAATGCCCTCTGCTGGTGCCCAAGGGGCTCGTGCTCACCCTGAAACCTTTGGGCAACCGCTTCTCCAGGAGGCCCTGGAGGAGGCAGAGGTGTTCAGCTCTGAAGCCAGTGGTGATCCGTCCCAGCCCGTGTGTGCAGCCCAGCTGCAGCCCCCTGAGTGTCCCCAAGGCCCAGAAGCTGTCCCAGGCAGAGGCTGTGCCCAGCCGGCTCCGGCTCCGCGCGCCTCGGCCCATCAAGCCCGCGCCGCCGCCCCTCAGCCTCCCAGCACTGCTGGCACCTGGCGATGCCTTGGACTTCCAGAATGTTCTTTCCACCGGCCAGCCGAGCTCCAGACAAGCCTTTTCAGCTGCTGTAGGCCCGGCTCTGGTGTCCTCAGAGCAGGTGGCGTTCCAGCCCAAGCTGATGGTGCCCACCGTGGCCGGGATGAAAACGCGCAAGCCGGGCGTGCGTAAGGGCCACCAGAGGAAAAAAGGGACAAGATCTGCCCCAGTGGTGAAACCTTCCCCTCTGATCCAGTCCTCCCCCGTCATCCTGACCGTGCCTGCCACCACGGTGAAGGTGCTGAACATTGGCAATGGCTGCAACATGATCCAGCCCCTGAGCACGGCCGTGGGCCGCGGGGCTCAGGCCATCCCTGTCACCACCCTGCTGGTGAACCCCTCCAGCTTCCCGTGCCCCCTGAACCAGCCCCTGGTGACCTCCTCCATCCCGTCCCTGATTGTGTCGCCCAGCCCTGTTGGTCTGGCTGCTCCTGCTGGGGGTGAAGGGGAGGAGCAGCTGAGCCTGCTCCCTGCCCCGGGTGCTTTCCCCAAGGTGGAGCCCAAGGTGGAGCCCCCGGAGCTCTTCGTGCCCTGCTCCCTGTCCCCAAAGGAGGAGCGTGGCACAAACCCTGCCCTTGGGGACACTCAGGACAAGGGCAGCGAGGGTGACTGCTGCAGCTGGGCAGTGGCAGAGGGAGATGGCAGCACAGCAGAGCCCTTGCCTGTGGTGGAGCTTTTGCCTCCCTTAGAAGATCCTGATGAATCGGTGGAAATCAAGTCTGAAGATTTAAGTGATGCTCCCAAAGAAGCCAACCTGGCACAGCAAAGAGATCTTCTATGTGCTGAAAGCAAGGAGGAGTTCATGCTGGGCCTCGGCCAGGAGCTGAACATGGAGGCTGCTTGTTCCTGCGGGGATGAGCCCAAGCAGGAGCTCTGTGAGGAGAAGGGAGAGGAGGAGCAGCAGGCTGTGCCCTCCCCTCCCCAGGGCGAGTCCCCAAAAACCCTCCCTTACCCAGCTGAGAGGGAGGCAGAGTTCAGCAGCCCCCCGGGCAGGCCGGAGGACTCGTCCAGCATTGATGGGCACTCCGTGGGCACCCCTGGCCCCGAGGCTGCCGCGGACAGGGAGGGCCAGGAGGAGGAGGAGGAGGATGACTTCGATGATTTCACGCAGGATGAGGACGAGGAAATGTCGTCAGCTTCAGAAGAGTCCATTCTGTCAGTGCCAGAGCTGCAGGTAAAGAGAAAAGTTGAATTTAAAAAGCTGTGGGGGTCCTGAAACAGCCTGTGGAGTCAGGGACCCCCTGGGAGCCCCCCAGGGAATGCCCTGGAAATTCCCCAGGGAATTCTTCTGGGCATCCCCCAGGGAATCCCCCAGGGAACCCCCTGGAATCCCCTGGAACCCCCTGGAACCCCCTGGAACCCCCTGGGAAGGTGGGCTGCCATTGTTCTGCTCACAGAGAAATTGAAAACCACATTTTTCCTGAGCATGTTTTAAACCCAGGCTAAGGGAATTGCAAATTATTGCAAATTATTGCAAATAATGACTTGGTTAAACTCTGCAAGGACTCCTCAGTGAGGCTGCTTTCTGAGAATGATTTCAAGAAAAAGTCACAATTCCAGCAGGCCTTCAAGAGCTGAGATAATCATTAAGGAATCATTAATTAATCCCTTCCAAATTAAGGCCTAATGCAGATTTCAACTCTGATGAATTTAAGGACTCCTCAGTGAGGCTGCTCTCTAAGAATTATTTCAAGTAAAAATGACTTTGCAGGTCACAATTCCAGCAATTTAAGAGCTGAGATGATCATTAAGGAATCATTAATGAATCCCTTCTAAATTAAGGCTTAATTTGCTGAATGGCAGATGCTGAAATTTAATTTTACAATTTTAGGCAGCTGTGGAAAGGTTTGAATTCTGTTCCTTAACAAATTCCTTGAATTGGGCAGGTGCTGATTTATGAAAGTGGCTGTTGGATGCAGTGAGGAAGTTGCTGGATGATATTAAACCAAACAAGAAAATGAAATTAAATGAATAAAATAAATAAAATAAATTTTAAAAAATAAAATAAATAAAATAAAAAAAATAAAATGAATAAAGTAAAATAGAGTAAAATAAAATTTAAAAAACAAATTAAATAAAATAAATAAAGTAAAATAATATAAAATAAAGTAAAATAAAATAAAATAATGTGATTTTTGGGGTTCTTTCTAAGGAGACAATGGAAAAACTGACTTGGCTTGCAACAGAGAGACGTTTGAGCCAAGAAGGAGACTCTGAAGAGGAGAATTCCCAGGAGGAGAACTCAGAGCGTGAGGAGCAGGAGGAGGCGGAAGGGGAAGGAGTAGAGAGCTCCCAGAAGGAGGATGAAATGTGTGGAGATGCTTCAGAGGAGCCCAAAGCTGCTTTCCCCATGGCCCAGGCAGCCTCCCCCCAGCTGGAGGCCCACAGGCTGCCCCCGGGTGAGCAAGCTGCTGGATGATATTAAACCAAACAAGAAAATGAAATTAAATGAATTAAATGAATAAATAAAATAAAATTAAAAAAATAAAATAAATAAAATAAATAAGATAAAATAAAAAATAAAATGAATAAAGTAAAATAGAGTAAAATAAAATTTAAAAAACAAATTAAATAAAATAAATAAAGTAAAATAATATAAAATAAAGTAAAATAAAATAAAATAATGTGATTTTTGGGGTTCTTTCTAAGGAGACAATGGAAAAACTGACTTGGCTTGCAACAGAGAGACGTTTGAGCCAAGAAGGAGACTCTGAAGAGGAGAATTCCCAGGAGGAGAACTCAGAGCCTGAGGAGGAGGAGGAGGAGGAAGGGGAAGGAGTAGAGAGCTCCCAGAAGGAGGATGAAATGTGTGGAGATGCTTCAGAGGAGCCCAAATCTGCTTTCCCCATGGCCCAGGCAGCCTCCCCCCAGCTGGAGGCCCACAGGCTGCCCCCAGGTGAGCTTGGGGTTCTCTTTGGACAGCAGTTAAATTCTTTGGGGTTCTTTTTGGGCACCAGGGGAGTTTTGGGGTTCTTTTTGGACAGCAGTTAAATTCTTTGGGGTTCTTTTTGGGCACCAGGGGAGTTTTGGGGTTCTTTTTGGGCACCAGGGGAGTTCTTGGGGTTATTTTTGGGCACCAGGGGAGTTATTTGGGTTCTTTTTGGACAGCAGTTAAATTCTTTGGGGTTATTTTTGGACACCAGGTGAGTTTTGGGGTTATTTTTGGGCACCAGGTGAGATATTTGGGTTATTTTTGGGCACCAGGTGAGTTCTGGGGTTATTTTTGGGCACCAGGTGATTTTTTGGGGTTATTTTTGGATTGCAGGTGAGTTTTTGGGGTTATTTTTGGGCACCAGGGGAGTTTTGGGGTTATTTTTGGACACCAGGTGAGTTTTGGGCACCAGGTGAGTTCTTGGGGTTATTTTTGGACAGCAGTTAAATTCTTTGGGGTTATTTTTGGACACCAGCTGAGTTCTTTGGGCTTTTTTGGATGCCAGCAGTTGAGTTCTTTGGGTTTTTGGACAGCAGGTGAATTTTTTGGGGTTTTTGTGGATTGCAAGTGAGTTCTTTGGGGTTTTTGGACAGCAGGTGAGTTCTTGCTTTTGTTTTGGGGTTTTTGGATGCCAGCAGGTGAGTTTTTGTGATTTAGTTCTCAGTTTAATGGGATAAATCTTGGAATTTTGGAAAGGGTGGGAATTAAAAAAACAATAAGTCATGGAATTACTTTTTTGGACACCAGGTGAGTGCTATGGGTTTTTTTGGACTGCAGGTGAATTTTTTGGGTTTTTTTTTGGATAGCAGGTAAGTTCTTTGGGGTTTTGGGTTTTTTTTGGACACCAGGTGAGTTCTTTGTTTTGGTTTTTCTTTTTTGGGTGCCAGCAGGTGAGTGTTTTGGTTTAGTTCTCAGTTTAATGGGACAAATTTGGGATTTTGGAAAGGGTGGGAATTGAAAAAACAGTAAGTCATGGAATTGCTTTTTTGGGGTTTTTATGGACAGCAGGTGAGTTCTTTAGGGTTTTTGGATGCCAGCAGGTGAGTTCTTTGTTTTGTTTTGGGGTTTCTTCTGGACACCAGGTGAATTTTTGGGGTTGTTTTTGGACACCAGGTGAATTTTTGGGGTTTCTTTTGGACACCAGGTGAATTTTTGGGGTTTCTTTTGGACACCAGGTGAATTTTTGGGGTTTCTTTTGGACACCAGGTGAGTTCTTTGGGGTTTTTGTGGACACAGGTTGTGGGGATGTAGAGCTGCTCTCTGCAGGGAAACCTGGGATCCTGTCTGGGTTTAATTCCCTGGATGTTTGTGGTGTTTTCCAGCTGGAAATACAATTTTAGGACCCAGGCACAGCTCTCCTGCAGACACATTTATGGTTTGTGCCAGCTAATACCTGATCATTTTAGAAGAACAATATTAAATAATCAAACCTTTGCTAAGTTGAATTTTGGCTGACAAGATCATGGTGGAGAAAAGGAAATGAAACAAAACCCAAGTGCTAAATGAGCTTGAGCAGTGACTTTTGAGCCCATTAAATCAACAGATTCCTAAATAAAGCCACAGAAATCTGGATGTAGCCCCTCTTAGTGCCCTATTTAACTCCCTGTCGTGTGACACCAGGTGTTTATCTATGATTTGAACTATTATGAGAATAATTATCTGAATTGGCAGGGTCTCTGTCCCCTCCTGGCTGTGCTGCCCTGATGGGCAGGATTTTTTTACTTCCAGAAAAACCTGGGATCGACCTGTGCCTGTATCCAGAGATTATTTTCAGTCAGATACTGTGAAAACAAGCAGCAAAATTAGGATTTTTTCCAGCTTGACCCATGGGCAGTGACAGGAACTCACCACTGACCGTTGGGAATTTTGCATAATTTCCATTTTCCATAAATCCTGCTCCAATTGCAGCTGGGGCAGAGGCTCTGCCAGCAGCTGACCTGGTGTTCCTCCACAGGAGAGGCCCTGAAGGCCCCGGGGAGGAGCAGGAGCTCGCACAGGACCAGGAACAAGAGGGGCAGAGCTCGAGGCAGCAAGGACAGCTCCAAGCTGCTGCTGCTCTACGACGAGGACATCCTGGAGAGGGATCCCCTGAGGGAGCAGAAGGACCTGGCCTTTGCCCAGGCCTACCTCACCAGGGTAAGGCACCCAGCAAGAGCAAAATCTGGGGTTTTGTGCACAGAAATGCTGGGGCTGAGGTGCTTCACTTCCCAAGGTGTCTCGAGGTGAAGAGGAGGAGAGCAGCTCTTCCTCAGAGTTTTTTACCTGGGAATTCTCTTGGCTTAAATCTCTCTTGCAAGCCAAGTCAGTTTTTCCATTGTCTCCTTAGAAAGAACCAAAAAAAATCCCATTGGTTTGTTTTATTGTTTGGTTTAATATCATTCAGCAGCTTCCTCACTGCACCCAGCAGCCAATTTCATAAATCAGCACCTGCCCAACTAAAGGGTTTTGTTAATTCAAACCCTAAAATTGTACCTGCAAAGTTAAATTTCAGCAGATTCCTCACTGTACCCAGCAGCCAATTTCATAAATCAGCACCTGCCCAACACAAGGATTTTTGGTTAATTCAAACCCTAAAATTGTACCTGCAAAATTAAATTTCAGCATCTTCCTTACTGCATCCAACAGCCAATTTCATAAATCAGCACCTGCCCAACTAAAGGGTTTTGTTAAGGAGCAGAATTCAAACCCTAAAATTGTACCCTGCAGAATTAAATCTCAGCAGATTCCTCACTGTACCCAGCAGCCAATTTCATAAATCAGCACCTGCCCAATTCCAGGATTTTGTTAATTCAAACCCTAAAATTGTACCGGCAAAGTTAAATTTCAGCAGATTCCTCACTGTACCCAGCAGCCAATTTCATAAATCAGCACCTCACCAACTAAAGGGTTTTGTTAATTCAAACCCTAAAATTGTACCTGCAAAGTTAAATTTCAGCAGATTGCTGCTGATTTCCTGCTCTTGCTCTTCCTCCTCCCTCCCCTGTGCTAAGAGGGGGAGCTGGAAGTGAAGGATTCAGGGGCTGGGGGTGCTCACAGCAGCAGAACCTTCTGAATTTCTGAATTTCCAAATTTCTGACCTTGCCTCCTCTGCTGAGCACCTTTGCTTTATCTTCAGGAAAACACTCAGTTGCTTAAAAAAACCTGGAAATGCTGTGTAAATTCTGAGTAGAGGAGATCAAAGATTAGTGGATTAAAAGGATTTAGGGAGAAATTCCTCCCTGGGAGTGCTCAGAGCAGCTGTGGCTGCCCAAGGTGAGGCTGGACAGAGCTTGGAGCAGCCTGGGATGGTGAAAAGTGCCCAAAAAAGCTTGGAATGAGCTGATTTTTAAGATCCCTTCCAGCACAAACACTCTGTGATCAGCTTCTTTCTCCTCTGGGTGTCACCTGCTGTCCAATATCCTAAATTAACTATACAATACTTTTATCCCCAGTTGTTCTTGTTCTATTTATGCTAAATAATAAGCTTTACACCTTTAAAACTTACTCCAAAAAGTAAAAGAAAAAATAAAAAGCACAGTTTGTTTTCAGGCACTGCACTCACTCCTCCACATTGCTACTCCTAAACTGTTGTTGTTTGCAAATAAACAACAAAAAAAGCTCTCCTTTACTTGTAATTAGATTTAACTAACTGAAGAAGTTTTAACTATCTAAAAGTTCCCTTAACTATAATTTTTTTCTTTTTTCTTAAATCTATTCAAACCTACTCTAAACTAAACACCATAAAAACACCAACAACTCTCACCTGTAACCCCACAGCATTTCCAACACTAAACAACTCATAAAAACTTAAATAAACCAAGCTGTAACCCAGGGAGGGAACTTTTTCTGAGTTTGTCATCTCTTTTAGAACAACAAAAAGTTTTATTGTTTAATAAACAAATTTTTTCTGCTTTTCTCCAAAAAAAAAAAATAAAAAATTCTCCCGGACTGGTTAAAAAAAACCAATTAAATCTACTTTTCTAAAAAAAAAAAACTTAAAAAATTCTCTCCTAAATCTATCCTGAACCAAAACATGGCCCAGGTCCGTGAGACCCTGCAGCACATCCCAGGTGGTTAAAAAAAAACAATTAAATCTACTTTTCTAAAAAAAACAACTTAAAAAATTCTCTCCCAAATCTATCCTGAACCAAAACATGGCCCAGGTCCGTGAGACCCTGCAGCACATCCCAGGGAAATACGAGGATTTCCTTCGTGTCATCTACGAGTTCGAGGTGAGCACGGACAGACGGACGGCTGTGGATCTCTACTGCACCCTGCAGAAGCTGCTGCACGACTGGCCACAGCTGCTGACAGACTTTGCAGCTTTTCTTCTGCCAGAGCAAGCTTTGGAGTGTGGCCTGGTAGGTGGAGCGAGATTTGAAGTGACATTAAAGTTTTTGTGGGTAGAAGGATGAGTTCTTCCCAGGGCAAGAAAAGCAGCAAAATTATCAATTTTGCCTTGCTGCTTTTGTGATCAGAATGAGAATTTGGTGGTGTTTGTACATCTGCTGCTGGGTGTGGCTGTGGAGGATCAGCCTTTGCAACCTTAAAAAATTCTCTCCTAAATCTATCCTGAACCAAAACATGGCCCAGGTCCGTGAGACCCTGCAGCACATCCCAGGGAAATACGAGGATTTCCTTCGTGTCATCTACGAGTTCGAGGTGAGCACGGACAGACGGACGGCGGTGGATCTCTACTGCACCCTGCAGAAGCTGCTGCACGACTGGCCACAGCTGCTGACAGACTTTGCAGCTTTTCTTCTGCCAGAGCAAGCTTTGGAGTGTGGCCTGGTAGGTGGAGCGAGATTTGAAGTGACATTAAAGTTTTTGTGGGTGGAAGGATGAGTTCTTCCCAGGGCAAGAAAAGCAGCAAAATTATCAATTTTGCCTTGCTGCTTTTGTGATCAGAATGAGAATTTGGTGGTGTTTGTACATCTGCTGCTGGGTGTGGCTGTGGAGGATCAGCCTTTGCCACTTGGCTGCAGAGACAACAGCAGCTAAAACAGGCACTGGATCCCTGGCTCCAGATCTGCATTCCAGTGGGCAGGATGGAGCTGTCCCCTCTGCATTCCTGAATTCTGCACGTTTCACCTCTGCATTCCTCCTGAATTCTGCACGTTTCACCTCTGCATTCCTGAATTCTGCACGTTTCACCTCTCCATTCCTGAATTCTGCACGTTTCACCTCTCCATTCCTGAATTCTGCAGGTTTCACCTCTCCATTCCTGAATTCTGCACGTTTCACTTCTTCATTCCTCCTGAATTCTGCAGGTTTCACCTCTCCATTCCTGAATTCTGCACGTTTCACCTCTCCATTCCTGAATTCTGCACGTTTCACCTCTCCATTCCTGAATTCTGCACATTTCACCTCTCCATTCCTCCTGAATTCTGCAGGTTTCACCTCTCCATTCCTGAATTCTGCACGTTTCACCTCTCCATTCCTGAATTCTGCAGGTTTCACCTCTCCATTCCTGAATTCTGCAGGTTTCACTTCTTCATTCCTCCTGAATTTTGGAGGATGGAGTTTTCATCTCTTCCATTCCTCCTGAGTTTTGCAGGATGGAGCTTTCACCTCCTCAAGTCTTCCTGAATTTTGCAGGATGGAGCTTTCACCTCTTCCATTCCTCCTGAATTTTTCAGGTTTCACTGCTTTCATCCCTCCTGAGTTTTGCAGGATGGAGGTTTCACCTCCTCCATTCTTCCTGAATTCTGGAGGATGGAGCTTTCACCTCTTCCATTCCTGTTGAATTTTTCAGGTTTCACCTCTCCCATTTCTCCTGAATTTTGCAGGACAGAGCTTTCACCTCTTCAATTTTTCCTGAATTTTGCAGGATTGAGGTTTCACCTCTTCCATTCTGCAGGGTGGAGGTGTCACCTCTTCAATTTTTCCTGAATTTTGGAGGATGGAGGTGTCACCCCTCCCATTCCTCCTGAATTCTGCAGGATGGAGGTTTCATCTCTCCCATTCCTCCTGAATTTCCCTGTTTTATGAGCAAAGCCAGACTTTATAAATGTTAATTATACAAAGTGGTGTTTCTCTGCCTCTCCCCAGTTTTGTGAAGGGCATCAACACAATGGAAAACAAAGGCCAGGACAGGAATTTGATTTGTTGAAGTCAATTCCAGATGCTTGGGAATATACTTGAATCTTTTTCTTTCTTTAACATGCTTGAATCTTTTTCTTTTGGGCAGTTTGAGGAGCAGCAGGCCTTTGAGAAGAGCAGGAAGTTCCTCAGGCAGCTGGAGATCTGCTTTGCTGAAAATCCTGCCCACCACCAGAAGATCATCAAAGTGCTGCAGAGCTGTGCAGATTGTGTGCCCCAGGAGATTGCAGAGGTAACCAGGGAGCTTTTCTGTCCCCTGTCCCTGTCCCTGTCCCTGTCCTGTCCCTGTCCTGTCCCTGTCCCTGTCCTTGTCCCCGTCCTGTCCTGTCCCTGCAGACCTCAGCAGTTGGCCCAGCACATTTTTGATCAATTTCCAATTTAATCAATCAAAAAGCCCAGCCCTGTTGTGATCAAATTCATGCACTGATTGATCACAGAATGACTGGGGTTGGGCAGGACTTTAAAGCCATCTCACTCCACCTCTGTCTGTCTGTCTGTCTGTCTGACACGTCCCTCCAGGCCAGCTTTCTGCAGCTCCCATCCCAGCTGCCCTGGGCTTCAGGGGGATGGGAGGGGCCCCATGAAATAAAGGTCTCTGAGCCAGGTTTTATAAGCTCTTTGGGATTTATTTCACAGCCAAGACAGCTCAGCCACCTCAGAAAACAGAAAATCAGCAGGATGGCTTCTGTGGTGGTGTTGGAAACCAAACAGAAAATCAGCAGGATGGCTTCTGCGGTGGTGCTGGAAACAGAAAAGTTTCAGTAAAAGGCAAATTAACAAAACTGAGCCAGCTGCAAGAGGTCCTTGCTCCTGGTGAAACCTCCCACAAAAGGGATTATTTCCTTTGTTCTCCTGTTTTTGTAGTGAATTGCTCAGGCCCCTGTCCAGCTGGCTGTCCTTCAGTTTGGGGTGAATTCCCCAGGTCCTGGGAGGTGTATTTTTACCAGCTGAGGAGAGGAACTCGTGGCTTTTTTCCTTTTTAAGGACACAAAGGGTAGTTTTGTCACTGCATCCCTGCAGCTGCACAGGCTGGGGGTGTCTCCCTCCCACCCCCACCCTGCAGGGGAGGCTTTGTGTCATCTGCACAGATGAGGAGATGAGAAACACCAGGGAGGTGCCCCAGGCCCAAATTAATCCAAATTTCATTTACTCACAGATAGGAAATACCAGGGAGGTGCCCCAGGCCCAAATTAATCCAAATTTCATTTACTCACAGATAGGAAATACCAGGGAGGTGCCCCAGGCCCAAATTAATCCAAATTTAACCCCAATTTCATTTGCTCACAGGTGAGAAATACCATGGAGGTGCCCCAGACCAAATTTAATCCCAAATTAATCTCAATTTAACCCAAATTTAATCCAAATTTAATCCAAATTTAGTTTACTCACAGGAGAGAAATACCAGGGAGAAGCCCCAGGCCCAATATAATCCAAATTCAATCCCAATTCAATCAAATTTAATCTACTTAGAGGTGAGAAGTACCCCAGGCCCAATTTAATCCCAATTTAATCCAAATTTCATTTGCTCACAGATAAGAAATACCAGGGAGTTGCCCATGCCCAGTTTAATCCCAGTTTAATCCCAGTTTAATCCCAGTTTAATCCCAGTTTAATCCCAGTTTAATCCCAGTTTAATCCCAATTCAATCCCAATTCAATCCCAATTAATTCAAAATTTATTCCAAATTTATTCCCAATTCAATCCTAATTTAACCCCAGTTTAATCCAAATTAAACCCCAATTTAATCTGAGAAATACCAGGGAAATACCCCAGACCCAATTCAATCCCAATTCAATCCCAATTTAATCCCAATTTCATTTGCTTATAGGTGAGAAATACCAGGGAGATGCCCAAGACCCAATTTAATGCCAATTTAATCCCACTTTAATCCGAATTTCATTTACTCACAGATAAGAAATACCAGGGAGGGGTTCCAGGCCAAATTTAATCCGAATTTAACACAAATTTAACCCAAATTTAATCTACTCACAGGTGAGAAACACCAGGGAGGTGCCCAGACCCAATTTAATCCCAGTTTAATCCCAATTCAATCCAAATTTAATCCCAATTTCATTTGCTCACAGGTGAGACATATCAGGGAGAGGCCCCAGATCAAATTTAATCCCAATTTAATCCAAATTTAATTTGCTCACAGGTAAGAAATACCAAGGAGGTGCCCAGGCCCAATTTAATCCCAATTTAATCCAAATTTCATTTGTTTACAGGTGAGAAATACCAGGGAGAGGCCCCAGACCCAATTTAATCCCAATTTAACCCTAATTTAATCCAAATTTAATTTGCTCAGAGGTGAAAAATACGAGGGAGGTGCCCCAGGCCCAATTTAATCCCAATTCAATCCCAATTTAATTTGCTCTTGCTCAGAAGTGAGAAATACCCCAGACCAACTTTAATCCAAATTTAATCCCAAATTTAATCTGCTCAGAGGTGAAAAATACCAGGGAGGTGCCCCAGGCCCAGTTTAATCCCAATTCAATCCCAATTTAATTTGCTCACAGATAGGAAATACCAGGGAGAGGTTCCAGGCCAAATTTAATCCAAATTTAACTCCAGTTTAATCTGCTCACAGATTAAAACACCATGGAGGTCCCCCAGGCCCAATTTAATCCCAGTTTAATCCCAGTTCAATCCAAATTTAATCCCAATTTCATTTACTCACAGACAGGAAATACAAGGGAGGTGCCCAGGCCAAATTTAATCCCAATTTAATCCCAATTTAATCCCAATTTAATCCCAATTTAATCCAAATTTAATCCAAATTCAATCCCAATTTAATCCCAATTTCATTTACTCACAGATAGGAAATACCAGGGAGGAGTTCCAGGCCAAATTTAATCCAAAATTAATCCAAATTTAATCTGCTCACAGGTGAGAAATACCAGGGAGATGGCCCAGACCCAGCTGAATTCTGGAATTCTGGAGGAATATCTCCAGGCTAATTTGATTAAATTTCCAGCCTATTTTGATTAAATTTCCAGGCTATATTGGTTTAATTTCCAGGCTAATTTGGTTTAATTTCCAGGCTAATTTGCTTTAATTTCCAGGCTAATGTGATAAAATTTCCAGGCTAATATGATTAAATTTCCAGGCTAATTTGATTAAATTTCCAGGCTATATTGGTTTAATTTCCAGGCTAATTTGCTTTAATTTCCAGGCTAATGTGATGAAATTTCCAGGCTAATATGATTAAATTTCCAGGCTAATGTGATTAAATTTCCAGGCTAATTGGACACTGGGTGGGGAATGATCCCCAGCACCCAGGAATTTGCAGTCTCCACCCTGCAGCTCCAATGATCCCTCAGAGCCCAGGGCAGAGGAGGTGAAATTATTATTTTTTCCTGACTTTTTGCCCTTTTGCAGCTGAAGACCCAGATGTGGCAGCTCCTGAAGGGCCACGACCACCTGCAGGATGAGTTCTCCGTGTTCTTTGATCACCTCAGGCCCTCTGCCAGCCGCCTGGGAGACTTTGAGGAGATCAACTGGACAGAGGAGAAGGAGTACGAGGTGCAGAAATCCCCCCAAAACCAAAAAAATGACAAAAGCAGAGATAAAAGTCACATTTGAGCTGGAAGAACTCAGTTTTAGAGGGTGAATTCCAGAGGCAGAGGGGTGGGAGAGCAAAGCCTTTGAAATTTTGAGCAGTGTTTTTATTTTCTTGGGGGGGAAAAACCCAGAAAATTTTTAAAAATATTTAAAAAAAAATTTAAAACCCCCCAGAAAAGAAACATTTGGAGAGCAGCTGTTGTGTGTTTGTTGTGCTGCAGTTTGATGGCTTTGAGGAGGTGTCTCTGCCAGACGTGGAAGAGGAGGATGAGCCCCCCAAAATCCATGGAGCCACCAGGAGCAAGAGGAGGAAGGAGATGGGAGGACAACAGCAGGACAAGGTGGGTGGGCAGGTGAAATTGGGGTTAAATTGGGTTAATTTGGGTTAATTTGGATTAAATTTGAGTTAAATTTGGGTTACATTGGGTTAATTTGGGTTGGAAATTTGGGTTAAATTGGGTTAAATTGGGTTAATTTGGATTAAATTTGAGTTAAATTTGGGTTACATTGGGTTAATTTGGGTTAAATTTGGGTAAATTTGGGTTAAATTTGGGTTAATTTGGGTTACATTTGGGTAAATTTGGGTTAAATTTGGGATTAAATTGGGTCTGGGGCAACTCCCTGAGTGTCTCACCTGGGAGCAGGTTAAATTTGGATTAATTTGGGTTAAATTTGGGTTAAATTTGGATTAAATGGGTATTAAATTGGGTCTGGGGCAACTCCCTGAGTGTCTCACCTGGGAGCAGATGAAATTTGGGTTAATTTGGGTTAAATTTGGGATTAAATTGGGTCTGGGGCAGCTCCCTGAGTGTCTCACCTGGGAGCAGGTGAAATTTTGGTTAATTTGGGTTAAATTTGGGTTAAATTGGGATTAAATGGGGATTAAATTTGGTCTGGGGCACCATCATGGAGTGTCTCACCTGTGAGCAGGTGAAATTGGGTTAAATTTGGTTAAAATGGGATTAAATTTGGATTAAATGGGGATTCAGTTGGGTCTGGGGCACCTCCCTGGAGTGTCTCACCTGGGAGCAAGTGAAATTGGGGTTAAATTGGGATTAAATTGGGGTTAGATTTGGATTAAATTGGGTCTGGGTCATGTCCCTCCTGTGAGCAAATTAAATTTGGATTGAATTCAGATTGAATATGGATTAAATTGGGTCTGGGGCATCTCCCTGGTTTTTCTCACCTGTGAGCAGATTAAATTTGGGTTAAGTTTGGTTAAATCTGGGTTAAAATCGGATTAAATTTGGGATTAAATTGGGCCTGGGGCATCTCCCTGGTGTTTCTCACCTGTGAGCAAATTAAATTGAGGTTAAATTGGGATTAAATTTGGGTTAGATTTGGATTAAATTTTGATTAAATTTCGATTAAATTGGGTCTGGGGCATCTCCCTGGTATTTCTTATCTGTGAGCAAATGGCATTGGGATTTAATTGGGATTGCATTGGGATGGCATTGGGATTATTTGGGATGGCATTGGGATTTAATTGGGATGGCGTTGGGGTGGCATTGGGATTTAATTGAGATTCATTGGGATGGCATTAGGATTTAATTGGGATGGCGTTGGGGTGGCATTGGGATTTAATTGAGATTCATTGGGATGGCATTAGGATTTAATTGGGATGGCGTTGGGGTGGCATTGGGATTTAATTGAGATTCATTGGGATGGCATTAGGATTTAATTGGGATGGCGTTGGGGTGGCATTGGGATTTAATTGAGATTCATTGGGATGGCACTGGGATTACATTTGGGTTAAATGTGGATTGCATTTGGATTGCATTGTGTTCCTGGGGGTGTGGGAGCAGCCTGGCAGGGATGGGCTGGGGGTGGCTCTGCTGTGCTTTGCTGGCCAGCAGCACTGGAGCCCCCGTGGCCCCTGTCTGTCTGTCTGTCAGCTGGGGTGTTTTCCATCTGTCTGTCTGTCAGTCAGTCAGTCTGTCTGTCTCTCTCTCTTTCTGTCTGTCAGCTGGGGTGTTTGTTTGTCAGCTGGGTCAGTCTGCCTGTCTGTCTGTCAGCTGGGGCTCTGTCTGTCAGTGTGTTAGCCAGCTGGGTCAGTCTGTCAGCCAGCTGGGTCTGTCTGTCCGTCCGCAGGAGGCCGAGTGGCCGGAGGGGGTGAAGGAGCTGAAGGAGTGCTCCTGCTCCTGCCCCTGCCACGAGGGCAGCGGCGAGCTGAGGCTGAAGAAGAGCAAGAGGAGGAGCTGCAGCCACTGCGGGAGCAAGGTCAGCGGGGCAGGGGGCTGGGGACCCTCCGGGGACCCTCCTGGGACCCCCCAATCCATCTGTCTGTCTGTCAGTCAGTCAGTCTGTCTGTCTCTCTCTCTTTCTGTCTGTCAGCTGGGGTGTTTGTTTGTCAGCTGGGTCAGTCTGCCTGTCTGTCTGTCAGCTGGGGCTCTGTCAGTCTGTCAGCTGGGTCTGTCTGTCCGTCCGCAGGAGGCCGAGTGGCCGGAGGGGGTGAAGGAGCTGAAGGAGTGCTCCTGCTCCTGCCCCTGCCACGAGGGCAGCGGCGAGCTGAGGCTGAAGAAGAGCAAGAGGAGGAGCTGCAGCCACTGCGGGAGCAAGGTCAGCGGGGCAGGGGGCTGGGGACCCTCCGGGGACCCTCCTGGGACCCCCCAAATCCTGGGGACCCTCCGGGGACCCCCCGATCCTGGGGACCCTCCTGGGGACACTCCTGGGACCCCCCAAATCCTGGGGACCCTCCTGGGAGCCCCCAAATCCTGGGATGAGGAAGGGAATCAAGCCCCCAAATCCTGGGGAACCTCCTGGGAGCCCCCAAATCCTGGGATGAGGAAGGGAATCCATCCAGGGTGAGGAAGTATGTAAATATATATATAAAAAGGGAATCCATCCAGGGGTGCCCCCTCCCCTCCCATAATAATGATAATAATGATGATGATTATAATAATAATGATAATAGTAATAATATTAATAATAATGATGTTAATAATAATATTAATAAAAATAAATAATTTGGCCTTTCCAAAGCACAGCCAGTGCCTGGTGGAGCCCTGGGCAGCCTGGCCGTGCCGGGCCGTGCCGTGCTGTGCCGTGCCGGGCCGTGCCGTGCCGTGCTGTGCCGGGCCGTGCTGTGCCGTGCTGTGCTGTGCCATGCCGTGCCGGGCTGTGCTGTGCCAGGCTGTGCTGTGCTGTGCCGTGCCGGGCCGTGCCGTGCTGTGCCATGCCGGGCCGTGCCGTGCCGTGCCGGCTGGCACGGTGCCCTGTGTGAGTGCCCCCTGTTCGCAGGTGTGTGAGCCCCGGCTGCACAAGCACAAGGACGCCGCGGAGCTGCCGGCCAGCCTGGCTGCCCGCGACTGCAGCCCCCAGCCCGAGGGGAGGGCAGCCGCGGGAGAGGAGAGCCCCTCGGGCAGCGAGGAGCCGGAGCCGGGCCCGGGCAGAGCCAAGGCTGGCCCCAGGAGGGGGCAGTGCCCAGGTGTGTGCCGCCTGCCTGCGCACCGGGCACGGCCAGCCCCTTCTCTCGGTGGGCGTGTATGGGTAGAGTTCACATGGAATGTGGGAAATGTCTTCTAGATGTTATATAATGTATATCATAGATTGAAAATATATTATATGTATTATATATCATATATTAAAATATATTATATTTATTATATATATTATATTAAAATACTACATAAAAACTATACTTAATATATATTATATATACAATACATTATATATACAATACATTATATATTATATATAACATATATTATATAATATATATAAATATAATATATATTATATAGTATGTATGTTATATACTATATATTTTATATATTGTATATAATGTATATTATAAATGTAATATATTTAACATGTACATTTAAAATATATATTATATGTATAATACATTTTAAATGCACATTTATTAAGTATAATGAGAACTTCTAATCGTCTTTTCACTTTTTTTTCTCTTGTTTCTCCACTCTGGATGCTCTAAATTCAACAAAACCTTTCCTGCCTAGGGAATATTCTGCCCTTTCCCCAATGATTGCTCCATCTATTTATTTATTTATTTATTTATTTATGTAAATATATATATAAAAATATAAATTTATTTATTTATATATGTAGATATATATATAAAAATATAGATAAAATATTTATTTATTTCTATATGATATACATTTCTATTTTTATATTTAAATATATATAATATAAATGCACATTTATTGAGTATAATGAAAACTGCTAAATCATTACCTTCTCACTTTTTTCTCTCTTGTTCCTCCATTGTGGATGCTCTAAACCTCTGCCTTCAAAAGAATATTCTGCTCTTTTCACAATGACTGCTCCCTTTACATATATTTAAACTTATATATATATGTGTGTATATATGTATGTGTATATATATGTATATAATATATATGTGTTTTTATTTACATTTATATATTGATATATACAATATCACTGCACGTTGACTGAGTGCAGTGAGAGCCCGGCGTGCAGCCTGGGCTCTATCAGTGACTCCCCTCCCAAGCCAGGCTGTACTTATATATATGTATATACATATATACATATGTATATAATATATATGTATATGTATATAATATATATGTATATATATGTATATATATGTATATAATATATGTGTGTATATATGTATATATATGTCAGCCTGGGCTCTATCAGTGACTCCCCTCCCAAGCCAGGCTGCTGAGAGCTGTGTTTGTCCCGCAGGGTCCCGGGATGCCAGCCCCTGTGCCCCCGCTGCTGCCCAGCTTCCGGAAGGTTCCGGCTGGGCCCGGCTGCAGGGAGCTGCTCTGGGGCTGCCTGCGGAGCCCGGCGCGTGCCCGGGGGCTGCGGCGGCGCTGGGCAGGGACCTGCTGCTGCCTGCGGGGGCACAGGGAGCCCCAGCCTGCCTGCCCCAGGGGCTGCAGCCTGCTGCAGGGCAGGGTGGCAGCTGCAGGGCTGCAGGGGAGCAGGGCAGCAGCAGCAAAGCAGCAGCAGAGCAGGGCTGCAGCAGTACAGCAGCAGAGCAGAGATGCAGCAGAGATGCAGCAGAGCAGGGGAGGTGCAGCAGAGCAGCAGGGCAGGGGTGCAGCAGAGCTGCAGCAGAGCAGGGGAGCAGCGGCAAAGCAGCAGCAGAGCAGGGGAGCAGCAGAGATGCAGCAGAGCAGGGGAGGTGCAGCAAAGCAGCAGCAGGGCAGAGCTGCAGCTCAGGCTCCCCTGGGCACTGCAGCTTGCAGCCACAGCACAGAGGCTGCACTGGAGCTGCTCCCGAGGGCAGGCCAAGGACAAATGGCAGCAGCAGCAGCAGCAGCAGCTCCCTGGTGCATGGCCCTGCGCAGCTGCAGCCCCGAGCCCCCGGGCACAGGGAGGAGGAGCAGCAGCAGCAGCGGGTGACAGAGGCCACCGTGTGTGCCAAGAACAGCAAAGTCAGCTCCACGGGGGAGAAGGTCGTGCTCTGGACCAGGTACTCCTGCCTGAGCTCCCCGTTCTGGGCCCCTGTTTGCCTCCAGCTCCTACTTTTGTTTTGTGTCCTTCTTTTCTGACCCTTCCCTTTCCTCTGTTCATCAGTTTGGCCCCATGAGCTGCTCCTGGCAGGGCTCTTATGGGGCACTTCAGACTGGGGAGAAAACACCTCAAACCTTCTCAGAAGGTTCCTCCAAAAACCCTTAAAACATTCTCAAAATGTTCCTCCAAAAAAACTTAAAATGTTCTCAAAAGGTTCCTCAAAAAAACCCTTAAAACCTTCTCAAAAGGTTCCTCAAAAAACCCTTAAAACCATCTGAGAAGGTTCATCCAAAAAACCTTAAAACGTTCTCAAAAGGTTCCTCCAAAAAACCTTGAAACCTCCTTCAAAAAACTTAAATCCAGGCTGAAGGAGCCAGAAGGTTCATCCAAAAAACCTTAAAACCTTCTCAAAAGGTTCCTCAAAAAACCTTAAAACCTCCTTCAAAAAACTTAAATCCAGGCTGAAGGAGCTCTGCTTGGAGACGGGTTTTGGGGTTGGGGGTGGCAGGAGGGGCCTTGCTCAGGCATTGCTGGGGGGGTTTGGGTCTGCTGCTGGTTTTGGGGTGATTTCTCAGGGGTTTTGTCGTGCAGGGAGGCTGACAGAGTCATCCTCACCACGTGCCAGGAGAAGGGAGCCCACCTGGACACCTTCCACGCCATCTCCCAGAAGTTGGGCAACAAGACAGCGAGTGAGGTGAGGCAGCTGTGGGACAGGGGTGGGAAGGAGGGGGTGCTGTCCTGTCAGCCTCCCAAACTTCTGTTTGATGAAAAAATCTCACTTTCAAATAAAAAAAACTCAAAAGCAAGCCAAATTCTGATTTAGTGGTGCCAAAAATGCCCTCATTGATGTTTGAGCTGCACTTTTGGCACTGGACTTGTTTCAGTGGCTGCTCCTCAGCCTCTCCTCCTGTACAAAGATCTGCTTTTGCCTCTGAATCCTCCCAAACTGCCAGATTTACTGGAGAATGTAAGAGAGAAAACAAAACCCAGTGCTCTTCCTTTTCTCTTCCTTTTCTCTTCCTTTTCTCTTCCTTTTCTCTTCCTTTTCTCTTCCTTTTCTCTTCCTTTTCTCTTCCTTTTCCTTTATGCCTCAATGCCACTGTGGTATTGATTTATTTTGGTGTTACAGGACACCCTGAGCTTTGTAATATGAAATTCCAGTGCCACGAGGTCCCTTCTGAGCCTGGATTTGCCTTTCTCAGGTGTCCCACAGGTTCAGGGAGCTGATGAGGCTGTTCCACACCTCCTGCGATGGCAGCTCTGAGGATGAGGAGGATGCCACCAGCACCAGCAACACAGACCAGCTGTCAGACAAAGATCTGCTGCTCTCTGAGGAAGAGCCTGATGACTGAGGTGATCAGCTACTGACTGCACCAGAAGAGGGTTTGGGGTTTTTTTAAACCAGTTTGCTGCTAGACAGGTGCTGTGGAAAAATGTTTGCACAGGTACTTGAGACAGCACCTTCATTTTTTGTTCAGTTTCCAGCCTGGACTAAAGGCAGGAAGTAAAAGGAGAAAATTCTCAAGAACTCCCCTGGGGAGCTTCAGCAGTGGAGTAACAGAACTTGTGGACACTGACCTGGCCTGGGGTGAAGGTTGGGCCAGCAGCCTCTGACCAGGACCTGTAAATATTGTACCCTGAAATGCCAGTTTTCATGTGCAACAAACACATGACTTTTTCTAAGTTCTCCCCTTGTGCTGATTGTATGTGAGACGGTCACAGACTGAATTTTCTATTTATTGCGTGGGTTTATTTGAACAGGCAGAGCAAATCCAGTTTGCACAGCTGAAAAAAACCCAACCCAAATATACAAAACCATTCCCAAAAAAAGCAGCTTTCCTCTGAAGAAGAACTTCACCGAGAAGTGAGAATATTTTTTTGGGTAAAAGGAGAAGAAAGAGCAGTGGAGCCATCTCTGCAGGGTTAAACAGCCACCAAAACCCAGCTTTGAGCTGCTTCACAGGCACTGGGTTTGCTTGAGCTCAGCTCTGCACAGCGCCTTGGGTTGTTGTTGTATTGATCATTTTGGTTTGTTGTTAATAATTTTGGTTTTGTTACTGGTAATTTTTTACCTCTGTTAGGCCCCTGTTCTCTCTGTTGCAGAGTTGCAGGGGTTTTTGTTACTTCACCAAGAAGTGAGAAGATTTTTTTTGGGTAAAATGAGAAGAAAGAGCAGCGGGGCCATCTCCAAAACCATTCCTTTATTCTGGGAGCCACCTTAAAGCCACTCCCACCCTGCATCAGTCTGAATCTTCTTCATCCTCAGATCCATCAGCTCCAGACCCTGTCTGGTAGCACTGGGCCAGCGTCCTGAGCTCCTCCAGGGCCTCCTGGAAGTCGTCGTGCTCCAGCCCAGCCGCGCAGGAGCCGCTGCAGCGCCGCGCCCGCAGCTCCCGGCACAGCCCCCAGAGCAGCCCCTGCAGCCCGGGGCAGCTCTGCAGGGCTGCCAGCACGGGCACGCTCTCAACGCCTGCAGGGGACAGCACACAGGGTGAAAGAGCCACCAAAACCCAGCTCTGTGCTGCTTCACGGGCACTTGGTTTGCTCGAGCTCAGCTCTGCGCACCGCCTTGGGTTGTGGTATTGATAATTTTGGTGATGGGTGATTTTGGTTATGGGTAATTTTGGTTTGTTGTTAGGAATTTTGGTTTGTTATTGGTAATTTTTTACCTCTGTTAGGCCCTGATCTCTCAGTGGCAGAGCTGAAGGGGGGTTTGTTACCTGCTGAGGAAAAGCCCTGAGCTTTGTCCAGGAGGAAACCTCGTCTGGTCAGGAGAGGAGAGAAGAACTGAGGGAAGGGAGGCTGGGTGTGACAGGGCTGCTGGAGCACGTGGGATGTGCTGTGAGGAGGTGAATAAAGTTACCCAGAGCTCCCTCAGCCGCTCCTGTTCTAAACCACCCCTGAAGTTCCAAACCTGCCCCCACCTGAAGGCTCCTGGGAACCGGGTGTGGAAGTAGTGCTGGAGCACCTCCTCAGAGCTCTCACAGCTGTGCAGGGGGGACCTGGGCTGGCCCAGGCAGCTGCTGCAAAGGAAATCCAGCATTTTCCAGCCTGAAACCACCAGTGCCTCAGCTGCTTTTTGTTGTTTTGCTCTAAAATCAGTAGCACCCAGGCACAGATGCTCCTCAGTGGAGGGAGTGAGGGATCCTGCAGGGAGTGCAGTTCCAGTGCTGATTTACCTGCTTTTCTCTTGGCAAATTCCTCGCAGCACAGCAGACTGAGCAAAACAGCAGCTGCCCTTCTGCTCCTTCCAGGAGGACAGAAGCTTCCAGGGCACATCCTGGTGGGCACTTAAAACATCAGGGAGCGAGGAGCCAGACAAGGCAGGGAAGGGAAGAGCTGCCCAAGCAGCCACAACCTGGACGTGGGGGACAGAGCAGAGTCTGGGACACGCCCCGGCACAGCTGGGGCTGTGCAGCACAGCTGGAAGGCATCCTCATCCTCACCTTCCTCCCAGAGAAGGTGAGGGAGTCAGCCAAGTGCAGCATGGAGCCCTGGGAGGAGCAGAGCCTGTAGGGAGCTGTGAGGGTGTCCAGTGCTGCTGCCAGAATTGCACTGCTGTGGTAGTTCAGGGATGCCTGGGGAGGAGACAAATGCAGGAACTGCAGGGAGCTCACAGTTTGTGTGTCCAACTTACCCAGATTTAAATTGTGCCTTTCAAGAGTTTACAGTTATTTCAGGCTTGGGATAAGCAGCCAGTGTGTAACTGTAGCTCCAGCCCAGCTGTTGGCTGACAAATGCTTTGGTGCCAGTTTTCTTATCTGTCTTTGGCTCCTTAGAGCTCCAGTGGGGCTGGAGTTACTCCAAGCATGGAGAAAAATGCAGTAAAGCCTTTTCTTCACCCAGCACCCCACAGAAAGCACAACAGCCAAGGAAATGTGTTAGTATTTTCAAAAGCACGAAGAAAATGACAGAAATGAAAAGTTGGCAGCTAAGTCCCAGTGAAAAAGCAGGAAAAGGTCTCTGCTGAGCTGAACAGCACCATGAAAAACCACAGAGCTGCAGGAAACACTGAGAGGGGTGAAGCTGCAGGAGCTCAAAGCCAGCCCCGTGGGAGATCCCGTGCAGGACTTACATTGTATTTTATGTATGGAAACGTCACAGGAGGCTCTGGCTTGATCCCCAAACTCCCACTGAGTGACAGGGGGCAGAAGAGGGAGCTGTGACGGGAGAGGTGGGCAATGCCCAGGGCTGTGTTCATCAGTCTGTAAAAACTCTTCTGAGGGTCCTGGGGGAGAAAAAAATCCGACCATTGGAACCCTAAGGAGCAGAGAAGAAGCTGTGAGAGGCAGGCTGGGCGCCTGTTCTTGGCTGTGCCCGTTGTTCACTCACTGCCACAGTGCTCAGCACTGGAGTCAGGCCCCAGGTCAGGATCCCCTTCCGGGAATATTCATCGTGGAGCAGCTCTGTCACCTTGGCACCAACTCCAGAGAACCCATTGTGAATGTCACACAGCACCTGAAACCCCTGCGGGAAACAGCAGCAGCACCTCAGCGGCTGCTCCACCTTGAGCAGAAAGCTTCTTGGGAGCAAAGGGAGCTTGGGCAAGGTGTGAACCTGGAGGTAATCACACTCCTCAACAAAGAAGTGCAGCCGATCTTCCAGCTCCTCCACACAGGCAGGGTCCTGCAGGAGACTTTCACCTTGCCCGAAGGCTTCGAGACATCCACAGTCCCTAAGGGAAAAAGGGGCAGAGAGGGGTTATTTTACCTCTTTTATTCATCCTTGAAGGCAAAACTCGGCTCCTGGGTTGGCTGTGCACCAAAGCCCTGGCCCTACCCATCGTGCAGGTACTGCCGGATCACGTAGAGGCTCCTGGGGTGCAGAGGAACGTTGAGGTAGTCAGACCAGAGCCTCACTGAGGGGGCCTGGGACCCTGCAGGAGCTGCACCTGCAGGGAGGCAGAGGGCAGGGCAAAGGTCCTTGCAGCTCTGAGCAGCCCCATGAATATAAAACCAGTTTTCTGACATACTCTGAGCCTCCCCTTTCTACTCTCAGCACCTCCTTGCAGCTCTGAGCATCCTTGTGAATGTAAAATCTGTTTTCTAACATGCTCTGAGCATCCTCTGAGCTCTCAGCATCTCCATGAATGCAGAATCAGTTTTTTAACCTGTCCGGTTTTTTAGCCCACCTGCTCTGACCCAAGTTTTCTAACATGCTCTGAGCATCCCCTTTCTGCTCTGAGCATCCTCTGAGCTCTCAGCATCTCCATGAATGCAGAATCAGTTTTTTAACCTGTCCGGTTTTTTAGCCCACCTGCTCTGACCCAGCTCTCCCTAAGCCAAGCACCTTTATCCCAGTTTCCCTTCTCCCCGTTCCCCAGCGCTGTCCCGCAGCAGGATCCAGGGCATTCTGCCTTTCTGGAGCTGACCCCCGCGGACGAGCACAAACCTGGCCCCGCAGCACCGGCACTGCCCTTCCTGTCCCCGGCAGCGTCTCCCTGCGGGAACAATCCCGATCCCGGTCAGGGGGGCTCCGCCTCGCCCCCGCTCCCGGAGCGCTGCGGGACCCGCGGCCGCGCTCACCCTGCAGCTCCCGGTGTCCCGCGACGGGCAGCCCCGCTCCCGGTAGTCGGCCACGGGCCCGTCCCTGCGACACAAAGCGGCGGCAGCTGCGGGACCCCGTCCCGCACTCCCCGGCTCACCGGCAGCTCCATCCCATCCCGCACTGTCCCGCACTCCCCGGCAGCCCCATCCCGCACTCACCAGCTCACGGGCGGCTCCGCGCCCGCCCCGTCCGCTCCGAGCGCGCCCACGCCGCCTGCAAGCACAGCCCGGTCAGGGCGGGCCGCCCGGCGCCGCCCGGGCCCGCTCCCGCCCCGGTACCTTTCAGCTCCAGCGCCACCAGGCGCGGCGCGGGGCTCTCCCACCAGTGCGCGCCCACGCAGCCCGAGAAGTGCCCGAGCTGCAGCGTGACCGCCTCGCCCGGCATCGCCCCGCAGGAACCGCCGCGCGTCACGGCCGGGACCGCCCCGGACGGGCGGGGACAGCGGCGGGGCCGGGCACGCGCAGGCACGGACACGGGGACACGGGGACACGGGCACGGGCACCGGGATAGGGGACACGGGCACGGGCACCGGGATACGGGACACGGACATGGACACGGGGACACGGGCACGGGGACACGGACACGGGCACGGACAAGAACACAGGGACACAGACATGGACACCGGGACATGGGCACCGGGACACTGGGATACAGGACACGACACCGGGACATGGGACACAGACACGGCCACCGACACACGGACACGGACAAGAACACAGGGATACGGGCATGGACACCGGGATACGAGCACGGACACCAGGAGACGGGCACGGACACCGGGAGACAGACAAGAACACGGACACGGGCATGGACACGGACACTGGGACACGGGGACATGGACACGGGCACGGACAAGAACACAGGGACACAGACATGGACACCGGGACATGGGCACCGGGACACTGGGATACAGGACACGACACCGGGACATGGGACACAGACACGGCCACCGGGACACGGGCATGGACACGGGACAAGAACACAGGGATACAGGCATGGACACTGGGATACGGACACAGGGCACGGGCATGGACACCGGGACACAGGGATACAGGACACGGACAGCGGCAGAACGGAGCCTTTATTGCGCTATAGCGGTCCCGCCAGCCGGTCCAGCTGCCGCGGGTTGCAGCCGCTGAGGAACCGCAGCTCCGCCTTGCCGTCCTCGGTGTGCGCTGCGGGAGAGAAAAACAGAGCTGGAGGGGCTGGGCAGGGACGGGACCGAGCCCGGCCCCGCCGCGGCACCGACCTCGCTCGTGCTGCAGCCAGCGGCGCTCCAGGTAGTAGCCGTAGCAGCTCTCGAACTCCCTGGGGCTGTAGTTGGGGACAGCGATGGGCACGAAGGGGTCCAAGGCGTCGAAGCCCTCCTGGGAAGGGGGGTCAGGCAGGGTCAGTGGTGGGGACACGACCCAGAGAGAGCTCATCATGGAATATCCAGGGTTGGAGGGGACCCACGAGGATCACCCAGTCCAGCTCCTGGCCCTGGAGACACCCCAAAATCCCAACACCCCAAAATCCCAACACCCCAAAATCCCATCCTGTGCCCGGGAGTGCTGTCCAAGGGCTCCTGCAGCTCTGGCAGCCCTGGCGCTGTGCCCATTCCCTGGGCAGTGCCAGCAGCCTCTGGGAGAAGAGCATTTTCCTGCTCCTTTTCCTGCTCCTTTTCCTGCCGTCCAGCCCAACCCTCCCTGACACAGCTCCAGCATTCCTTGGGTCCTGTCCTGCCCACAGAAATCAGAGCTGCAGATCCCTGAGCTCTCCTTTCAGGCTCCTCTTTTCCAGCAGGACAGAAATGCCCTCAGGTGCTCCTCATCCTCCAGACCCTTCACTTCAGCAGCTTCAGCTTTCCCAGGCTGTGATGCCCAGACTGCCCCAGGGCAGGGCAGGGCAGGGCAATCCCTGCCTTGCCCCTGTGCCTGGCACAGCCCGGGGCACTCCTGGCTGCCCTGGCACCCAGGGCACTGCTGACCCAAAGGTGTGTGTGTGGTCCACAGAGAGCCTGAGCAGAGTCCCCTTGAACAGCACCAGGCACCAAACATTTCTTTGTTTGTTTCCCAATGTGAAGAGGGGAAAATAACCCAGAAGAGGCCGTGGCTCACCTTTCCCAGCAGCTCCTGGGGAGTGTAGGCTGAGCTGGGCTTGAAGAGAGAGCCAGTCTGGCTCAGGGTGGTCACAATGGCACCTCCACTCTGGAAGGCAGAGCAGAAATAAAAATCCTCTCAGCTCAACCCCAGTGCTGCTTTAGGATCAATCTCTGAGGCATCTTTTTATTGCAGATGGAGCTGCTGGAGCAAGGGTTCCATGATGGAGCCCCTCTGCTGAGCTGGGAGAGCTGGGGGGGCTCACCTGGAGGGGAGAAGGCTCCAGGGAGAGCTCAGAGCCCTTGCAGGGCCTGAAGGGGCTCCAGGAGAGCTGGGGAGGGACTGGGGACAAGGATGGAGGGACAGGACAAGGGGGGTGGTTTCACAGGAACAGGGCAGAGCTGGATATTGGGAAGGAATTCCTGGCTGGGAGGGTGTGAGGGCCTGGCACAGGTGCCCAGAGCAGCTGGGGCTGCCCCTGGATCCCTGGCAGTGCCCAAGGCCAGGCTGGATGGGGCTGGGAGCAGCCTGGGACAGCAGCAGGTGTCCCTGACATGGCAGGGGGTGGCACTGAGTGGGCTTTAAGATCCCATTCTGGGATCTGGGTACTTCAAAAATTCTACAAGATTAACTTTTTATAATGCTCCAGACCACACTAATCCTGGCTGCTCCATGTGAGCATGGGGAAAATAAATACACAGCTCATGTTTCCAGGGCTGGCATCAAAACTTTTCTTACCTATAATGGGTTTTCTCTGCCAACAAGTGAAATAATTTAAAATGGACTTTCCTATGCACCTTTAAATCTGCAGCCTACTCGTTCTAGCTCTGAGCATCCAGGGGATTGAAAAAGCAGCAGCAGGAGGAGTTGACCTCCTACAGCAAAATGTTCAGAAACCAGAAGTTCTCACTAGCTCAAAGAACTCATAACCCAAACTGCCCCAAGGGCTGTCAGACACCAGCTCAGGGTCCTCCAGCAGGGCCTGCCAGGGGAATCAGGAGCTGCTGCTGCAGATTCCAGCTGTGCCCATTCTCCTCAGGGTGTCACAGTCTCTGAGACTCTGCTGCTGGGCCTGGGCCCTCCCTCAGCACTGCTGGACTCGCAGCTTTGGGCTTGTGGCAGATTTAATTGCTGGCAGAGACAGAGGCAAAGGCAGAGGCTGGCACTCACCCAGTCGTTCATCAGCATCTTCCTCAGGTTGTGCACCAGCGTCAGCTCCTCAGGAGAAACCTGGTGGAGATTGTCTGCATCACTATTTCATTGCCAGCAGCTCCCATCTGAGACACCAACTCCCCTCCCCTCCCTCCAGCCAGGCTGGCAGGATCATTCCCATCCTTCAGGAATGTTTCATTCTCTGCTTTCCCTTGGCCCTGCAGCACCGAGCCTGAGTCACTGAGCAACACCAGGCTCTGCCTCTCCAACCCCCACTGCACTTCTGCCCCAGGGAGAGACAGGAAAAACTCAGGGAAAACTGTCTGAAGCACAACGAGAACCTGTCAGACCCCTGAAAGCCTGAACTTTTTCAGGGATTGCCACAGAATTAAAAGTGAACCAAAGAGCCTCCCTGCTATCCCTGCAGCAGGAGTCAGGGCTGTCCCCAGGGAGAGCTCTGGGGGAATGGTGCCAAAGGATTTTAGCTTTTATAATTTATATCTATATATATATTTATAGATATTTCTATAAGTTTTAAAACATATTTTCTGATTTTTATGTGTTTGTAATCCTGATTTTCCCATACACCTTTAAATCTGCAATTCTTTGGTGCATAACTCCATATCCAGCTAACTCCAGTGTTAGCTGTTGCTCTCCCATTTTGGGCAGACACAATTCCTCTCCAGGCCTGGCAATCAAGGACACCTCACTGCCTCAGGCCTTGAGAAATGTAAATAAAAGTGAGCTGGGGAGAGCAAACTGGGGGTAAATGACTTTATTACTGTAATTGGAAGATTAACCCCCAATATGCAAATGGACCAAACTAATAAAAGTTTGAAAACCTGTGATGCATTGTCCATTTTTGGGTGCAGCCCCTGTGGGCTTTGTCTGCCCAAAATGTGTCTTAAGACCCTTCAATAAATAAAACTGCTTTTATTCTCTTCATTTTGTCTGGCCTCTGCTTTTAGGTAGCCCAAAAAGGCTCTGTGGAAGAGGTTTTACAGTGACTTCTGTGAGCCAGAGAGAAGTTTGAGAAGAGGATCCATGTTTACCCCTGAAAGAATTTTCTACCACAAAAACATAGAAAAAACATAGAAAACATAGAAAGAATACAGAAACCAAGAAAGAAAGGAGAAATAAGAGAAAACTGGAACTATGGGCACTTTGTCTTAAGTGATCAGTGAATAAAATGTGAAGTTACGAGTTTTGTAAAAGTGTACAAAAGCCATGCATGCTAGAGCAAAACCAGGTTTGAATCCTGCTGAAACAGGCGCGTAGCTTTGTGCTGTGAGCACCCCAGCCCCAGCAGGCAGCTCCTCACAGGGCTCTTGTCCTCCTTGCTCAGCGTGGTCCGTCCCCAGAGCGCGTTGACGCCGTCCGCAGCCACCAGGAGCCGGCAGGAGCCGCGCTGGCTCTGCTGCCTCAGCTCCCTCAGCAGCACCCCCACGGCATCGCTGGCACTCCTGACCCGCGCCAGGCCCTGCGGGGAGCACAGGGCAGCAGCTCAGCCTGGCAGGGCTGCCAGGAGAGACTCGCCTGGGGCTGCCAGGAGAGCTCTGCTGCCAGCGGTCAGAGCGGGGCAGTGATCTGCTGCTCATTGTTAAAGTTAACACTGGTAAAATCAGGTGGGGCAGTGATCTGCTGGTCATTGTTAAAGTTAACACTGGTAAAGGTGGGGCAGTGATCTGCTGCTCATTGTTAAAGTTAACACTATTAAAAACAAATGGGGCAGTGATCTGCTGCTCATTGTTAAAGTTAACACTGGTAAAAACAGGTGGGGCAGTTATCTGCTGCTCATTGTTAAAGTTAACACTGGTAAAGGTGGGGCAGTGATCTGCTGCTCATTGTTAAAATTAACACTATTAAAAACAAATGGGGCAGTGATCTGCTGGTCATTATTGAAATTAACACTGTTAAATCAGGTGGGGCAGTGATCTGCTGGTCATTATTGAAATTAACACTGTTAAATCAGGTGGGGCAGTGATCTGCTGGTCATTATTGAAATTAACACTGTTAAATCAGGTGGGGCAGTGATCTGCTGGTCATTATTGAAATTAACACTGTTAAAATCAGGTGGGGCAGTGATCTGCTGGTCATTGTTAAAATTAACACTGTTAAAAACAAGTGGGGCAGTGATCTGCTGGTCATTATTGAAATTAACACTGTTAAATCAGCTGGGGCAGTGATCTGCTGCTCATTGTTAAAATTAACACTGTTAAAAACAAGTGGGGCAGTGATCTGCTGGTCATTATTGAAATTAACACTGTTTAACATTGTTAAAACCAGGTGGGGCAGTTATCCGCTATTTGTTGAAATTAACACTATTTAACACTTAAAACCAAGTGGGGCAGTTATCTGCTCTTAATTTTTAAAATTAACACTGTTAAAACTAAGCGGGGCAGTTCTCTTTATCTCTTCCACAATCAATCCTCCGTATTGTTGAAATTAACACTGTTTAACACTTAAAACCAAGTGGGGCAGTTCTCTTTATCTCTTCCACAATCAATCCTCCCTCCTGGAGATCTCTTCTGTTAATGGACCATTAATTATTAATTATCTTCTGTCCACGGGCCATTGAGTGTCACTGCATGGCTGATGAAATTCCATCATCCCAGGGGGAGGAGCCAAGCATTCCTACCTGGATACAATCTGAGCTTTGGGACACCCCAGCAGCCTTTGCCCACTGCACTCCCAAAGGAGCAGCTTTCTCCTGCCCTGCATTCCCAGAAAAGCAGCTTTCTCCTGCCCTGCATTCCTAGAGGAGCAGCTTTCTTCTCTCCTGCACTCCCAAAGGAGCAGCTTTCTTCTCCCCTCCCATATCTTTGCCTGAGAGCCCCTCAACTTTAAAATTGTAATAATTCACAGTGATTCAAAATTATAATAATTCATTTTCCATTTCAGAGGTTCCTGCCTTCCTTAGCAGACACCTGTCTTTTCAAACCAAGACAATTTCTTGCCAGGGGGTGACTTTTGGGCAGCCCTTCCAGGGGAAGACAAACTGACAGTCAACATCATCTTCCAAGAGCACTTTGAGCATCAAAACATGGGAACTTCAAATTCTAACTTCGTCTCTATCCAAATTCTCTGCACAATTTTCTCTACATCTTTTGTTGAGAGGGAGACACTTTTTACTCCCCAATATCTCTAAGATCTTTAGGAGCAATCTTTAGGAGCCACAAACACAGGATCCTCTGGTACAAGGTGAGACCACACCAGCAGCACTGCCTGTTCCTTACCTGCTCCACCACTTCCCTCAAAGGGCTGCCCTCCTCTGTGCTTTCTCTTTTGCCCCAAATGTATTTTTTCTGTGTTTTTATCTGTGGGAAGAAAACTATGATGAGACTGGGGGTGACAGGAGGCAAAGCAAGGCTGGACTGCAGAGTGTGGGAGAAGCATCCACCAGCAGCAGCCATCCCCAGAGGGGTCTAAAGTGCTTTTCCTGCAGCACTGAAGACCAGCACAGGGCAGGGCTGGGGTTTGCAGCCACAAACCTCTTGTAGGAAACGTTCATTGGTGGCTTTGAAGTTCTTGAGCCAGACAGAAGCCTGCAGGGGCTGATCCAGCCGGTCTTTGTTGTAGGAAGACTGAAAAAGTTCCTTGCAGTTCTTCACCCAGAGATGAGCTGTCAGCAAAATAAAACTTTGTTTTGAATTTTTTTTTAAGTAAAAATAATGGTATGAGGTGGGGATGGGAGGGGTGTTTGTGTTGCTTGTCTTTACTCTGCAGCTCAGGTAAGGAAAGTCACAGAATAATGGAATGGTTTGGGTTGGAAGGGACCTTAAAGATCAACCAGTCCCCCCCTGCCATGGCAGGGACACCTTCCAGTGTCCCAGGGTGCTCCCAACTGGCCCTGGACACTGCCAGGGACCCAGGGGCAGCCTCAGCTTCTCAAGGCCTCCCCACCCTCACAGGGAGGAACTTCTTCCCAACATCCCACCCATCCCTGCCCTCTGGCAGGCCATTCCCCCTTGTCCTGTCCCTCCACTCCATTTTAAATACTCTCTCTCCATTTTTCTTGCAGTCCCATTAGGTCCTGCAAGGCCACAGTTAGGTGAACCCAGAGCCTTTTCTCCCTCAGGCTGAACAATCCCAATTTCTTCTCCTGAACTGAACAATCCCAACCCTTTCCTCACAGCAGAGCTGCTCCCCTGATCCCTCTGACCATCTTGGTGCTCCTCTGGACTCATTTCAACAGGCTCATGTCTTTGGGACCCCAGAGGTGGATGCAGCTCCATCCTTCCTGGAGAATTGTCCCTCCCAGAGGAGGCCACACAGGGCCCAAATAATCTCTTCCCATGCTCATTAACAATGGAGAAAACCAAACTGACCCAAAGGATGTGTGAGCAGGTGAAAATTACTAATTATGCTCTACTTTATTTGGGGGTTTTGTACGTTATGAGCCATTTCCACTATAGAAAAACAAGGACAGATTATGGTGGGATATCCTACAGCTCCCAAACTATTCCCATTCCTGTTAACAATGGAGAAAAACAAACTGGCCCAAAGGATGTGTGAGCAGGTGAAAATAAACTAATTATGCTCTAATTTATTTGGGGGTTTTGTGTGTTATGAGCCTTTTCCACTACAGAAAAACAAGGATAGATTGTGGTGGGACATCCTACAGTTCCTGAAGCAGCTTCTTTTGGTGTTTGGTGTGGTACCAGAGCCCTGGTTTTCTCACCGTCGGGGATGTGCACCACCAGCCAGCCCTGCCTCCAGCAGTAGTGAACCACGTGGCACAGGGTCATGGTCTTGCCTGTTCCTCTCTCACCATCTCCAACAAGCCCTGTCAAGGAAAGTCTCTGAAAAACCATTTCAGTTTGTATCTGACTGTGATTCCTCCAGAAAGGGCATAAAGAGGGTTCAGAGCTCAACAGAGCAAGGATGGCAAACCCAAATTCCTTCTCCTGTCCCCCACCCACTGAGCAGAGCTGAGGAGCCCCATGCCCCGTGTGCTGACCCTGTTTGAAGGTCTGTGCCATGAGTTAAAATAAAGACACCCAAGGTCTGAGTTCCCTGGAGCTCCTGCACTGAGCACACACCACGTGGCACAGCCTCCTGGAGAGCAGCTCAGGCCCACCACCCTCTCCCCTGCACGAATTTCTTGTGCTTCTCTCCATTCCACCCTCAAGTTCAAGGATACAGATCACGTATCTGACAGCAGGGTGGGCAAAGTTGGAGCCCTTCAGGTAGGAGAGGATCTCCAGCGCCGGCCTCCGCACCATCACCCGCGCCTCGTTGAAGGTCTGGATCTGAGGAAGGACAGCTGGGAGCAAACTGCCACCAGCTGGCTGAGCACAGCTGTCCCCAGCCCTGCTCCAAACCCGCCTGGAGGCCCCCAGCACCCCCAGCTATTGGTTTCTCGAGGTTGGGATTGAAGGCACCTGAGATTTCATGTTCACACTCGGGTATTTATTATTTTTCTCCGTGTTACAGCCTCACAACCATGACTTCTGCAATCTTTCATTAACCAGGCACAAAAGGGTTAACTATCTCTTGTTACAAGGTCTTTAAAGACTAAACTATCCAATTAAGAACTGACACCTAGATTATTTTCCCTTTTAACCCAATCACTGACCCCAAAGAGCCCCAATGCTACTTTTCTGCCCAATTACAAAATGTGACCCAAACACATGGAGAAGAAGGAAGAAGAAGATGAAGAAGGAAGAAGGTGGTGAAGAAGAAGGAAGAAGGTAAAGAACAACTTGTCTCTGCTCTAAAACTTCCATCTTGCTTAATATTTATTTCTATATTCTAAAACCCCAACCTTTTAAGTTTTCTACTTTGTGATATTACACACTTCTAATCAACTACACACCTGTAATCTCAGTATTATTAATCAATTTTTGAAGCCTTCTTCACAGCCTCAGGTAAATTGTAGTGCTCTCTTGTGGGTGGGAGCCTTTAAGCACAGAAAGTTGAAAATTCTCAGCATCCAGGGCTCCAACACCCAGCTCTGCCCTCTCTGCCCAGCAGCACCCACAGGGTTGATCCAGCAGCACCTGGGACTTTGTCAAGTGCTGCTTCCCTCAGTGGAAGGATTTTCTTGTCCTTCCTGTGCCCAAAAAAGGTTTTCTGGGTCACCTGCTCCACCCTGTTCCCACAAACTGGGCTGTGGGTGACTGGGCTGGCCATGAATGCAACTCAGTGACCTGGATTTGCACAGGTCACTGTGGGTTTGCACAGGTCACTGTGGGTTTGCACAGGTAACTGTGAGTTTGCACAGATAATTATGGTTTGCACAGGTAATTGTGCATTTGCACAGGTAAGGAATCTGTTCCTGACCCAGGCAGAGCAGAGCCTGGCACAGCTCCATCTGCCTCACCACACAAATCAGAAGATGAGATTGCTTTGTTGCAGATATAAACTTATTTCACGAGACAGCCTGTTTCACACAGAAATATATCCATGTGGAAGAGGTTTTACAGTGATTTCTGTGAGCCAGAGAGAAGTTTGAGAAGAGGATCCATATTTACCCCTGAAAGAATTTTCTACTGAGGTTGTTGACATAGAAACCAAGAAAGAAAGGAGGAGAAATAAAAGAAACCTGTAACTGTGAGCACTTTGTCCTTCCTGACCAATGAGTCAACTTGAGTTTTGTAAGAATGTACAAAAATTATGCATGCTAGAATAAAAACAGTTTGAAGCCTTCTGAAAATGGAGTGTTGCTTTACATTGTCTCCATCTCTACTACAACACAGCCATGGAAAATATTTCTGTAATTCATTTTTTGCTTGGGTGTTAGAAATGAAAAACACTGGAACAAAAGCTGCCTGAGGTGGAACCCTCAAACTCTTCTGCTGCTGCTCTGGGTGGCTGACTCATCTCTTTTAGATGTTGAAAACACCAGGAAGGACCAGGAATAACTGCACTCCTGCTCTCTCTCATCCCATCAGAACATCACCAATGGATCTGGTTCTTCCCACACAGAATCATGGAATGGTTTGGGCTGGATGGGACCTTTAACATCATCACATCCACGGGCAGGGACACCTCCCACTGTCCCAGGCTGTTCCAAACCCCCTCCAGCCTGGCCTTGGACACTTGCAGGGATGCAGCCCCAGCTGCTCTGAGTGCACTCCCCCCAAGCTGGAGTATCTGAAAGGAATTCTGCAAGGAATACCTGCTGCTGGAAACGATGGGGCAGCCCATGGGGGAACACAGCCTTCACCTCCTCCAGGGGGATGCTGTACAGGCGACCCTCGTGCTGCTCCGTGTGCTTGGCCTGCAAGAGAAAATGGCAATTGGCACCCTGGTGATGCTGTGTCCTGGGCACAGGTGGCCTGGGAGGGTGGGACAGGGAGGCTCAGTCACCATTCTCTTACTGGGGGGCAGAGCAAGAGGAGGAAATTAAAAAAAAAGGAATAAAGCAGGAGTTGTGGGGTCAGGACACTGCTGGCAGGTGCTGGGGAAGAGGCTAAAGAAAGGAGATCCCAGCTGGCACTGAACAATGAAGGGATTCCCTGTGGTGTTTTGGGGGCACCATGGATTCCCCTCACCTTTCAAACCTCAACAGAGCTGTGGCACCCTTCTGAGTCACCTGCTGGAGTCACACTCCCTTTCTTCTGTGACAAAATGATGATTTCTGCCTTGGGTGCTGCTCCCAGCAGTGATTCCCACGGTGCCATTTGGTTACTGAGGCTTAAAAAAGAAACCTGTAACTGTGAGCACTTTGTCCTTCCTGACCAATGAGTCAACTTGAGTTTTGTAAGAATGTACAAAAATTATGCATGCTAGAATAAAAACAGTTTGAAGCCTTCTGAAAATGGAGTGTTGCTTTACATTGTCTCCATCTCTACTACAACACAGCCATGGAAAATATTTCTGTGATTCATTTTTTGCTTGGGTGTTAGAAATGAAAAACACTGGAACAAAAGCTGCCTGAGGTGGAACCCTCAAACTCTTCTGCTGCTGCTCTGGGTGGCTGACTCATCTCTTTTAGATGTTGAAAACACCAGGAAGGACCAGGAATAACTGCACTCCTGCTCTCTCTCATCCCATCAGAACATCACCAATGGATCTGGTTCTTCCCACACAGAATCATGGAATGGTTTGGGCTGGATGGGACCTTTAACATCATCACATCCACGGGCAGGGACACCTCCCACTGTCCCAGGCTGTTCCAAACCCCCTCCAGCCTGGCCTTGGACACTTGCAGGGATGCAGCCCCAGCTGCTCTGAGTGCATTCCCCCCAAGCTGGAGTATCTGAAAGGAATTCTGCAAGGAATACCTGCTGCTGGAAACGATGGGGCAGCCCATGGGGGAACACAGCCTTCACCTCCTCCAGGGGGATGCTGTACAGGCGACCCTCGTGCTGCTCCGTGTGCTTGGCCTGCAAGAGAAAATGGCAATTGGCACCCTGGTGATGCTGTGTCCTGGGCACAGGTGGCCTGGGAGGGTGGGACAGGGAGGCTCAGTCACCATTCTCTTACTGGGGGGCAGAGCAAGAGGAGGAAATTAAAAAAAAAGGAATAAAGCAGGAGTTGTGGGGTCAGGACACTGCTGGCAGGTGCTGGGGAAGAGGCTAAAGAAAGGAGATCCCAGCTGGCACTGAACAATGAAGGGATTCCCTGTGGTGTTTTGGGGGCACCATGGATTCCCCTCACCTTTCAAACCTCAACAGAGCTGTGGCACCCTTCTGAGTCACCTGCTGGAGTCACACTCCCTTTCTTCTGTGACAAAATGATGATTTCTGCTCCCAGCAGTGATTCCCACGGTGCCATTTGGTTACTGAGGCTTAAAAATCTCATAATTTCTTTTCTAGGGCAACAATTCCCAGTCCCTTGTTTGACTCATCTCTTTTAGGGCTATTCCTCCACTGCACTTGCATCCTGCTGCATTTATTTCCAGTGTTCACCCTGCAGGTCTCAGCATAATGACAGCAAGGAGCTGCTGTCACTGGGAGCTGAGAATTTAATGCCTGTTTGTTCCCTTCATTATTTTCTTTTCCTGCCATGCAATACCTGCAAAGCACTTGCTTCTTTCCTCTTGCTCAAGTCATCCTTTTTTGTGTCTTGTCTAATTAGGACACTAAACTCTGCAGCCCTTCCTGTGTGACTTTTAGCAGTTTGGTGTTAATCTTTGAAGCTTGGATCTTGTCCTGCTCTGCTTTCTGCATTTTTTTTTCTATGGATTTAAAGTAAAACCATCCTCCTCTTTATTCCTGTTATATATAAAAACTGTCATTCACAACAGCAAATCCAACAATTTCCTTGTTTTCTTTATTTTATGTGCCAGCATTTTTGTGTGCAGGTGTGACTCTGCCTCTTTGGCCAGGAATATTCGGCTTTTCCCAGCTCTTGATGGACTCTTCATGGAGCACTGCTGGAAGCTCTGTTGCACATCCATGAATTTTCTGGCCCCAGGATTCTTGTGAAGTCTCCCTTCCCTTCCTCAGGACAGATTTGCAGCCTTTCAGCACAAAATACATCTCTGCTCTCATTTTTTGCCCTTTTTACTCAGCAACTACCCCGTGTTCCACACCTCCCCAGGACACACACAGGACCCTGTGCTTAATACCTGCAAAGCACTTGCTTCTTTCCTCTTGCTCAAGTCATGCTGAAAACACCAGGAAGGACCAGGAATAACTGCACTCCTGCTCTCTCTCATCCCATCAGAACATCACCAATGGATCTGGTTCTTCCCACACAGAATCATGGAATGGTTTGGGCTGGATGGGACCTTTAACATCATCACATCCACGGGCAGGGACACCTCCCACTGTCCCAGGCTGTTCCAAACCCCCTCCAGCCTGGCCTTGGACACTTGCAGGGATGCAGCCCCAGCTGCTCTGAGTGCATTCCCCCCAAGCTGGAGTATCTGAAAGGAATTCTGCAAGGAATACCTGCTGCTGGAAACGATGGGGCAGCCCATGGGGGAACACAGCCTTCACCTCCTCCAGGGGGATGCTGTACAGGCGACCCTCGTGCTGCTCCGTGTGCTTGGCCTGCAAGAGAAAATGGCAATTGGCACCCTGGTGATGCTGTGTCCTGGGCACAGGTGGCCTGGGAGGGTGGGACAGGGAGGCTCAGTCACCATTCTCTTACTGGGGGGCAGAGCAAGAGGAGGAAATTAAAAAAAAAGGAATAAAGCAGGAGTTGTGGGGTCAGGACACTGCTGGCAGGTGCTGGGGAAGAGGCTAAAGAAAGGAGATCCCAGCTGGCACTGAACAATGAAGGGATTCCCTGTGGTGTTTTGGGGGCACCATGGATTCCCCTCACCTTTCAAACCTCAACAGAGCTGTGGCACCCTTCTGAGTCACCTGCTGGAGTCACACTCCCTTTCTTCTGTGACAAAATGATGATTTCTGCTCCCAGCAGTGATTCCCACGGTGCCATTTGGTTACTGAGGCTTAAAAATCTCATAATTTCTTTTCTAGGGCAACAATTCCCAGTCCCTTGTGGTGCCCTCAGTGGTCAGGGCTATTCCTCCACTGCACTTGCATCCTGCTGCATTTATTTCTAGTGTTCACCCTGCAGGTCTCAGCATAATGACAGCAAGGAGCTGCTGTCACTGGGAGCTGAGAATTTAATGCCTGTTTGTTCCCTTCATTATTTTCTTTTCCTGCCATGCAATACCTGCAAAGCACTTGCTTCTTTCCTCTTGCTCAAGTCATCCTTTTTTGTGTCTTGTCTAATTAGGACACTAAACTCTGCAGCCCTTCCTGTGTGACTTTTAGCAGTTTGGTGTTAATCTTTGAAGCTTGGATCTTGTCCTGCTCTGCTTTCTGCATTTTTTTTTCTATGGATTTAAAGTAAAACCATCCTCCTCTTTATTCCTGTTATATATAAAAATTGGCATTCACAACAGCAAATCCAACAATTTCCTTGTTTTCTTTATTTTATGTGCCAGCATTTTTGTGTGCAGGTGTGACTCTGCCTCTTTGGCCAGGAATATTCGGCTTTTCCCAGCTCTTGATGGACTCTTCATGGAGCACTGCTGGAAGCTCTGTTGCACATCCATGAATTTTCTGGCCCCAGGATTCTTGTGAAGTCTCCCTTCCCTTCCTCAGGACAGATTTGCAGCCTTTCAGCACAAAATACATCTCTGCTCTCATTTTTTGCCCTTTTTACTCAGCAACCACCCCGTGTTCCACACCTCCCCAGGACACACACAGGACCCTGTGCTTCCCCTTGGCACAGCTGCAGGATTTGGAGGATTCAGGGAATGATTTCTTTAGAAAATTTGGTAACTTCAGCAAAGGGCTGAGCTGCTGGAGCTGCCAAACTGGGGGGGTTCAGTGGTCAGGAAATCTTTGCAAAGGGGGGAAATGTTAAATCCTGGCTGTTCAGGAGGTGCCCTGCTGTAAGGAGGTGTCAGCTGGGGACAAGTGTGAAGTGACACCTCTTTTACCAAGCTTATTTCAAACTGTGGCTTCCCTGGGGACTCCAGAGCCCATTTTCATTCTCAGCTTCATCCCTGACTTGCTGCACGAATTCCTTCACTCTCCTACACAATGTGGGTAATTTATCCTCACCTTCAGCCACTTGGAGCTTTGCTAATGGCAGGGTACACAAACTCTGATGAAAAATTTGGTGTTTAGTGGCTTTTTCAGTCCCATTTCAATGGGACTGTCTGGTGCAGGAGCTGGGGTGACCCAGCCAGCCTGAGCTGGCCAAGGCCGTGCCAAAGAAGTCAGAATGGCAGAGCCAGTTGCCTGGCAACCAAAACCAAGGCAGGCACAGGACCGTGGGGACAATGGTGGCCATCTGGAGTCTGGGGAGGCTCGGGGTCACGTGCAGCAGATCATCTCCTGGTTTCCATAGAGACCCCGGAGGAATCAGCACCGAGAGGAGAGGCTCCAATTACACAGCAGCAAAAAGCACCTCCAAGGCTCCTTCCATTCATTTACTGCCCTTCATTCTGTGCTCTGCGAGACACAGGGCGTGAGGCTGGAATTGTGATGCTGCAGAGCTGCGCTGAGGTCAGCTGGGGTGTGGCTTTTATCCCCTGCACAGCCAGCCCAGGGAGCCCTTTCCAGGGAAGAACAACCCTGGAGCTGGACTTGATGGTGATGAATTCATGGTGATGAATTCACTTTCAGCCCTGGAGCTGGAATTGATGGTGAAGAATTCATGGTGATGAATTGATGGTGATGAATTCATGGTGATTAATTAAATTTCAACCCTGGAGATGAAATTGATGGTGAAGAATTCATGGTGATGAATTCACTTCCAACCCTGGAGCTGGAATTGATGGTGATGAATTGATGGTGATGAATTGATGGTGATGAATTCACTTCCAACCCTGGAGCTGGAATTGATGGTGTCCAAGCTAAGCCCAGCTCCTGCAATCCCACCTGCGCAGCTCTGAAGGGATCAATACCCGCTCCCAGGAGCTCCCAGGCTCCATCCTGGGCACAGCAGGACTGATCCCTGGTTTAGGTGCTCCCACAGTGCCAGCAGCACTGCTGGCTGCCAGCCTGGCCCTGGTGGCACCAGGGTGGCTGTGAGCAGGGCAGTGCTGGCACTCACTCACCGGGTCGCTCTCGCTGGTGTGGAAAATCGCTCGGGGTTTTTCTGCTGGGACATCCTGGCTGGACACAGAGCTCAGGGCAGCCCTGGGCAGGGCACAGCCATGGCCCAGCTGAGGGGAAGACAAAGTGGGGAAAATATTAAAATGAATACTATATGGGTTTATGTTAAAAAGTTATACTGTATTAATTGTTTTAAGTGGCATGTTAAATATAGTTTTAGGTTATAACATAATGTTAAAATAGAAACTCTGCTATGTAGGATACTTTTTTTAAAAAAGAGGACTCGCACCAAGATAGCAGCCATGGGACACTAAATCTTTCTGAGAAAAAGAATTTATTGCTCCGTTATTAGAAGAAATTAACTTCTTCCTGCCTCAGGTCAGGATTCAGAGGAAGAAGTTGACACTGACCAGACAGAATCCTGTGTTTGAATGGAATTTATGCATCATGTATGAGCTGTATGAATATGCAACAGGGTTTTTAAGGGTTAATCCTCTGTTAACTGTGTCCTTTTTCAGGCTTATTTTGCCCAGGAAAAGATGCCTGGACTGTCCCTAACTCTTTGTCTTTATTGTCTCGTATTGTCCTACATTCCAATTGCCCAAATATTTATTACTCTAATTATATTGCTATTTTTATAACCATTTTATTACTATTAAACTTTTAAAATTTTAACAACAAGTGATTGGTGTTTTTCACAAAGGCAAAGAGACAACAAAGCTGTCAGCAGCCAAGGCTTGCTGCTGAAAACCAGCCCAGGGAGTCTGTTCTGTGATCCCAAGGAGGCACGTGCAACCCAGAGCTGAACTCTGATGGCAATTAGAGTGAAAACTCATCATTAGCATGGAAATTCAGCATGGAAAACCCACGTGCTGCAGAACCAGATCTCACCTTTAGATACCTGCACTGAAACCATTCCCACCCAAGCCAGTTCCACCTCACTGAGTTTTACCCATTTGCACAAAATTTCTTAAGGTATTTTACACAAAACACAACATTGAGTTTTACCCAATTTGCACAACATTTCTCAAGATCCCAACCCAGCCATTAAAGCCTCAGTGCTGGGAAGTGCCCACTGTGAGTGGCAGCACCCTGAAAATTCAGGCTGTCTGGCAATCCCTGATCACCTCAATTACCATGGATTAGTGCAGCTCTGCCCACTATTTGATATTTATAATTACACCCCCCACACTGATTTCCCTGCATCCAGACTCTGGCATTACGATACAGTGGCTGAGGAACCAAACCAGCCAGCTAAGCTGATTAATTCATTTTTCCCCCAGACAGACTGCCTGCAAAGCCCAGCCAAAACAGGCAGGGAAGTGAGCAGTGGCAGGACAAGCATTTTATTATGCTGTGGTGAAAGAAAACACAAACATTTGTCAACGATTTAGAAAGTGCATCCTCCAGACAGGCTCTGGGAGAGCTGAGAGCCCCTTGCAGCACTGACGGGGCTGCTTGCAGCTGAACACAGGCAGCAGTTTCCAATTTTGTCTGTCTGGGTGAGAGCAGCAGAATGCAAAGCTCAGAGCCAGGGACAGCTGGCACAGCTCTGCTGCCACCCCGCTGCTCCTCAGGGGACACAAGGGCTCGGGGAAAGAGGGATGAGGCACATTCCAGATGCCTGAATCAGCATCTGGACACTTGCCCTCCTGGTAGGGAAGGAATGAGACCAGCCTGGACCCTGTGGAACAAAGCTGCAGTGCAAACAGGGAGATCACCCAACACATCTTGTTCCCACGGTGCCCTTTTCCTCCTCAGATCCAGATGATCCTTTAGGATGGCTTATTTCAGTTTAAAATCCACGGAGGTGAGAATTGACAGCCTTGAGCAAGGCACAAAGATGGCAATTTAATACATGAATAAATCCAGGAGGCAACCCTTGTCACCTGATCACCTAGAAAATGTCAGCCTGGGATCAGAATCCCTCTCATCTCCCTTGAACAGGGGGTCAGAGGAGCTGTGGCTGCCCCTGCAAGCATCCAAGGCCAGCCTGGATGGGGTTTGGAGCACCCTGGACTAAGGAAAGGGGGTGGGACTGGGTGTGGTGTGAGGTCCCTCCCAACCCATCCATTCTGAACTTCTGGGATTTTCCCCTCCTCAAGCCCCCAACCCCCAGGGTGAATGTTTGAGGGCTCTGCTCAGCTGCCAGGGAAGCTCCCTGCCCATCCTCTCCCAGGGGTATCACACAAATCCTCAGCCCTGATGGAAAATGAAGCAAGGCTGAACTTCTTGCTCTGGGTTCAGATTTTGGGGCTGTGCATGCACAGCCTTGAGCTGAATGCTAATACTGGTTTGATGAAGCATCAATCTCATGTTTTAAACAGCCCAAACTGAGCTCAGCAGCACGTGGAATCTCCATGGCACACAAGCCACCTCCTTGTGAGTTTTCTGAAGAGAGTAGAAGTCAGAACACAAGTCCAATCCTCTGGTCTTGCAGCCAAACATTAAATTTCTATTTTTTTCCATCAACACTGCACATCCCACATGTAAATGACCTCACCTGTCCCCTGCAATGACATTATTTTAGCATCACCTGCAGCCTTAGCACCACAGCTCTCTCTCAAAACCCCCTGGAACCTCGTGGTGCTTTGTGTGGAAAATGGATTTATAGAAAATTCTTAAAACTGGACAGGAGGTTCACATAGCCTGCATTTGTATGTAAACTTTGAGATGAGAAATGTTGATTTAGAAAAGTTATGGGATAGGAGAGACACTGTTGAGAGAGAAACTAAACCAGAAATAAGTTTCAAAAGATGGCTTTGCAAATAAGACTAAATACTTTGGAGAAATAGAACTATGAAAGGTGCATTGTATTGAGACTCACAAGGGGTAATTTTAGATGATTAGTTTAAAGGTATTTACAACACAGTGTAGTGAAAGTTGATAAGCTAAAAAGCACTTACAGTGTAATTAGTAATTAATTAGGATTTAAACTTCAAATTTTGGACACTTTGGAACGTTGCCACTGCGGGCTGTGGGTGTGGGAGCAACTGCCAAGCACCTGGAGAGAGGGAATTACTCCTGAGGTGCTGCAAAGTCAGCACAGGCAGCGAGTGCAGTCCTGCTCACAGCTGTGCCGAGTTCCAGACTGCCTCCATTTACAGAACCCACATTTCAAACTGCCTACAGATGGCTCAGGACATCCCTGCTGAAGCACTTTACATCCTGAGTTTATGTATTTCCACTTTATCCTGAGTTCAGAGCACCGAGGTGCTGGGTCCCGAGTTTACACATTTCTATTTTATCCTGAGTTCAGAGCACCAAGGTGCTGGGTCCCGAGTTTACACATTTCTATTTTATCCTGAGTTCAGAGCACCGAGGTGCTGGGTCCCTCCTCCTGAGCAGGAGCTCAGCATCCATCCCTGGGCTCTGGAATGCCAGGAACAGTCGGAGCTCCCCGTGCAGCTCTGCACAGCCGCCCCCAGCGCCGCCCCATGCCGCAGCCTCTCCCGGGAGCGGGGAGGGGATTTCGGGCCGAGTTTCCATCTGCCAGAGGACAGCAGCCGCCTCTCCGCATCCCTGAAATGGCAGCGAACCATCACGTGGTGCCCGGGATGAACCGGGAGCGCCGAGCCGTGAGGTGGAGCTGTTCCCGCATCTCCGGGGATCCCGGGCTGCTCCCGCATCTCCGGGGCTGTTCCCGCATCTCCGGGGATCCCGAGGATCCCGGGCTGCTCCCGCATCTCCGGGATCTCCCGGGCATCCCGAGCTGTTCCTGCATCTCCGGGGATCCCGGGCTCTGGGAATGCCAGGATGTTCCCGCATTATCCAGGGATTCCAGGCTGCTCCCGCATGTCCCAGGGATGCCGGGCTGGTCCCGCATATCCAAGGGATCCCCAGCTCGGGAATGCCGGGCTGTTCACCCCTGTTCAACAGATCCCGGGCTGTTCCCCATGTCCCACGGAGCCGGGCTCAGGAAACGCCGGGCTGGCCCCGCATGATGCAGGGATCCCAGGCTCTGGGAATGCCGAGCTGTTCCTGCTTGTCCCACGGATCCCGGGCTCTTCCCTCATGCTCCACAGATCCTGGGCTCTTCCCGATGTCCCAGGGATGCCAGGCTCGGAAACCACGGGCTGTTCCCACATATCCAAGGGATCCCAGGCTCAGGAATGCTGGGCTGCTCCCGATGTCTGATGGATCCTGGGCTGTTCCTGCATTTCCCAGGGATCCCAGGCTCAGGAATGCTGGGCTGCTCCTGATGTCTCCTGGATCCCAGGCTCAGGGAATCCTGGGCTGTTCCTGCATTTCCCAGGGATCCCAGGCTGCTCCCACATATCCCAGGGATGCCAGGCTCAGGAATCCCGGGCTGTTCCCGATGTCCCAGGGATCCCAGGCTCAGGGAATCCTGGGCTGTTCCTGCATTTCCCAGGGATGCCAGGCTGCTCCCACATATCCCAAGGATCCCAGGCTCAGGAATCCCGGGCTGTTCCCGATGTCCCAGGGATCCCAGGCTCTTCCCTCATGTTCCATGGACCCCGGGCTGGTCCCACATGATCCAGGGATCCCGGGCTGCTCCCATATCCTCCCGGGATCTCTGGGAATCCCGGGCTGTTCCTGATGCCCCACGGATCCCAGGCTCTGGGAATGCCAGGCTGCTCCCGCATGATCCAGGGATGCCAGGCTCAGGAATGCTGGCATGGTCCTGCTTGTTCCACAGATCCGGGCTCAGGAATGCCAGGCTGTTCCCACATCTCCCAGGGATCCCGGGCTCTTCCCGATGTCCCAGGGACCCCAGGCTCTGGGAATCCCAGGCTGTTCCCAGTGTCCCAGGGATCCCGGGCTGAGGGAATGCTGGGCTGGTCCCCTCTGGCTGGTTTCAGAGATCTCAGGCTGTTCCCGCACCTTCCAGGGATCTCTGGGAATGCTGGGCTGCTCCCGATGTCCCAGGGATCCAGGGCTGAGGAATCCCAGGCTGCTCCCACATATCCCAGGGATGCCAGGCTCAGGGAATCCTGGGCTGTTCCTGCATTTCCCAGGGATGCCAGGCTCAGGGAATCCTGGGCTGTTCCTGCATTTCCCAGGGATGCCAGGCTCAGAGAATCGTGGACTGTTCCTGCATTTCCCAGGGATGCCAGGCTCAGGAACCCCAGGCTGTTCCTGCATTTCCCAGGGATGCCAGGCTCAGGGAATCCTGGGCTGTTCCTGCATTTCCCAGGGATGCCAGGCTCAGGAACCCTGGGCTGTTCCTGCATTTCCCAGGGATGCCAGGCTCAGGAACCAGCCTGCCCAGGGAGGGAAGCACGGCACAGGCAGAGCTGCAAAAAGGCAGAGCTGCAAAAGGCAGCAGTGCAGCCACAGCAGTGCAGGAAGGGAACATGCAGAGCAAACACAGAGCTGGAGCTCTTTTCCATCAGGAAGCCCCTCCAGGAGCTCCTGCTGCTGCTCAGGGTCGAGGGAGGCTCTTGGACAGCCCAGGGCTGCTGTGAGCAGAGAGCAGCACCACACCCACCCGAGGCACAGAGCCACTTTTGGGGGCAGAAAAGGGAATAAAAGAAAGGGTTCTGGCCCCAGAGGGTGCCCGAGGGGCACCTGGAGCTCCCAGCACAGGGCATTGCTGGCGTGTCCAGGGTGGGAATACCCCAGAATCCTGTGATTTTTGGTAAAACTCCTCCCAGCAGCTTTTGTGCGAGGCTGGTGGGTTGTTCCTCTGGGCATGCCAGCCCTGCAGAGCAAGGGAATAATCCCTTTTTCCTGGGACACACCTGAATGGAAGGGCAGGGTTTCAGAGCCAGGCTCCTCAGGGAAACGTGCCAATGCTGGACCTGCTCTTCCCTCAGCCCAGTGGGAATTTACTCATTTTTTATAGCTGAAAATTGTCATTCCAGGCCCCAGGAAAGCTGAAATATTGGAAACTGCACACAGGACCTACCTTCCCAGAATGGCACACGAGTCCTTTCAGGCTTCTCAGCATTTTCCTGCAGGAACAAAAGTGGATATTTTATTTATTTTTGTTGTACCTGATTATTTTATGCTGAGAGGGAACTGTTTGAGTCATGACAAAGCACACAAATAATTCAGAGCAAGTGCCAGATGCTCTGCAGTAACACAGGCAGGTGATCAGCACCACTTCCTTAGGAAAAACTATTAATAAAATAACAATAATAACAATAATAATAATAAGCCCATGCCATTAAAATTTATAAAATTTTTAAAAATAAAAAGTCCATGCCAATAAAATAACAATAATATAAAGCCCATGCCATTAAAATTAAAAATTTTTAAAAAATAAAAAGTCCACGCCATTAAAATAATAATAATAACAACAATAACAATATAAAGCCCATGCCATTAAAATAAAAAAGGAAAAAAAGAAAAAGCCTATGCCATTAAAATAATAATAGCAATAATAATAACAATATAAAGCCCATGCCATGATCATCATAATAATAATAATAGCAATCATAATATTAAGCCCATGCCATAATAATAATATTAAGCCCATGCAATAATAATAATAATAATAACAATAATAATAATGGCAATAATAATATAAAGCCCCTGCCATTAAAATACAAATTACAAATATTTTTACATTTAAAAAATAAAATTAAAAAAATTAAAATTTTAATGGAATAGTTTAACGGAAAATAAAATTTTAGTTTTTTTTAAAAATCCCCTTTATCAGGGGCTTTTTCACAGAACCTCCCAAGGAGAAAATGCTGACATTGCCCACAGAGGAAGCTTTGGGAGCTCTTGGGTGCAGGAATTTGCACCCAAAGGGAGAATTAATTACCCAAAGGGAGAATTAATTACCTGAAGTGCTCGGGAGGAGCTGCTGCTGGTCCCTGCACAGAACAGCAATTCCAGCTGTTGCTGCAGGGAGCTATTTTTACATTTAAAAAATAAAATTAAAAAAAATTAAAATTTTAATGGAATAGTTTAATGGAAAATAAAATTTTAGTTTTTTTTAAAAATCCCCTTTATCAGGGGCTTTTTCACAAAAAGGAGAAAATGCTGACATTGCCCACAGAGGAAGCTTTGGGAGCTCTTGGGTGCAGGAATTTGCACCCAAAGGGAGAATTAATTACCCAAAGGGAGAATTAATTACCTGAAGTGCTCGGGAGGAGCTGCTGCTGGTCCCTGCACAGAACAGCAATTCCAGCTGTTGCTGCAGGGAGCAGCAAAACAGCCCCACAGGGCAAAAAAAAAATCTAAATTCAGGTTTTTGTTCCTTCTAAATCAAACAGCAAGAACAGCCCCGACTGCTGCTGCTCCAGTAAAGAGGATTTTGGGGTATTTCACACCCTTGGGTGCTGCTCAGCAGGGGGAAATCCTGCAGATCCCCTGCTCCCACAGCAGGGACGGAAATCTGCTGTACAGCCTCAGCAGGAAACGAGAGCCACAGGGGCTGGATTCTGCCAATATCCTCAAACTTCTGCTGAATTATGTTCGTATTTTAATTTTCCTGTTGAATTGTGTCAATATTTTAATTTTCCTGTTGAATTATGTTCATATTTTAATTTTCCTGTTGAATTATGTCAGTATTTTAAAACTTCCTGTTGAATTATGTCAATATTTTAATTTTCCTGTTGAATTATGTCAATATTTTAAAACTTCCTGTTGAATTATGTTCGTATTTTAAAATTCCTGTTGAACTATGTTCATACTTTAAAACTTCCTGCTGAATTATGTTCATATTTTAAATTTCCTGTCGAATTATGTTCGTATTTTAATTTTCCTTTTGAATTATGCCAATATCTTAAAAGTTCCTGTTGAATTATGTTCGTATTTTAATTTTCCTGTTGAATTATGTCAATATTCTAAAACTTCCTGTTGAATTATGTTCATATTTTAAATTTCCTGTTGAATTATGTTCATATTTTTAAGCTTCTTGCTGATTTTTTAAAAATTTGATAATTTTTTTTAATTTTTAAATTAAATTTTAATTTTTTTTTAAATGCTGTTGAATTAAATTTTTTTAATTTTTTAAAGCGGGGGTTAATTTTGAGCGTTCTGACAGCACCCCTGAGCGACCAGCGCCGCTCCGGTCCCGGAACGGAGACGGAACCCGGCCGAGCGCGGCCCGGTGCCCCCGGTGCCCCCCACGTGCTGCCCGCTGCCCGTTCCCGGTCACACCGGGGGCCGGAGCACCGCCGGGGCTGCGGGAGGGCGGGGCCGTGCCTCCCGAGGGGGCCGGGGGTGCCCGAGGAGCCCTCGGAGCGCTCCCGGTGTCCCCCCGGTGTCCCCCCGGTGTCCCCCGGTGCCCGCACTCACCGCAGACTGCGGTCCCGCCGCGATGACGGCGCCGCTACGGGAGGCGCTGAGGGACAAAAGGGGCGTGGTTACGCAGGGCGTGAGCGCGGGGGCGTGGCCTCGCCGTGCCGGTGTGTCTGAGGCAGCGCTGTTAATTTGTTTAATTGATTTCGGCCCTCCCCGCGCGGCGCTCGGAGGGCGCAGCGCGGGTTTCCAGATAGGGGCGGGTGAAATCAGAGCGGAGGGATGGGAGGGAGCGCTGTGGGGCACAGCTGGGGGCACCCTGCCCAGGGCACAGGGCACTGCCAGGCGGGGCTGGGTGCCCGGGCAGAGGCTCCCCAGCCTCTCTGGGCTCTGCTCAGGGCTGGCACTGCCCAGGGCAGCAGCTCTGCCTCCTGGGCAGGGGCAGACACTGGGCTCAGGCCCTGCCCGGGGCTCTGGGGCAGAGCTGGGACACACTGGGACAGACTGGGGGACACTGGGGGACACTGGGACACACAGGGACAGACACAGGGACAGACTGGGGGACACTGGGACACACTGGGACACACACTGGGACACACTGGGGACACTGGGACAGACTGGGACTGACTGGGGGATACTGGGACAGAGTGGGGGACACTGGGACACACTGGGATGCACTAGGACAAACACTGGAACACACTGGGGACAGACAGGGACAGACTGGGACACAGTGGGACCGACTGAGGGACACTGGGACAGACTGGGATAGACACTGGGACAGACTGGGGGACACTGGGAGAGACACTAGGACAGACTGGGACTGACTGGGGGATACTGGGACAGACTGGGGGACACTGGGAGAGACACTAGGACAGACTGGGACTGACTGGGGGATACTGGGACAGACTGGGGGACACTGGGACACACTGGGACTGACTGGGGGATACTGGGACAGACTGGGGGACACTGGGACAGACTGGGATGGACACTGGGATACACTGGGGACACACTGGGGACAGACAGGGACGGACTGAGGGACACTGGGACTGACTGGGACACACAGGGACAGACACAGGGACACACTGGGACAGACATGGGGACACACTGGGACATCCAGAGACATTCAGGGACACCCAGGAGCACTCGGAGACACTTGGGGACACTCAGGGACAGCCAGGAGCAGCCAGGGACCCCCAGAGCCCCCCGGGTCCCCAGGGCTGGCCCCCCTCAGCCCCCCCAGGCCCTGCAGCAGCTCTGTGCCCTGCAGGAGCTGCCTGTGCCTGCTGTGCTGGGGGTGCCAGAGCTGGGGCAGCCCTGCTGGCAGCCCTGTCCTGCTGGCAGTGCCCTTCTCTGTGCCCTGCCTCAGGGACAGCTTGGTGGCACCCCTCAGTCACCCCCAGCCTGTGCTAAAACTTTTTTTCCTAAAAAGTTTTCATTTTTTTTTTTTTTTTTTTGCTGTGGGTGTTTTAGTCCCAGGGAATTTTGCTCATGTGGGTTTCATGTATATACATATTGTATATAAAATGAATTTTAAAATTAATTTTTCCTATTTTTGGCAGCAAATAAAACACTATTTAGCTAAATAAAACACAATTTAACAGCAGGTACAAATGGCTGTAGTAAATCCCATCAGATATTGTGAGCATCATTCCCAAAATATGAAGGGTGTGGAATTGTTGGAGGAAGTCTAGTGGGGACAAAAATATAGAGAAAAGGGCTAGGAAAGCTGGGAATATCCAGCCTGGGGAACAGCAGGGTCTAAAGGGGCTCCAGGGGCACGGAGAGGAATTTCCATCAGGAGCTGGAATGACAGGAAAGGGGCAATGGGTACGAAGTGACAGAGGGAAAATTTAGGTGAATTATTAGGAGGAAATTCCTCCCTGTGAGGGTGAGGAGGCGCTGGCAGAGGCTGCCCTGGGTCCCAAGGCTGGGCTGGACCAGCCCTTGAGTGATTTTGTGAAAAACAACAATCATTTGGTTTTAAAATTTAAAAGTTTAATGGTAATAAAATGGTTATTAAAATAGTAATATAATTAAAGTAATAAAAATGTGGACAATTTGGATTAGGACAATACGAGGCAATAAGACCAAAGAGTTAGGGACAGTCCAGGTACCTCTTTCTGGGCAAAATAAGCCTGGAAAAGGAGACACATTAACAGAGGAGTAACCCTTAAAAACAACAGCCTGTTGCATATTCATACATCTCATACAGGATGCATAAATTCCATTCAAACACAGGATTGTATCTGGTCAGCGTCAACTTGTTCCCTTAATCCTAATGAACTAGGCAGGTAGAAGTTAATTTCTTCTGATAATGGAGCAATAAATTCTCTTTTTCTGAAAGATTTAGGTGTCCTGTGGCTGCTGTCTCAGTGCGAGTCCTTTCTTTAGAAAAAAAGTATCCTACATAGCAAAGTTTCTATTTTAACATTATGTTATAACCTAAAACTATATTTAACACACTACTTAAGAAAATTAATACGGCATAACTTCCTAACATAACACATATAACATTCATTTGAATATTTGTCAAAAGCCAATCATAAAATCCGCATTTTTCACAGTCTGGTCTGGTGGAAGATGCTGCCCAGGGCGTTGAGCATAAATTAATCTTGAGGTGCATCCCAACCCCTAAACATTAATTAATTCCAGATTCACACGAAGACTTTAACGACCGCGAACTGGCAGGCGCGTGGGCGTGGCATTGAGGCAAAGATGGCCCCATCCAAAGATGGATGAAAAAACCACCTGCAGCATTTTGGGGCAAAAATTCCCCTTTTCCTTCTCCCCTTTCCCCTTTTTCCCTCGCCCCTTTCCCAGGTGGGCGTGGCCTGGACAACGATGGGCGTGGCTAAGGACATCGAGGCGTGGCTAACAATTTCAGGGCGTGGTTAACTGTTTTAGGGCGTGGTTAAAGGTTTAGGGGCGTGGTTTAAAGGGGGCGTGGCCAGGCGCGACCGCCGCGCCCTCTGCCCCGCGGGGGTGTGGCCGCGCGGTGGGCGTGGCCGGGCGCGGGGCGGGGGCGGCGGCCGCGCCCGCCCGCGGGCACCGGGGCCGGGGAGGCACCGGAGAGCGGCTCCTGGCGGCTCCCGCGGCCCCCCGCGCCCGGGGCTGCGCATCCCCGGAGTTCCGTGTGTCCCCGGGGCTGCCGGGGGTCTCCCTGCCAAATATTTGTGGGGTTTTTGGGCTGGTTTGTTGGGCCGGCGTCTCGTGGACTTTGTGGTGTTCCTTCAGCAAAATCGCGCTTCTGGAGTTTTATTCAGTTTTATTTCTTGTTTCATCGCGGTTTTGATGCTGTTTCAGCTCTGTTGAGCGTGAGTGTGGGTGCAGGTGGTTGAGCCTTGGCCGTTCCCATCCGCAGCCAGAATGTGTCCCCATCCCTGTCCCTCCCTGCCGTGGTGTGTGACACCCTCGCTCCGTGGTTCTGCACCCTTCGTGGTGGAGCTGGGAGCTGCTGCAGTGTGGGTGCCCATCCCGTGGCCTCGGGACACGAATTCCCTCTCCCGAATTCCCTCCTCTGCTGTCAGGGAGCTGCAGCTGCCGGGAGCAGGGACACAACCTGTGGCTTTGCCCTCATCCCTTCAAACCTGCTCCACTTCCATTTGCAGCACCTCCTTTCCTGCTTTTCTCCCCCCTATCCTCCCTGCTCAGTAATTTAAATCCCACCTGTAATTTTTTCCAGGGTTTTGGGGTGAATCTTTAAGACTCTTGGTCATTTTTGAGGACCTTGGGATCATCCCTGGTGCCTCTGTGGGAAATGGGAAATTCTGGCAGCTGCTGGAACATATGGGGCGAGATGGGCTCTAAAATCATCATCTGTCTGCCTGCTTGAGTTCTTAAGAAGTGTTCTTACCCAGAGCTTTTCTCAGCTGTCTCAGAGTATAAAAGAGAGACTTTTTTTTTTTTCTTTTTCGTTTTAAACAGTTCTAAGTCTGAAACATCTTGGTTTAAAAGACAAAATTACCACAACTTCTTTTTGGACTTGAGTTCGTTGCTACAGGCACTCAGCAGTTGCTTAAAGAGGTTTGAGTGATAATAACCAGTGACAAAATTTGAGTTACAATTTCCAGAAGAAGCTTTTTCTTTTTTTTTTTTTTTTTGAAGTTGTTTTCAAAAGTTTAAACTGTCTTAGAGGATATAAAAAGTGGTTTTTTTCCTTGGTGGAAGAGACACATATTGGTAAAAATGGCAGTGCTGTTGTTACAAGAGAAAAGTGGGAATGGCACTTGTAGTTACTGAATTAGAGGTATTTTAAAATAGATATTGCTGTCTATGGGATTGTTGGCTTTTTAAAAATTAAATTCATTTCTCTGCTGTTGGAAGGGCTGCTGCTGTTGTGGACACATTCTCCCCCTCCAGTGAGCTCATGAGTCCCATCTCCAGCTTGCAAAGGGAAAAGAAAATCTGTCCTGAGACCTGTGACTGTTCTGTGACAGCAAAATCTGGGTTTGTCCCTTACCTGTGTGCCCACTGTGGGCTGGGAATAACCAAAGGATTTCAGAGGGAAGTTCTGGTTTGCTGGGACCCTTGTCTTTTACTAGATGAGTAGAAATAAATGGATTTTCTGCAGCAAAATCCCCTGGAAGGCACTGGATGTAGGGAGCTCCTGCCTCAGCCTGTGGCAGCTGGGATAATATTTTAGGAGAATTCCCAAACTGCTTTTCCCTCAGCAGTCAGTGTTGGCACTCACAGCCTAAGGGTGGAGGAACCTTTGCTCCAGACACTTGGTTATGCAGATTTTTAGCAATTTTGCCTTTATTTGCATATGAATAGGCAACTACAGAATTACCCTGCACCTCCAAATTGAGCCCCGTGCTTCCAGACCTGCAGTCAGCTCTGGGGCCAGGTTAAAAACCAGGAGAAACTCTATCTAACTTCCCAATTTTCCTGCCACTGGAGCATTTTTCAGGGTGTTTTACCATCTCTGCCTTTCTTCCCAAAAAATCTGTGTCCTGTTCCAGGTGCTTTCCCTGAGCGTGGCCTCTGCTCCCAGCACTTCTGTGGAATATTCTTCCTGACAAGACAGGTCCCCTGGGATTTCTGTCTGCCAGGAGAAAACCCAGCAGATTCTGATTGCAAAGTGTTTTATTTGTTACCTCTGTGAAGCAAACAGGAACTTTATTCCAGGGAAATGTCTCCATCTCTGAACATTCTAAGGATGATCCAAGACTCCTGGTTCCTCTGTTCAGGAATTGTGATGTACAGAAATACTTTAAAGATTTATTGCAGAGAAATGTCTCCATCTCTAAACATTTTGAGGATGCTTGTGCAGGTGATCCAAGGCTCCAGTCTCCCCTGGTCAGGAATTGTGATGCACAGCAATATTTTAAAGATTTATTGCAGAGAAATGTCTCCATCTCTAAACATTTTAAGGATGCTTGTGCAGCTGATCCAAGGGCCTTGAGCTCCTGTTCAGGGACTGTGATGCACAGAAATATTTTAAAGCTTTATTGCAGAGAAATGTCTCCATCTCTAAACATTTTAAGGATGCTTGTGCAGGTGATCCAAGGGCCTTGAGCTCCTGTTTAAGGATTGTGATGCACAGAAATACTTTAAAGCTTTATTCCTGAAAATGTCTCCATCTCTAAACATTTTAAGGATGCTTGTGCAGCTGATCCAAGGCTCCTGTCTCCCCTGGACAGGGATTGTGATGCACAGAAAGACTTTAAAGCTTTATTGCAGAGAAATGTCTCCATCTCTAAACATTTTAAGGATGCCTGTGCACTGATCCGAGGGCCTTGAGCTCCAGTTTCCCCTGGTCAGGGACTGTGATGTACAGAAATACTTTAAAGCTTTATTCCAGAGAAATGTCTCCATCTCTAAACATTTTAAGGATGCTTGTGCACTGATCCAAGGCTCCAGTTTCCCCTGGTCAGGAATTGTGATGCACAGAAATATTTTAAAGCTTTATTGCAGAGAAATGTCTCAGTCTCTAAACATTTTAAGGATGCTTGTGCACTGATCCAAGGCTCCAGTTTCCCCTGGTCAGGAATTGTGATGCACAGAAATAGTTTAAAGCTTTATTCCAGAGAGATGTGTCCATCTCTAAACATTTTAAGGATGCTTATGCAGGTGATCCAAGGGCCTTGAGCTCCTGTTTAAGGATTGTGATGCACAGAAATACTTTAAAGCTTTATTCCTGAAAATGTCTCCATCTCTAAACATTTTAAGGATGCTTATGCAGGTGATCCAAGGGCCTTGAGCTCCTGTTCTGGGATTGTGATACACAGAAATATTTTAAAGCTTTATTCCAGAGAAATGTCTCCATCTCTAAACATTTTAAGGATTCTTCTGCAGGTGATCCAAGGCTCCTGTCTCCCCTGGTCAGGAATTGTGATGTACAGAAATACTTTAAAGCTTTATTGCACTTTTTATTTCTCTTTTCTGAGTCTGGTCTGTCTTCCTTAGCAAAGAAAAGACAAAGGATTTGAGAGGGGACTGGGAGGCCACAGAGTTAGTAGTGATATTCTGAGATTTCTGACACTCTGATCCAAGGCTCCTGTTTCCCCTGTTCAGGAATTGTGATGCACAGAAATACTTTAAAGCTTTATTGCACTTTTTATTTCTCTTTTCTGAGTCTGGTCTGTCTTCCTTAGCAAAGAAAAGACAAAGGATTTGAGAGGGGACTGGGAGGCCACAGAGTTAGTAGTGATATTCTGAGATTTCTGACACTTAGCTGAATTGGTTTTAATGTCCCTTGGAGCTGAAGCAATGAAAAGAGCCAAAAGAAAAATATTCACCTTCCAAATGTGACATGACAGTGTGTTTTCATCAAGAAAAACAGCAGCAGGAATGAAAAGAGGGGAAATCTCAGTTAATATTGCTGAGGGGCTGTGGGGAAGCATATCTGGGAGCTGGCATTTTCTTTTTGGGAAAGCAGAGCACCAGAGAGCAGAAATGGGCAGGAAGGGCTGGGATGTGACACCGGGGGAACAAGGATGAATCCCAGCTATGAAAACACATGAGAAATCATTAGAGAAATCGTTAATGAACAGCACTTAGTTGCAGGTGGCACGTGTCAAAATGGATCTTAAAATGTTTGATCGTTAATTTTTTGGGGGCAGAAGAGTTTCAGGAGGGATTTGGATGTGCAGAAGCTGCTGGCTCGGGGCTGGGGGTTTGCTGATTTGCTCTGTGGGGAGGGGCTGGTGTCTTGCTCCTCACCTGAGAGCCCCTGCAGGGATTCTGTGCTTTCCAATCCAGGTGTTGGTACCTGAAATCCCACGTGGCAGATGGAGGCTTTTTCTGACCTGAGCAAGGGCAACCCAGTTTGAAAAACTTTTGTTTTGTTTTCAGCCTCATGTGAAGGGGGAGACAATGTAGATGTTATAATTCTAATCAGAACTTAACTGTTTCTTAACTACACTATATTAATGGTTTAATCTGACCCCATGGATGAGAGGTAACTCACAACAAAACTTGGAATATAAGTGTTACAATCAGAATGAACTATTTCTTAACTACAATATATTATAGTGGTTATTATGATACCATGGATGAGGGGCAATTCAGAACAAATCTTGGAATGTAGATGGTGTAATTCTAATCAGAATTAACTATTTCTTAAACCACAATATATGATAATGGTTTAGTCTGACCCCACGGATGAGGGATAATTCAAAACAAGACTTGGAATATAGATGGTGTAATTCTAATCAGAATTAACTATTTCTTAACTACAATATATTATAGTGGTTTAATATGATACCATGGATGGGGGACAATTCAGAACAAATCTTGGAATATAGATGGTGTAATTCTAATCAGAATTAACTATTTCATAACTAAAATATAATGGTTTAATCTGACACTAGGGATGGAGGATAATTCAGAACAAATCTTGGAATATAGATCTTATAATTCTAATCAGAATTAACTATTTCCTTAACCACAATATATGATAATGGTTTAATCTGACCCAATGGATGAAGGATAATTCAGAACAAGACTTGGAATGTAGATGTTATAATTCTATATCAGAATTAACTATTTCTTAACCACAATATATTATAATGGTTTTATTTGACAGCATGGATGAGGGATAATTCAGAAAAAGATTGGAATATAGATGTTATAATCAGAATTAACTGTTTTATAACTACAATATATTCTAATGGTTTTATCTGACCCCATGGATGAGGGATAATTCAGAACAAGACTTGGATATAGGTGTTGTAATCAGAATTAACTCTTTAATAACTAAAATTTATTATAATGGTTTAGTCTGACCCCATGTATGTAGGATAATTCAGACACAAGACTTGGAATGTAGATGTTATAATTCTATATCAGAATTAACTATTTCTTAACCACAATATATTATAATGGTTTTATTTGACACCACGGATAATTCAGAACAAAACTTGGAATAGAGATGTTATGATTCTAATCAGAAGTTAACTTTCTTAACTACAGTCTATTATAATGGTTTAATCATTATAATCATATTATAATGACACCATGGATGAGGGATAATTCAGAGCAAGACTTGGAACTTTGTGCAGCAAACATGGAAAGCAGAAACACAGATAAGTTCCTCACTCACATGGTTAAATATGATCATTTTAGGTCTTTAAAGTTCCAAGCATCAGAGTTTTCAGGGTGAATTCTTGCAAGTTTTTTAACTGTGGCTGACACCAGTTGGTGCCAAAGCTCATGTGCTTTGACATCCACAAGGTTCTAAAGGCCAGCCTGCAGGAGGGGTGGAGCAGATCCTGCAGGGAGCGTGAGGAGCAGCACAGAGGAAGGAAAGTGAGACAAGAAAACAAAGAGTGGCATCACTGGGGCACCAGCTGAGCAGGAGCAGCCCGGGAAGAGCCAGGGTACCCTTGGGAACACCTCGGAGACAGACAGGGAGCTTGGACCTGACAAGGCAGGGGGGGAGCAGCACCTGGGCAGCCAGGGAGAGGAGAGCTGGGAATCTGGGGAGCTGGGAGAAGGTTCCATGATGGAGCAGCACGGTGATCAGGGCCAGGATTGGCATTTTTGTTGTCTGTGTTGAGAGTAATTCATGGGTAAATAAATGGCCTGCTCTGTGTTTGTGGGAGACTTTGGTTTGGGATAGTTACTGATCCTCTTGGCACAGAGCAGGGGGTGAGCACCTTGCTCTGTCTGATTCCCACTCTGCATTTTGAGTCCTGCAGTTTCTAAAGGTCAGCGTGTGATTCTTGCTGTTGGTTTCATGAAGCTGATGAATGAATTTTCTTTGTAAGAAAACATCTGAAGTATTGTCACTGCTCTGCACTGCACTCACTAGAGAAGGAAAGTTGTGTGAGCACAGATTTGAGAGGTGCATGATGGCATGTGGGATTGTTCTTTTCTTGGGCTTGAATAATACAAATTCAGGCTTTGGCTCAGAATTATTTAATTATTATTTAATTCAGGCTTTAGCTCAGGATTATTTACCTGCTGGCCAGTTTTCCTTGCCCATTGGTAGAAACCCAGGAGAAAGCACCCAAAGCCCAGCAATTGGTGTATATGCATGTGGGATTGTCCCTTTTCTTGGGCTTGAATAATACAAATTGAGGTTTTAGCTCAGAATTATTTAATTATTATTTAATTCAGGCTTTAGCTCAGAGTTATTTACCTGCTGGCCCGTTTTCCTTGCCAATTGGTGTATATGCATGTGGGATTGTCCCTTTTCTTAGGCTTGAATAATACAAATTGAGGTTTTAGCTCAGAATTATTTAATTATTATTTAATTCAGGCTTTAACTCAGAATTATTTAATTATTATTTAATTCAAGCTTTAACTCAGAATTATTTAATTGTTATTTAATTCAGGCTTTAGCTCAGAGTTATTTACCTGCTGGCCAGTTTTCCTTGCCCATTGGTGTATATGCATGTGGGATTGTCCCTTTTCTTGGGCTTGAATAATACAAATTGAGGTTTTAGCTCAGAATTATTTAATTATTATTTAATTCAGGCTTTAGCTCAGAGTTATTTACCTGCTGGCCAGCTTTCCTTGCACATTGGTGTATATGAAAAAGCCCATTTTTGGTGACATGGTGAAGCCTGTTGGACTAACACTGGGCCTTGAACTGGGCAGTGCCACTGACCTTCTGTGCCCATGTCACACTGCTCTACCCTTTTTTCTCCCTGTAAAATGGAGATTTTCTCTAATTACCTCTGCTTTTATGAGTAATAACAGCAGGTTTGATTGCTGAGGATGTGTGGAGTTGGACAGCCAGAGCTGCAGCTAGAAACCCCATGAATAATGTGCCCAGAACACATGGCAGTAAGTTTGTTTTCTCTGAGGACTTCGGCAGGGAAGGCTGCCTTTGTGGCTGGCTGCATCTGGTGTTCCCAGCAGCATTTCTTCTGCCCCCACTAATCCTGGCATCTCTTGGTGTCCCCTGCAGTTGCCTTGGTGCTCTCTGGTGTTGCCTTTCACATTCCTGATCCTTTCTCCTCCCCATGCTCCTGAGCCACCCAAAAGCAGCTCCTGGTGCTGCTTCCCCAGTTTTTGTCTGGCCAGGGGGGCTGTGGCACCTGCCAGGATGCCAAACATGCCAGAAAAGTGCTGGGCTCCTTGAGAGCTTTATCTGAAACTCCTTTTGAGATCATGACATCTTTCCATGCCACTGCTCACAATTAATGACTTAACAAATGACTTAATGACTGTAGGGAAGATAAGGACAGAAGACTCAGGCTGGTTTGGTGCCTGTGCTGCACTTTTCAGCAAATCACTGTTTTTTCAGACCTTTTTCTGATCCATTTCATTTCAAAACTGATAAAGGTATTTAAGTGCTGAAGATATTTAAACATTTTCTCCTTAAAATGCTCCCACAACAAATAATTTTTCAGTGCCTTATGGGAGGCTGCAAGAAAGATGGAGAGAGAATTTGAAAAGGTTTGGAGGCAGGATGGGGGGAATGGCTTTGGGCACAGGGTGCCCCATCCCTGGAAGGGCTCCAGGCCAGGCTGGACAGGGCTTGGAGCACCCTGGGACAGTGGGAGGGGTAGGATAAGATCATCTTCAAGGTCCTTCCCAGCCCAAACACTTCTGGGATGTTGGGATTTTGTGTCTGCATGACAAGGAGCACAGGTGAGGTTTGTTCTCTGGCAGGGAGGGAAGCTCAGGGTCTGGAGACCCTCCCAAACTTAGAGCTTGACTCTAATTTCCTGTAGTTGAGATGATTGCCTCTCTTATTTTCTGCTAAATAGGTCAGTTTTATATCCCTGCCAGTGTCTGTGCCTGGTGGAAGTGTGGATGTTGCTGTAGGATAGGAAATAAAACAATGTGGGTGTTGGAATGGTGGCTATTGGAATTTCTAAGGTAAAAAGAGGGACATTAATTTTGGACTTTAACATTTGTAGATTTTTAAAAGTGACAGTGCCACCTCCCCAATGACACTGGACCAACCAACAGTCTATTAAATTTCTCAAAAAATACAAACCAATAATTATTAGAGAAAAACATGCAAGAAAATTCATTACAAGAATGTAAAATCAGAAAGCTTGGAAGAACAGGAGGACGTGGCCTTCCCTGTTCCCCTGCTTCAGGAAGCACAAAAAGCAGTGTGTGAATGAACGTTTGGGGCTGGCATCTGCTCTGCCATCCTTCCTGAGCTGTGGAAAACCCTCAGCTGACGAGGGTTTTGTGGTGTGTTTGTAAACTGATGCCCACGTGGCTCAGCTTTCCTGGTGGCTCAGAGAATTAAAACCAGAATATTGCTGGGCTTTGGGTGCTTCCTCATGGTTTGATTTAAAACCAGAATATTGCTGGGCTTTGGGTGCTTCCTCATGGTTTGATTTAAAACCAGAATATTGCTGGGCTTTGGGTGCTTCCTCCTGGGTTTTATTAAAACCAGAATATTGCTGGGCTTTGGGTGCTTCCTCATGGTTTCATGGTGACAGTGCCACCTCCCCAATGACACTGGACCAACCAACAGTCTATTAAATTTCTCAAAAAATACAAACCAATAATTATTAGAGAAAAACATGCAAGAAAATTCATTACAAGAATGTAAAATCAGAAAGCTTGGAAGAACAGGAGGACGTGGCCTTCCCTGTTCCCCTGCTTCAGGAAGCACAAAAAGCAGTGTGTGAATGAACGTTTGGGGCTGGCATCTGCTCTGCCATCCTTCTTCCTGAGCTCTGGAAAACCCTCAGCTGACGAGGGTTTTGTGGTGTGTTTGTAAACTGATGCCCACGTGGCTCAGCTTTCCTGGTGGCTCAGAGAATTAAAACCAGAATATTGCTGGGCTTTGGGTGCTTCCTCCTGGTTTGATTTAAAACCAGAATATTGCTGGGCTTTGGGTGCTTCCTCATGGGTTGATTTAAAACCAGAATATTGCTGGGGTTTGGGTGCTTCCTCCTGGGATTCATGTAAAACCAGAATATTGCTGGGGTTTGGGTGCTTCCTCCTGGGATTCATGTAAAACCAGAATATTGCTGGGGTTTGGGTGCTTCCTCCTGGGATTCATGTAAAACCAGAATATTGCTGGGCTTTGGGTGCTTCCTCCTGGGATTCATGTAAAACCAGAATATTGCTGGGCTTTGGGTGCTTTCTGCTTGATTTCATTTAAAACCAGAATATTGCTGGGCTTTGGGTGCTTCCTCATGGTTTTATTTAAAACCAGAATGTTGCTGGGCTTTGGGTGCTTCCTCATGGTTTGATTTAAAACCAGAATATTTGGGTGCTTCCTCATGGTTTCATTTAAAACCAGAATATTTGAGTGCTTCCTCATGGTTTGATTTAAAACCAGAATATTTGGGTGCTTCCTCATGGTTTGATTTAAAACCAGAATATTTGGGTGCTTTCTCTGGGTTTGATTTAAACCCAGAATATTTGGGTGCTTTCTCTGGGTTCCATTTAAAACCAGAATATTTGGGTGCTTCCTCATGGTTTGATTTAAAACCAGAATATTTGGGTGCTTTCTCTGGGTTCCATTTGCCTGCTCCCTCCTCAGATGCAGCTCCTCCCGTGGATCAGCAAGGCTGGGACTAAGTGGGCTCTGGTTATAAATAAAAAACTTAATTTGATGGTCAACATTAAAATCTGTAGCCATCATTTGAAATGTCACGTGGCTCATTTGGAAATGATAATATTCACATAGTTTTCATTTTCACTTACCATTTAGAAGTGTATTACAGATAAATTGTGGTTGTGAAGGAGGTGACTGGAAGCGTTGGTGTCTTGGAACATCAGCTGCTGTGTGTGACTGAAGTGCAAGTGTTTGCTTTCTAATTGGTTATATATATTATAGATTTATATCATATTATTTTATATTTGGTTTAATATTATTTATATATTGGGTTTACATATTATTATTTATATTTTGGTTTTATATTGTTACTATATATTGGTTTTATGTATTATTTATCTGTTGGTTTCATATATTATATATTGGTTTTATATATTATTATTTATTGGTTTCATATATTATTATTTATATATTGGTTTTGTATATATTATTATATATTGGTTCTATATATTATTAATATATAGGTTTTATATATTATATATATATTTGTTTTTTATTATATATTGGTTCTATATGTTATCATTTATATATTATTATTTATATATTGGTTTATGTGTTATTTATATATTGGGTTTGTATATTATATATTGGTTTTATATATTATATATGTTGGTTTAATATATAGTTATATATTTGTTTTATATATTATTATTTCTTTATTTTTTATATATTATTATATATTGGTTTTATATATATTATTTATATATTGATATTACATGTTTTATTTATATATTGGTTTTATATATATTATTTATATATTGAAATTACATATTTTATTTATATATTGGTTTTATAGATATTATTTATATATTGATGTTACATATTTATATATTGGATTTATATATACTATTTAGATATTGATATTACATAATATATAGTTATATATTTGTTTTATATATTATTATTTCTTTATTTTTTATATATTATTATATATTGGTTTTATAGATATAATTTATATATTGATGTTACATATTTTATTTATATATTGGTTTTATAGATATAATTTATATATTGATGTTACATATTTTATTTATATATTGGATTTATATATACTATTTAGATATTGATATTACACATTTTATGTATATATTGGATTTATCTATTATTATTCCTGCATTGGTTCTCTATTCCCGTATTGGTTCTCTATTCCTGCATTGGTTCTCTATTCCTGTATTGGTTCTATATTCCTGCATTGGTTCTATATTCCCGTACTGGTTCTATATTCCTGTATTGGTTCTCTATTCCCGTATTGGTTCTGTATTCCTGTATTGGTTCTATATTCCTGTACTGGTTCTCTATTCCCGTATTGGTTCTCTATTCCCGTATTGGTTCTCTATTCCCGTATTGGTTTGCTTTCACACCGATTTAACTTCTGCTGAACCCCGCTCACGCCGTGCTCTTTTCCCCGCAGAGCGCAAGATGCTGAGTGCCCGCAGCGGAGCAGCTCTCCTGAGGAGCACAGCCCTGTGACCCTTCCCCAGCGCCGCCCGCAGGCACGTCTCCTGTCATGGACCCTCGCACCCCTGCTATGTTAGCCTTGGCTTCTGACTCGGAGGCATTTGCTGGGAAAAGCCCCTCTCTGGTAAACATTGGCACCTTGGTGGGCAAGGGGGAAGCGGAGCTCGAGGGCTGCGGCAAGGAGGAGGAGGAGGGGAGGAAGAAGAGCAGGGAGGAGGGCGGCGCCGGCGAGGCTCCGGGCGATGCGCAGCAGCAGTTCTCCGTGAAGGAAACCAACTTCTCCGAGGGAAACCTCAAGCTGAAGATTGGCCTTCAAGCAAAGAGGACAAAAAAGCCTCCCAAGAACCTGGAGAATTATGTCTGCCGGCCCGCCATAAAAACCAGCATCAAGCAGCCAAGGAGGGCTCCCAAGGGCGGGAAGATGCCAGAGGAGAAGAGCGAGCACTGTCCTTCCAAGCAAGTGAGTGATGTGGCTGTGGGGTGGTTGGCACACTTCAGCTGGGTTTGAAAGCTCCATCATCTCTGGTTTTATGTGGAACCTCTGATACTGAAGTGTCTGCAGTTAGAAATGGTTTTATTTTGTGGCCATTAGCAGGAAAAAATGCTCTTTCACAGTGTGCCAGTTTGTTGTTTCAACAGCAGTGAGAGATGATTCCCATGTTCACCTGAACTGGGTTCATTTCTGAAAAGTACTGGGGAGATTTTGAGTCTCTTTTCTTAACAAAGTGAAGGGTTTGGCTGTCTTGTCTCTCTTGAGATGGGGCTCTGGATGTGCTGTGCTTGCATTTAGATTTTTTCCTACCTGTTAGAAGCAGTTTTGCTGTGTCTCACCTGTCGCTGCTCAGGCAGGGTCTGAAAAGTGAGACAGACTTTTCCAAATGATTTAAAAACCAGCCTGGTGATAGCTGCATGTAAATGCTGGAGAGATGTGCCAGGGCTTTTCCAAACCCTGCCTCGAGGATTTGTTTTTATGATCTCCATGATGTAATCAGTAAGAGCAGCAGTAGCAGATAGGGAAAACAGGATAAATGGCAAGGATTACAAATACAATTGCATAGATGTTAAATTTTTGAAGGGTTTGGTGACAGCCTGCTCTTTTTCCCCCATAAACATAAAAGTTTTGGTAATCAAGGTTAGAATATGCCCTTGTGTAGTACTGCCAGGGGAGTGCAGGGAACCCCTGGAAGGTGGAGTCCTTCCTTTGCAGGGCTTTTCTCCTCAGGGGCTCCTGCTCCAGAGCTTCCCCAGGCTGAAGCATTTCCACTTCCCAGCTGTGCCCTGTCCTCAAGGCTCCCTGCACCAGTCTGTCCTGGGCAGAGCCTGCCCGAGGGAGGGAAGGAGAATTCCTCACCTTGTGCTCAGGTGCTGTGTGCCTGGCACACCCAGACCCTTCCTCTCCTCTCCCTGGCACACCCAGACCCTTCCTCTCCTCTCCCTGGCATACCCAGACCTTTCCCCTGGCACACCCAGACCCTTCCTCTCCTCTCCTCTCCCTGGCATACCCAGACCCTTCCTCTCCTCTCCCTGGCACACCCAGACCCTTCCTCTCCTCTCCCGGCATACCCTGACTGAAATTGGCCTTGAGGAAGAATCACCTTAAAGAGAAGGGAAGTTTGGGGATCACCTCATTGTGGCCTTCCAGTGCCAGGGGGAGAATCTTTACAAGTCTTTACAAGGGCCTGGAGTGCCAGGCAGGGGGAATGGCTTTCCCCTGCCAGAGGGCAGGGCTGGGGGGGATTTTGGGCAGGAATTTCTCCCTGTGAGGGTGCCCAGAGAAGCTCTGGATGCCCCTGGATCCCTGGCAGTGCCCAGGGCCAGGTTGGATGGGATTTGGAGCAGCCTGGGACAGTGGAAGGTGTGGAATGAAATCTTTAAAATCCCTTTTAGCCCAGACCAGTCTGGGATTCTGAGTAATCAATTACGTGCTTACAAAACAAGTGTGCTGGATGTTGTGTAAGGACTAAAATTGCTTTTTCCAGTGCACTCACATTGGGGTTTTCCTGCTCTGGAAACAGAGGTGTTTGCAGTCAGCCTACTGAACAAGAAACTCTCAAGTGTTTGTTGTGTAACTTCAGATTTTGGCAGTGGTTTTTATTGTACATTCTTCCATTTCAGAACAAGCTTATTATTTCTAATGATGTTTCTAACTTTGGCTTGAAAAACATCAGAAAAGTTGATGGCAGTTTGTTATTACACTGATGGTTTTCTTTTGTTTTTGTTTTTTAATTTTTGTTTATTTTTTTGGTTTGGTTTTTTTTTGTTTTTTTTTTTTTGACAAGACTCTGTTAAAATGAGTGGAGTATTGGAACAGTCTGGAATATCCAGCCAGTGATTTCTCTTGGTGTCTGAATTGAGGTGGCCCCTGCAGCTGCAAATCTCTTCTTCAGGGGAGGTTTAGGTTAGATAGCAGGAAAAACAACTTAATGTTAAGTTAATCAGGGGAGGTTGAGGTTGGATATCAGGAAAAGGTTCTTCCCCAGAGGTGCTGGCACTGCCCAGGCTCCCCAGGCACGGGCACAGCCCCAGAGCTCCAGGAGGGGCTGGACAGCACTCCCAGGGTGGGATTTGGGGTGTCTGGGTCCCTGTGGGTCCCTCCCAGCTCAGCACATTCCATAATTCCCTGATTCTGCACTCAAAAGGCACCTCTGTGTCTGGAGACTTTCCCTTTGCATCAGGAGCTCGTGCCCTGGGAGTTTTCACCAGAGAAAATAATCAATGTTTGAATTCTCCTGGTGGCAGCAGGGATTCTTCATCCTTGACATCTTTGTTTACACACCAGGATATTTTTTTCCCCATTTCAAATGGAAAGTAGAGAAGGAGGCAGGTATCAGTGATGGTGTGGGACATTGCTGGTGTGGTGCATGTTGGTACCACATCAGTTCAGACTGCAGCTGCTCGCAGTGCAGTCCCTCTCTCCTGCCTGGCAGGCAGCCCTGCATGCAGAGGATGCACATCTGTTGCATGAAATTTGCATTATTTACAAGAGTTTCAAATCCCTGACTCACCAGAACTCCCTCTAGATCCTCTGCTCTCTCCTGAGTTGTTCTGAGATGCTGTTTCAGTCTGTCTGTTCCCTGCTGCCATTTTGCACTTTGGGTTGTTAGAAATGGCACTGAACAACATCCTGCTGGTTCCTGAAGTGGGATTGGGAGTGGAAATAAATGGGAATGATGGCTTAAAACCATCACACGTTTTGAATACAATACCCAAGGGTTGGTTTTTATGTCTTGCTGCCATATAATAAATATAAATAACTAGAAATATATGTAATAAATATAAATATATAAAAATATAAATAAATATATAATAAATATAAACATAAGAAATATAACTATATAAATAAATATAAATATATAAATAGAAATAAATATATAATAAGTGTATATAATAAATATATAAAGATAAATAATATAGATTTAATAAATAATAAAAATTTTGGCACTGCAAATTACACTTCAGCAAAGGAAAGCTCTCCATGACTTTTTGCTGTGGATGCAGAGCAGGGGAAGCAGACGTGACCCATTCAGAGCCAGGTGTGGCTTTACTTGGAGCTCTGAGAGGGAACTTTCTGTTCTTTTAAAAGAGCACTGAAGAATTAGAATGAAAATTTAGCACTTGCAGTGTGCAGAGTTAACCACTGAGAGACAGAGAGGAGGAGTGGAATTCTCCTCCTGGGAATACCAGTGGTAAAATGAAAATGGGAGGAAAATCCTTTGCACTGCCATCTCTGACAGGTTTTTTTCCTCGAGTTTAGTGCTGATAAAACTTGGGGAATACATTTAGATTTATGAATGAAGGGTTTGTCTGCAGTGTGGCCAGGGTAGGTGCACGTTGGAGTCACAGAATCCTGCAGGCTGGGAAAGGCCTCCCAGGCCTTGGGATCCAGCTCAGGTCCCAGCACTGAACAATTTCCAGCACTCCAGGGATAATAATTCCACACTTCCCTGGGCCTGACCACCCTTTCAGTGGGCAAATTTTTCCTCATATTTTTACAATTTGTCCTCAAGTAATGTGTAGACATAAAAATTAATAAATAATTTTTTTTTCTGAGGAGAAAATCACAGAGCAGGAAGGGGAAACCCAGAAATGACTGACATTGCCAGGTGTTATAAAAACCAAAATGAACTGTTTCCAGTTTGCTTTTTGACACTTGAGTGTGGAATTCTTTCAGAAAATGTCCTGGGGCAGGCAGACACTGCTGTGCTAAGCCCAAAACCCCGAGCCTTGAACAAAAATAGCCATTTTTGCCCTTTTTATTTTGCAGGATGGTGGGTAGGGATGGCTCAGCTGTGCTGGCAGCAGTGAAGGTTTAGCAATAAAAGGCAAGAAGTGACAGTGGGAACACAGAGCAGCAGGTTGGGACTCGCCTCCTGCTCCTTCTCCTTTTTCTGTGTAAAACTGCTGAGTGCAGGGTTCTGCAGCCCTTTCTCTGCCTTTGGTCATGCAGGGAAGTTTGCTGATGAAATCACAGCCACCCACTGAAAGAGTTTGAAGCAAAAAAAAAAAAGTTTAAAAGATGAAGAATTGATTTGTTTTCTTTTTGGGTAGCTCAGGAATATTTCCTGCAGGAGCTGGGACAGAAGTTTTTTGTCTTAGGTTAATTCCACAGAATCCTTGTTTTCCTGGTAGTTCAAAGTTGCCTTTAGAAAAGGCTAAAAAATAAAAAGTGTTGGAGGTGAAAAATAAACAGCATTTTTATTTAGGGAATGTGTTGATGCCACAACTACAAAATAATTCCTGTGATTCCTCAAAATGCTCCAGACTGAGCATTGGCCTGGAGTACAACAATAATGGGTAAATCTGTGTATGTCCATTAAAAATCCTTATTTCTTGCCAGTGGCTCTCAAAAAAAAATCCCAAACAACATTTTCATGAGCAGGCTGGTTCCTTTTAACTACTCCAGGTGCTGGAAGCTGAGAGTATTTTGAGTTTTGTAGCTTGGGTTTGGTTGGGAAGTGTGACACCAGGCTTGATGGATGTCCCTGTGCCCAGGGAAGATCTGCTGCCCTTGACCTTTTTGCACATAAATACCAGAGATAATGACACTAAATAATGACCTAGCAGTAATAAACCCTGATCCCCTTTTTAGAATAAAGGGGGTTTTTTGCTGTTGGTGCCTGGGATGATTCTGGAATCACAGAATTGTTCAGGTTGAAAAGGAGCTTTGAGATGATGGAGTTCAACTGTTCCCCCAGCGCCACTAACCCATATCCCCAGCAATTATAAGCTGTTAATTTGGATAGTTTGTATCAAAATAACCTGGAATTATTATTCCTCAGGTGAATGGTGCAAGTGAAAGTGGAAGTTCACACAGGAGATAGGGAGTTTTCAGTTCAGCTCAGTGTCAAACGAAGAATAATGCAAATTTTGTGGAAACTTAATGTGTTTTATGCAATTGCTTTGGGCAATACTTTTATTGGACGGAGTCTTAAACCAGACAGTTCTAAAGATTGCACAGGAAAAAAAGTTTCAGTTTTTAGAGCACAAAATGCTTTTTGATGCAATGTAATCTCACCCTTTTGAGCAGCTTTGTGCCCAGATGGGCTTTTCATTCCAGCTGACACCACAGGAACGTGGAGCAGGGCTCGAAATTTGGGCTGCAGAGGCCCAGAGTTCCAGGAAAACTTTCATTTTTATGGCATTGTCCATTTGATTGCAACATTGAGGCAGGAGGAGAGAGCAGGTGAAACACTCAGGAGGTGTTGATGTTGTTTTCTTTTTTCCACTGTGCTCACAAATGTGTCTGATTAAAACCTGACTTTGTGCTTCCCTAGCACAACATAAATAAATATAAATATAAATATAAATATAAATATAAATAGAAATATAATTGTACTAATATAAATATAAATGCAACTATAAATATAAACATATAATTTTACTAATATAAATACAACTATAAATATATAATTTTACTAATATAAATATATAAATCTGCATTTATCCAAGGGAAGCAGGGCTCAGGAAGGAATTAAGGGCTGGATGCTGCCTGTGAGCCCAGCTTGCAGCACCAGGAGCTGGCAGAATTTGGAGACAGGGACACATTTAGGGGTCCATGGGAGCATGGGGGAATCAGAAAAATAGAAACTTCCACAGGCACAAAAAGGTTTGATTTGCAGCCTTATGATAAGCTATTTATTTATTTACTCATTTAAAATTTTATTTATTTATTTATTGTATTTAAAAATACAATACACCGAAAAATAATAAACTTATATTTCTATAGCTGTAGAGTAAAACTATACTTTAAATAAGTAAGAAACTATAAATAAGATGGTGAAGGGTTTATAAATAAGCTCAGAGTTTAGAAATTATAACAGAAACATATGGGTACAAAAGAGACAGAAGCCATTAGACAAAAGTATCCACAGTGCAGCAGAAGGTAAGGTGGTAAGTTGGAAAATCAAAATAAATTCTGTGGCAACCGTCTATTAGTTTAGGAAGTTATATGTTAGTTCAGAAAGTTATATTAGTATAGAAAGTTATATATTAATTTAGAAAGTTATATGTTAGTTTAGAAAGTTGTATTTGTTTAGAAAGTTATATATTAGTTTAGAAAGGTATATTAGAAAGTTGTATGTTAGTTTAGAAAGTTATGTGTTAGTTTAGAAATTTATATTAGTTTGGAAAGTGATATATATGTATATAATATATATACATAATATACCTAGTATGTGATATAATATATAGTATATTATATATTAATATAAAGTTATACATTATCTGGTAACAAAGAAACTTGTGACTGCCCTTGAGCTACAGCTGAACACTTCTCTAAAATCTCACAAGCTCTAAGACTGATATTTATCTGTAGAATAAATCATCCTTAAATTAAAAATAGTCCCATCCTTCATTTCAAACAGTGACAATGACAGCAGCAGCCACTTGGGCTTGACTTGAGCTCTGTGCTGCCATCTCACAGAGCCCTTGGGTGGGCTGGGGACATTGCTGTCCCTGTGCAGGTGACAGGGCTGGCTGCTCCCAGTACTGGGAGCTGGAGTTTCCCAGAGGAGGTTGCTGTGTGTGAATAGAGCTGGGCTGGGGTTCATTGGTCACTGCTGTCCCTGTGCAGGTGACAGTGCTGGCTGCTGTCCCTGCCCAGCTGGGACCTGGAGGTTGCTGTGTGTGAACAGGAGAGCTGAGGGTCATTCCTGTCCCCAGTGCAGGTGACAGTGCTGGCTGCTCCCCCTGCCCAGCTGGGATCTGGAGGTTTCCAGGGGCAGGTTGCTGTGTGTGACCAGAGCTGGGCTGGGGTTCATTGGTCACTGCTGTCCCCTGTGCAGGTGACAGTGCTGGCTGCTGCCCCTGCCCAGCTGGAACCTGGAGGTTTCTAGGGGAGGTTGCTGTGTGTGACCAGAGCTGGGCTGGGGTTCATTGGTCACTGCTGTCCCCTGTGCAGGTGACAGTGCTGGCTGCTGCCCCTGCCCAGCTGGAACCTGGAGGTTCCCAGGGGGAGGAGGTTGCTGTGTGTGACCAGAGCTGGGCTGGGGGTCAGCCTGACCCCATGGCCACAGACTGTGACACTGTGGGGTGTGTCCTGGAGGGGGTGTCCTGTACAGGGTGTCCTGGGAGTGTGTCCCAAGGTGTGTCCTGGGGTTTGTTCCTGGGAGTGTCCTGGAGGTGTTTTGGGATTTGTTTCAGGGGGTGGGTTTGTTCCTGGGGGTGTTTTGGGGTTTGTTCCAGGGGTTTTTTTGGGGTTTCTTCCAGGGGTGTCCTGGGGGTGTTTCCCAGGGGTGTCCAGGGCAGGATCTGTGTGCTGGGAGAGTTGAGCTGCTGTGGCTGAAGGTGATTTACATGATTCCCTCAGTATAGGAGCAGTGGAGTTCAGTTCTTCCCTTGTTGCCTCTGCACAGAAAATGTCCTTTTCATTCCTGGAGTTTGGGGCTGTGCATATGTTTTGGGGTTTGTTCCAGGGTTTGTTCCAGGGGGTGTTTTGGGGTTTGTTCCTGGGGGTGTCCAGGGCAGGATCTGTGTGCTGGGAGAGTTGAGCTGCTGTGGCTGAGGGTGATTTACATGATTCCCTCAGTATAGGAGCAGTGGAGTTCAGTTCTTCCCTTGTTGCCTCTGCACAGAAAATGTCCTTTTCATTCCTGGAGTTTGGGGCTGTGCATGACTGCAGTTTGATTTTGGTATCTGCCATACTCTTACTCCTTAGTGGCAGCAATACCTGCTATTCACTTCAACCAAAAATCTGATATTTTTAATTATACAGAATTGCAAGAAGCAGCTTTGACTCTCTGGCTGATGTTGGGAATCTTTAAGATGTTTCTACAGCCACTGCAACCTTCTCCAAAGGAATCATCTCAAGATTTTTCTATTAGAAGTTACTGGATGAAATTTTGTCCTTCAAAATTTCCCTCCAAAATGTTGCTGTTAATCTTGCTGATTATTAAATAGATTTATGGGGGAAAAAGTTCCCATATAAGAATTTTGGTTTTAAAAATGCTGAAAAAATGACAGACTTTTTTGACTTCTTGTCTGACATCTCACTAGATGCTTCCTGTTTTCCTTTTCATTTTCTTTGAAATAATTTTCAGTGTGCTTGGAGAACTCACTCACCCTTAGATGAGAAAGAAGCTTTCCAGGGCACACGCCTTCAGCTTTCAAAGGATCTGTGTTTGATGCTAAAGTCTTGTTTTCAGAATCCTGCCATCTTGCTCAGATCAAAGCTGGTGTTTGGAAGGGTTTTGTTAGTTATGTATTTATTATTTAAGTGTCTGCTCAAACTTCCAGGCTCTTTGTTTGGAAGTGGAGGTGAGCAGGGAGAAGCAGAGCCTGCCAAGAGGTGTTGGATGCCCAGCAGTGGCTGTGTGAGGGCACCACAGAGCCCAGAGGGTGGCAGAGCACCCAGGAGGAGCAGGAAAAAGAAGGAAAAGTGTGGAGAGCAAATACAGGAATGAGGAGCTGAATTCCCCAGTCAATATTTAGGTGGATTTTTAAAATCTGCTGAACAAAGGGAATTTTTCTTCCAAAGTTCTTGTCAGAATTTCAGGCTGGAGGAGGATGCAGCTCTCTGAGGGCTTTAATGCTCTTCAGTCACTCTCTGGCACTCAGGGTGCCCAGGGAATTCCAGGATTGCAGCTCAGGGTGGTGGCATGCTGACTCAGGAGTTTCCATGTGAGTGCCAGCCCTGGAGGTGGGCACCAAGCACCCCCTGTGCCAGCCCTGCAGCAAGGAGCAGCCCTGGTTTTGGGGTGCCTGGGGGTCCCTGCAGAGGCTCCCCATTACCCACCCAGCTGATTCTCATCTCAGCTGTCACTGTCACATTTCCTGAAAAATCCCTTGCCCAGGATTTCTCCCCTGGGAAGCTGAGAAGCCTCAGAGAAAAAGGAAAACAATATTATCTGATTTGCTCCTCCTGTGTTTTGCTGCTTTGGACATTGTTTACCAACAGGTGATTGTTTCATTAGTTTCATGTGAATTGTTTTTACTTAATGACCAATCACAGCCAAGCTGTGTAGGGGCTCTGGAGAGAGTCACCAGTTTTTCATTATTATCTTTTAGCCTTCTGTCTGTGACCTTTCTCTATCCTTTAGTATAGTTTTAGTATAATATTCTATTATAATATATAATATAATGTCATAAAATAATAAATTAACCTAAAAACATGAAGTCAGCTTCATAATTCCCTCCCTTCGACGGGGGTCTCAGAAAATCCCACACTCAGCAGTGTCCGGCTGCATCCAGGCTGCAGATTCCTGGTTAAGTGCAGCTGGCTGAACAAATCCTTCATGGTCAGCACCAGAATTGGCTGTTCAGAGGGATCCAGGCTGTCCCTTCCTTCAGCATCCATAGGTACAGCTCTGGGGCCAGGGCAGTCAGCTGCTGCAAGTGCCAGGCCATTGCCATACCAGTTTTTGTGCCAGAGGGATGAAGAGCTGTGGCGTTGGTGTCTTCCACTCCATATTTAGTGTTTGTTCTGGTAGGTCCCAGGAGGTTTTCAAATTGGGAGTGAAGTCACAGCATCACAGTGACTTTGGGCTGGGAGGGACCTTAAAGCCCAGCTTATTCCACCCCCCTGCCATGGCAGGGACACCTCGCACTGTCCCAGGTGCTCCCAGCCCTGTCCAGCCTGGCCTTGGGCACTGCCAGGGAGACAGGGCAGCCACAGCTGCTCCGTGCCAGGGCCTCACAGCCTCACAGGGAGGAATTTCTCCCACATATCCACCTAAATTTTCCCTTTTCCAGTCTGAACCCATTCCCCTTGTCCTGTCACTCCAGTTCCTGATGAACCCCTTCAAGGTCCTGCAAGGTCTGAGGTCCCACACAACCTTCTCCTCTCCAGGCTGAGCATTCCCAGCCTGGCTCCAGTCCCTTCATCCACTCCATGGCTTCCTCTGGACCTGCTCCAGCATTTCCACGTCCTCCTGATGCTGGGGACACCAGAACCACGGGCAGAATTATCTCATCAGGGCTCAGAGCCTTCCATTCCCATGCATGTGTCCCCTGACTGCAGAGGTGTGTTGGGCACTGTGTGTAAAGAATGCCCTTCCAAAATAAAAGATGAATTTATTGAGATGCTCTCAGTAGGATTTATGAAGGTATTGGGTGTTGCAGTTTTGATTTTAAGCTTTACAGAATGAATTTTGAGTTTGGTGAGGTCTGAACTGGAATTAAGTGTGAGTTTCAGTTATTCCATGTGTGTGCATTATCACTCCCCTTCCCCTCCATACGAACAGAATAATTTGAGTTATTTTCTTTTGCTTATTTTCCTGACTGCCAGGGCTGTGCTGGGAGGAGAAGCTGTTGGTGCAGGGGCTGGGGGGACACGGCTGAGCTGCCAGCAGGGCTGTGCAGGGACAGGGTGACAGTGCCAGCCCTTCCAGGGCACTGCTCAGCTGCTGCTCAGCACCATGTGAGCTCCTCAAGTGCTCTCACACTATAAATAGCCCAGCACTTTGTTGTTTGTGGGTTTTTATTAATAAACATCAACAGTATTTTTGGAGGATATTTGTAATAACTGGGGGACAGATTAAATGGTTTGTATTTCCAGACTTGAGAGTTTGGGTTTTGTTAAATCAGCAAAGCCTCAGCTTTGTCCACCATTAAAACATTTTGCTTTAAATATGAATATCACTATTATTTGCTGAATGTGTTTATTTTATTGTGACATTTTATTATTTAAATTACTGGTATTACTATTGTTTGGTTTAAAATTAATAAGATCAGGAAGCCTCTGTTTATACAGTAACCCTGGTACCAGAGCAAGTGTTAATCACCTAAACATAAAAAGATACTGTGTTACTCAAAGTGATACTTTGTACCCTGCTCCTAAAGACTTTTTTTTCTTTATTAACTCTTAGGACCCTTCCAAGTCTTACAAGAAATCTGGAGAAGTTGCAGCAGTTGATTTACACGTGGAAGAAGGTATCGAAGTAGAAACAACCCCTTTATCTAAGAAAGTTTCCCCATTGCATTCTGAAATGACAGATTATATAAAGTCATCTCCTCCGACCCTTATCAGTAGCCATAATTCTGATTTAAAGGATAGAACAGAAATTAACGGAACAACAAATGTCACAGAAAAATTGGCTCAACTTATTGCAACTTGTCCTCCTTCCAAGTCTTCCAAAACCAAGCAGAAGAAGCCTGGAAGTGGAAATGGAAATGGAAATTCATCTGCTTTGGTGAAAGACTCTGGGAAGAAGCTGCCAGGAGCTATAACTGCAAGTGGGTTGGTTAATAAAGATTTGGTGAAGAAGCTGCCAGGCTCTGGGATTGCTGTTGGGTTGGTGAACAAGGACTCAGGGAAGAAGCCATTAGGGATTGGCAGCGCAGCCATATTGGTTAACAAAGACTCTGGGAAGAAGCCCCAAGCAATCAGCCCCTTAATTGGATTGGTTAGCAAGGACTCTGGGAAGAGGCCTCCAGGGATCAGCACTCCAACAGGGTTAGTCCACAAGGATTCAGGAAAGAAGCAGCCAGTGACCAGCTCTGCAGTTGGGTTGATCAGCAAAGATGTGGGGAGGAAACTTCCAGGGATCAGCACTCCAACTGCTCTGCCCAACAAGGAGCCCCTCAAGAAACCAGTAGGGATCAGCACTCCAGCAGGATTGGTTAACAAGGATGCTGGGAAGAAGTTGTTGGGAATAAACAGTCCTACAGGTCTGCTTAACAAGGATTCTGGAAGGAAGATGCCAGGGAGTGGGAACAGCACGGCTCTGGTTAACAAAGACTCTGGGAGGAAGACGCCAGGGATTGGCAGCCCCATGGGACTGGTTAGCAAGGACCCTGGCAGGAAGATGCCAGGAATCAGCAGTCCTGTGGGGTTGGTTAGCAAGGACTGTGGGAAGAAGCCAGCAGGGATTGGCAGCCCAGCTGGTTTGGCTAGCAAGGACTCTGGAACTCTGAAAGCAGACTCCCTCGTGCCCTCCTCAGAGCCCTTTAAGCTTCCTTGCAATTCAAACCTCAGTAGCCTTGAAAGCCACGAGCCTGCGGATTTACTGAAGGAAAATACTACCAGCAAAACCTTTGAGAAGCACATGATGAGACAGAGCAAAGAAAGCATCTTGGACAAGTTTTCAATTCGGAAAGAAATTGCTGACGTAGGCAAAGAGATGTTCAGTGAAGGAATGTGTGTTCCACAGGATGCCTACTCATCCAGTGAGAAAGGGATTTATGAAATGTCTAAGCACGAGAAGCAGCCTCCAGTTTATTGCACTTCACCAGACTTCAGGACAGGAGGTGCCTCGGAGGTGTCGACAGCCAAGTCCCCGTTCAGTGCAGTGGGAGAGGGGAATCTCCCATCTCCTTCCCCCACTGTGTCTGTGCCCACCCTGAGCAGGAGCCTCCCCACAGCCTCCTCCCAGCTGGCATCCAACTCATTGCACTTAAGCTCCACGGCAGAGCTCTTGGAGGGCATTTCAGAGCCCGTGGGCAAAACGCCCTTCTCCTCGGACAGCTCCCTGCTGAGTCTGAACAGGACATTGAACCACACCCTCAGCACTGATTTTAAAGGTGCTGAGAAAGACTTAAGTGATTCAAAAGCATCTTACGTGGAAACGTCAAGAACAAGTCCTCCCACAGGGAAAAAGCCCATTTTGGCAGCTGAGACAAGCATCCACGCTACTGTCACCCCTTCAGTAGTTAGTTTTACCAGCTTGTTTGGTAGCAAGCAGTTCCTCAAGATCGGTGCAATAGCTGCATCTGAGAAATCCTGCCAAGGAGCAAAAAACCTGAGCAGCACTCAGCAATCAAAACCTTTAAAGAAAAGAAAAGGAAGGAAGCCACGATGGACTAAAGTGGTGTCGAGAAGCGCGTGCCGACCTCCAAAGGGTCTGGAACTGGAAAGGTCAGAGCTTTTCAAAAACATTTCATACAGTGCACTATCCAGCAGTAATTTGGAGCAGGCCAAATTCCTGAAAAACATCGGCTCATCCTCGTTTGTGGAGCATGAATTTGTCAAACATCAGTTGCCAAAGCTGAATGAAGCTAATGGGCAGTCTCTGGCACTGCTGGCTGAGACTGACAAGCAAACTCAGAAGTTCTACAGCGCTCACAAACAACCCTCCAGCTTGTGTATGTCAGATGATTTCTTAACTGACATATACAAACCCAAGAGAGGAAGACCTAAATCCAAGGAAATGCCAGAACTCGAAGGTCCCCCCAAAAGAACTCTCAAGATCCCAGCATCAAAAGTCTTCTCAGTGCAGTCAAAAGAAGAGCAAGAGCCTCCAATTTTGCAGCCTGAAGTCGAAATTCCCTCCCTAAAACAAAGCTTATCAGGACAAGCTTTTCCTAAAAAGAGAGGGAGGCCTAAAAGGCAGATCCGGTCATCGATAAAAATGAAACCACCTATTCTGTCTGTGGCACCTTTTGTTGGAACAGAGAACTCGAGCAAGATGGGGCCTGAAAGTGAGCAGCATCGACCCGGGGAGTTCTTTGAGAGAAAGGACCAGCTCCGAGGGCCAGAAGAAGTCCAAAGCCCCAGTATTTGTAGCATGAGTGATTTGGAAGTAGACTCAGACAGAAAAGTTGCCAAGAGAAATAACGGACAGTTAATGAAAACAATTATTCGAAAAATAAATAAAATGAAAACTCTGAAGCGAAAGAAACTCCTGAATCAGATTCTGTCCAGTACAGTGGAACCAAATACCAAAGGGAAGATGCAATCCAAGCTCCACAACACCGTGTCAACTCTTGCTGCCACATTCGGTTCAAAACTAGGCCAGCAAATCAACGTCAGCAAGAAAGGAACCATTTACATAGGAAAAAGGAGAGGGAGGAAACCTAAAGCTGTGCTGAACGGCATTTTAGCCAGCAGCGCTGCCAGTCTGACAGTTCTGGAGAAGTCTGCCCAGCAGGCTCCTGGTACATCCCTGGGACAAGTCCTTCCCCACCTGCTGCCCTCGGCGGCGAGCCCCTCGGAGATCCTGCTGTCGCCGGTGTGCTCGCAGTCGTCGGCCGTGAGCGGGGGGCAGAGCCCCGTGAGCAGCGACGCGGGCTTCATCGAGCCCAGCTCGGTGCCCTACCTGCACCTGCACTCCCGCCAGGGCGGCGTGGTGCAGACCCTGGCCATGAAGAAAGCGGCCAAGGGGAGGAGGAGGTTGTCCCCCCCCACGCTGCTGCCCAACTCGCCGTCGCACCTGAGCGAGCTGACGTCGCTCAAAGAGGCCACGCCGTCCCCCGTGAGCGAGTCCCACAGCGACGAGACCATCCCCAGTGACAGTGGGATAGGCACGGACAACAACAGCACCTCGGACCGAGCCGAGAAGTTCTGTGGGCAGAAGAAGAAGAGGCACTCGTTTGACCACGTGTCCCTCATCCCGCCCGAGACTTCCACCGTGCTCAGCAACCTGAAGGAGAAGCACAAGCACAAGTGCAAGCGCCGCAGCCACGATTACCTCAGCTACGACAAGATGAAGAGGCAGAAGAGAAAAAGGAAAAAGAAGTACCCTCAGCTCCGAGGGAGGCAGGACCCTGATTTCCTCGCTGAGTTAGAGGAGTTAATAAGTCGGTTAAGTGAAATTAGAATAACCCACAGAAGTCACCATTTTATACCCCGAGATTTGCTGCCTACCATTTTTAGGATAAATTTCAATAGTTTCTACACCCACCCTACTTTTCCTTTAGATCCTTTGCACTACATTAGAAAACCTGATTTAAAGAAAAAGAGAGGCAGGCCTCCAAAAATGCGGGAAGCTATGGCAGAAATGCCTTTCATGCATAGCCTGAGCTTCCCCCTGTCCAGCACCGGGTTCTACCCCTCCTATGGCATGCCTTACTCCCCTTCTCCCCTGGCAGCTGCTCCCATAGGATTAGGTTATTATGGAAGGTACCCTCCAACTCTTTACCCTCCTCCACCCTCTCCTTCTTTCACTACCCCCCTACCCCCACCTTCCTACATGCATACAGGCCACCTGCTTCTCAACCCCACCAAATACCACAAGAAGAAGCATAAACTCTTGCGCCAGGAAGCTTTCCTCACCACCAGCAGGACTCCTCTGCTGTCCATGAGCACGTACCCCAGCGTCCCCCCCGAGATGGCCTACGGCTGGATGCTGGAACACAAGCACAGGCACCGCCACAAGCACCGGGAGCACCGCTCCTCCGAGCAGCCCCAGGTTTCCATGGACACCATCGCGGCCAACAGCTCCTCCAGAACGGTTCTGGAGTCCTTGAAGCGCTACAGGTTTGGCAAGGAGGCTGTCGGGGATAGGTACAAACACAAAGAGAAACACAGATGCCACATGGCTTGTCCTCACCTGTCACCTTCCAAGGGTTTGCTGAGCAGAGATGAGCAGTGGGTCAGGAGAGAGCCTTCGGAGTCCAATTCCTTGGCGCTGGGCTTGCAGACACCTCTGCAGATAGACTGCTCCGAAAACTCCCCAGCTCTGTCCCTGGGGGGGTTCACTCCCAGCTCAGAGCCAGCCAGCAGCGATGAACACACAAACCTTTTCACAAGTGCAATAGGCAGCTGCAGAGTCAGCAACTCTGCCAGCACCAACGGACGGAAAAAGTTACCCGAGAGCCCCGGGCTGTTCGGCGGGCAGGAGGCGGCGCTGGGCCGGCCCCTGCGGAAGGAGCCCCTGCCTTCTTCCCTGGACAAGGCCCTGCAGCCACTGTCAGGTAAGGGAGCTCGGCCTTTCCGTGCGTTTTGGTGGGTTCTGTTGTACCAGACACAGCTGGAGCAGGGGGCAGGTGAGGTTTTGGCTCTGCAGGGGTGTCCAGCCCTGCCCCTGTCCTCACTGAGCGCTCTGCTGCTGCAGTGTCAGCACAGACTGATCTCCCCCAGAGCCACCCATGGCACTCTGTCCCTCCTCCCAACAAACTCCTCTTGCTTCCTTACAAGCTAAGGCTTTGCTTTCTCATGCAAAGGTCTTTGCTTTTTCCGTACAATTTTAATTTTCTGGGGAAATGAGGGAAATTCTCACGATTTTTGATATTTTCAAAGCCGTGTTTCTCTTGGAAGTTTGGTTGGTTTGGTTCAGACCACCTGTTGCTGCTACTGTTGTGAGTAATGTTTCCATTTAAGAAAATGTTTCCTATTCCTTTTGTAACTCCATTTTGATAATTTGACAATCTCTGCTACAACAGAGCTTTCAATCCCTGCCCTGAGGCCTCTTGCAACACCTCAGAACTGCTGGGGTTCATGCTGGGGATGCCTGAGACCAAACCTAGAAATTTGGGATTTATTCATAGTTGGGAAATGCATCTGACAGCCTCCAGCAAAACTGGAACAGGAGGAGCAGGAACAGGAGCTTGTCATTTGCATAATATTAAGGAAAACAAAAGATAACCTGCAAAGGGCAAGTGCAGCTTGTGTTCCTGCCTGCTTCCAGTGTGTGAGGGAAGCCTGAGCTGCTTCTCCCTTCCCTTCTTGCCTACATTCTCCCTTGAAGTTTAAATCACTGTCCAAAGCCACTTGTGACTAATATTTCACAGAGCAAGAACCAGCTGCCAGGACTGAAAAATCCCTGCTCCCATTCCTGGCTCCCATCTTGCTCCTTCCCATGGGATGCTCCTGCTGTGGTGCCTGCTGCCGCCTCCTCTGCTCTGCACACCTGTGTGTGCCCAGGGATTTTCTCTGGATTTGGGGGGTTTATGTTTTCCTTCTTTATTTTAAGCGCAGCTGGATCTTTGACAAATTCATGTTTCTTTGTGCTGGTACTGAAATTACTTGAGGTGGTGAGTGGAGTGTGGAGAAGGCAGCAGAACCATGAGATTGCTTCTCCTGCAGTGAAGGAAAGAGAAGTTCCAAGTGCTGGCTCACTTAAATTTGGCTCTGAGGAGTGAATTGGTTGTGGGAACCTGAGCAGCTTTGGGAATTGAGAGATGATTGGAGTGAATGATCTGACCTGGGTTTGTGTGAGGAGTAACCCAAGGAGGGGGAGAGCAGAGATGCTTTTTGTGAAGGCTCTGCCTGCTCCCTGCCCCAGGAAGTTGGAGTGATTCCTCAGGCTGGGATGTCACTCCCAGGCAGTGCATTCCCACCTGGAACATGGATATTTGGTGAGGCTGGCATTTGGATTGGGGCCCAGCTCATTCCCAAGGAACCCCACAACACTCAGAAAACTTAAACCACGTCTGGTAAAAAGCCCCAGGAAAGAAAAAAGCCAGATTTGGGGTTTTTAGATCCATGTCGGTTTGCATGTTGTGTTTGGGGTGTTTTGGTTTTAGCCCCGATGCCAAATGGTGATTCTGAATCCATGACATGGATTACAGATTAAAGGAAAGGCACAGATGGAGAGAAAACCTTTGGTGCATCAAAGATTGTTTATTTATAAAAGCAGATGCAGTTTGGGTGTGTGGTGGTGCTGGATCAGAGGCTTGGAATAAACAGTCAGGGATCAGCATCAGGGAACCCACCCAGAATGGGTCTTTGGGATCCACAGGGAATGTTTGTGGTGCTTTATTTCAGAGTGTTCCATGTGGAAAATCTACCTCACCTCCACATTTTGAACATAAACCTGCCCTAACTGATTGAACAAATTCTTTTTATGATATTGGCAGATATTTGCAGGGTTTGCCCATGTCTGAGTTGTGTTAGAGGAGGGTTCTGCTGGCTGTTTGTGCAGACAGGACTCCCGAGGAGGTCAGAGTTTCCCAGGAGGTGAAGCACAGGTGGAAGCTCCCACGCTGAGGCTGTGGTGTGACCTTGGCACAGCCACAGCAGGGCAGGACACCAGGCTCTGCTGTTCTGTCCAGGGGAGTTGTGTCCACCCCAGGCTCTGGTGTTCTCTCCAGGGGAGTTCTGTCCAGGGGAGTTGTGGGGCAGAACACCAGGCTCTGATGTTTTCTCCAGGGGAGTTCTGTCCACCCCAGGCTCTGGTGTTCTCTCCAGGGGAGTTCTGTCCAGGGGAGTTGTGTCCACCCCAGGCTCTGCTGTTCTGTCCAGGGGAGTTCTGTCCAGGGATGTTTTGTCCACTCCAGGCTCTGGTGATCTGTCCAGGGATGTTTTGTCCACACCAGGCTCTGGTGTTTTCTCCAGGGGAGTTCTGTCCACTCCAGGCTCTGGTGATCTGTCCAGGGATGTTTTGTCCACTCCAGGCTCTGGTGTTCTGTCCAGGGGAGTTCTGTCCAGGGATGTTTTGTCCACTCCAGGCCCCGGTGTTTTCTTCAGGGGAGTTTTGTAGGACTCTGCTGCCTGTTCATCCCAAGTTGTCCCTGAGCTCCTGCAGCTTCCATCAGAGTTATTTTGAATAATTGATGCCATACCTTAGGCCAGCCGTGGTGTGCTGCTCACAGCTCCTGTGGCCTCGGCGTGTTCACGTGCAGGGCTGGCAGTCCAGGAGGCGGGGAGGGGACGGGATCGGGGTGGGATCCCTTTGGATCTGTCCCTTCCCGTGGCATCACCGGGGATGCCACTGTGTGCTCCTGGGGTGACCCGGCCAGTGCCAGGCCGTGTGTCCGTCCCTGTCCCGAGGGGTCCCTGTCCGTGTGTCCGTCCCCTGTCCCTTCCCGTGGCATCACCGGTGTCACCGGGCACGGCCCTGTGTGCTCCTGGGGTGACCCGGCCAGTGCCAGGCCGTGTGTCCGTCCCTGTCCCGAGGGGTCCCTGTCCGTGTGTCCGTCCCTGTCCCAAGGGTTCCCTGTCCCCGTGTCCGTCCCTGCCCGAGGGGCCCCTGTCCCTGTCCCTGTGTCCGTCCCTGTACCGAGGGGTCCCGGTCCTGGTCCCGGTCCCTGTCTCAAGGGTTCCCTGTCCCTGTGCCGGTCCCAGTCTCTGTCCCGAGGGGTCCCGGTCCCTGTCTTCATCTCTGTCCCTGTGTCCGTCCCTGTGCTGAGGAGTCCCTGTCCCTGTGTCCGTCCCTGTCCCAAGGAGTCCCTGTCCCAAGGAGTCCCCGGTCCCTGTGCCGGTCCCGGTCCCTGTCCCGAGGGGTCCCAGTCCCTGTCCCGGTCCCTGTCTTCATCTCTGTCCCTGTGTCCGTCCCTGCCCAGGAGTTCCCTGTCCCAAGGGGTCCTGGTCCCTGTGTCCATCCCGTTCCGAGCGGTCCCTGTCCCGGTCCCTGTCCGTGTGTCCGTCCCTGTCCCGAGGGGTCTCTGTCCCTCTGTCTGTCCTTGTCCCGAGGGGTCCCTGTCCCTCTGTCTGTCCTTGTCCCGAGGGGTCCCTGTCCCTCTGTCCGTCCCTGTCCCTCTGTCCGTCCCGGCCGTTCCCGTTCCCGCCCCGGGGCCGCGGGACCGGCGGGCAGCAGCGCCCCCTGGCGGCCCCGCCGCTCCTCTGCCGCGTCCCGGTGGGGCGGGGGGCGTCACACAGGGAGCCCTCGCGGGGTCTGGGCTCCCGGGCCACCGGCGGTGACAGCCCCCGGGATGTGCCACCCCTATGCCTGGGATGTGCCACCCCCTGTCCCCGGGATGTGCCATCCCTGCCACCTCCAAAGCCTTCTCCTTGGTTTTTTCCTCCCTGTTATGAATTACAGTCCTTTCCCCACTTAACTCCCTCTGTTTAATTTCTGCTTTCAATCCCAGCTCCCAGCATGCTTGGTTAGTGTAGACTTTTTAAATTCAATGCATTTTGGAGTTCCTGAGGAGGAAAAGTCACCCTGGAATGCCAGACCTGCTACAGCAGCTCCCTGAACCCAGAGGGGTGGGTGGGCAGAGGCTCAGAACAAAGTGACACTCATGGGTCAAGATAAGAATCTTTAATAATTAAAATAAAATTATATATAATAATAATAATAATAATAACAGTAGTAATAACTGTCATGAAAAGGACAGAGCAGGGACCCTGGAGAGTGCTGGGCACTGCTGGGCACCAGCCAACATCATCCTTACCCTGAACCTGGCACTGGGGGTGCCTTGTGAAGGCTGGCCTAGAGCAGGGACTAGGCAGAGTTAAAGAATAAAGTCAGGATTTATTAGGAGCTCTCAATAAATCCACCTTGGGCAGCACAACCCAACATGGCTACAAAAATGGACAACTGGTCCACTTTTTGTAAGTGTTGGTTCATTAGCATATTGGAGCTAATTGTTTAATTACAGCTCCAGCCCATGAAGTTTTATCCTTCTTGTTTTTCTCTCTCCAGCCCAGTTGTTTGTGCTCTTGGGGCTGAGATTTGGATCATTTGTCCCTGGTCCCCAGCTAGAGCAGGAATTGTTTTGTGCCCCTGCTCTGTGCAGAGCTCACCACCCCTAACATGAAACCCAGAGCCACCCACTAAAGCAGCACAGAACCTGAAAAACACAAAACCCAAACCCTGAGGCACCAACACAACAATTCAGGAATTGTTGAGAGTGCTGGGCACTGCTGGGCACCAGCCAACATCATCCTTACCCTGAACCTGGCACTGGGGGTGCCTTGTGAAGGCTGGCCTAGAGCAGGGACTAGGCAGAGTTAAAGAATAAAGTCAGGATTAATTAGAAGGTCTCAATAAATCCACCTTGGGCAGCACAGCCCAGCATGGCTACAAAAATGGACAACTGGTCCACTTTTTGTAAGTGTTGGTTCATTAGCATATTGGAGCTAATTGTTTAATTGCAGCTCCAGCCCATGAAGTTTTATCCTTCTTGTTTTTCTCTCTCCAGCCCAGTTGTTTGTGCTCTTGGGGCTGAGATTTGGATCATTTGTCGCTGGTCCCCAGCTAGAGCAGGAATTGTTTTGTGCCCCTGCTCTGTGCAGAGCTCACCACCCCTAACATGAAACCCAGAGCCACCCACTAAAGCAGCACAGAACCTGAAAAACACAAAACCCAAACCCTGAGGCACCACTGGGACAAATTGCCTCTGTCCCAGCTGGAAGCAGGACAGCTCTTCCCAGTGCTGAGCACCTGTGCAGTGCCCCAGGTCAGCTCTAGAGGTTGGAATCCTTGCAAAAGTGCTGTTGTTCCTTCCCTCCAGCAGCCATCAGGAGCTAAGAGTGCCCATGATTTAAAAAAAATCCAAACTTTTGGCAGGAGAGGATCTGAAAGGAGATTTTCTTAGAGATTCTGGTGCATCAGTTTGGTGCTTTCAAGGATTCTCCCATCATCACACACCTTGGGGCTTCCCTTGAGGCATTGAGGCCATGGGCAGGGCAGGAATTTTGGCAGAACTTCAGTGTCCTGCTGTTAGCTTTTGGAGGATTCTTTGGGGAAGGGAGGGATAGATATAATAATCAATTATACACCAAAATATGGTATAATAATGAACATATAATATTCATTACTGTACCATATTTTGAAGGGAAACAGCAAAAATCTGTTTGTTTTTTTTTTTTTTTTCATCCTGGATTTTGTCTTTTAGATATTTCCAGGATATGCACATTCTCCTCTTGCACTACCACGTGCATTTTTTGCTTATCTGGGGTTTTATACTGATCAGAGTTTTTAATATCTCAGCATTTTCCTAGCTGCAATACCAGGTTTTTCTGTGACATTTTCATGACTCCCACAGCCTTTGCTTTCAAGAGTAATTTGGATTCTCTGAAAGTTGAAATTTTAGGAAAATAAAGCAGTTCACTGTGAGAAAATATTTATGTGTAAAAAGGGAAACAAATAGCTTGTGTTCTCAGCAGAGCTGCCATGTCCCTTCGCCCTGCAGCAGTTGTGGGATTCCTGGATCTTTCTAAAATTGGTTTTAACTCAAGGAATGGTAATTGTGCTTCCTGCTGACATCATGCAAGGATTTAGCAAGTTGCAGCAAGCCCTGTGTGCTCAGAACAGAGGGAGATGTGTTCTGCAGGTGCCTAAAATCCAGGGCTGCTCTGGGTGCAGATAATCATCACCCTCACTTGCTTAGGCCCCAGGGCTTTAACAGACTTGCCATGATGGACTGGAGCAGGAATATTTGTGGGGTTTTATTGTGACAGGATCTTGTAAAGGAAAAACAACACAGCAAGGGAGAAATGTAAAGAACTTTAAAATCTTGGGAATTTTCTTTTTTGGCTTTTCACCTTTCTGCAGTTCCTGGTGAGCAGTTCTGCCCAAGGAGGGGAAGGGAATGCTTTTCCTGAATGAAAAAGCACCTTCCAGCACAGGGATGGGGTGAGCAGCACAAAGTGGCTGACAGGGACAGCGGGGACAGTGCCAGCTCACACAGGGACCAGCACTGCAGGCTGGGCTGGAGAGGCTCTCTGAGGAGCAGCACAGGGGCTGGGGAATGGAGATCATCACAGGGGGATGAGGGGGATGTGATTCCCTTCTTCTCCACCTTGGAGAGGGCACACCTGGGGTGCTGTGTCTGCTCTGGGCTGCCCAGGCCAGGAGAGACATGGGCAGGCTGCAGTGAGGAATGAGCAGGGGGTGGGAGCCTCTGTCATCCAGAGGGGCTGGAGAGCTGGATCAGAAATCCAGAGGGGCTGGGAGAGCTGGATCAGAAATCCAGAGGGGCTGGGAGAGCGGGAATAGAAATCCAGAGGAACTGGGAGAGCTGGGATTGCTCACCCAGAGGGGCTGGGAGAGCTGGATCAATAATCCAGAGAGACTGGGAGAGCTGGGATTGCCCATCCAGAGGGACTGGGAGAGCTGGATCAATAATCCAGAGGGACTGGAAGAGCTGGATCAATAATCCAGAGGGACTGGGAGAGCTGGGATTGCTCACCCAGAGGGGCTGGGAGAGCTGGAATAGAAATCCAGAGGGACTGGGAGAGCTGGGATTGTCAAGCCTGGAGCAGAGGATGCACAAAGGAGCTCTTCCCAGTGTGTCCATGTTCCAGCTGGGAGGGAATGAAGGAAAGGAGTGAAACTGGTGCTGGTGGTTCCCAGGAGCAGGAGAGCCACTGGAGCTCAGGGAATTCTGTTGGTGCAGAAGAACACAGTGGTCACAGTGAGGGTGAGGGAATTGCAGATCAGGGAATCTGTCACTGGAGATGTGAAAAACCCAACAGAATGTGGTGGCCCTCAGCAAGCTGACCCTGTCTTGAGCAGTGTTCTTGGTCTTGGTAATCTGCAGAGGTCTTTTCCAAACCCTCTGAAAATCAAGGAGTTTGGATTCAGTTGAGAGTAGGAACATGTAGGGGATCCCTTTCCCTTTCCCTTTCCCTTTCCCTTTCCCTTTCCCTTTCCCTTTCCCTTTTTTCCCCCCTTTCTTTCCTTTTCTCACATCCAGGCTCATGTCTTTACTCATGGCTTATTTACCTCTTTTTTCCCCCTTTCTTTCCTTTCCTTTTCTCACATCCAGGCTCATTTTGGTGGTTAATATTACATGTCTTTACTCATGGCTTATTTACCTCTGCCACTTTCCTATGTGCAATTCCCTGCTTGCTGTTTCTTTCCATCCTTCCCCTTCATTCTGGGAGCACACAGGTGTGCAGAGTAACCTGAATTAAAGCCTTTAGACTGAAATGATGTTTTTTTCTGCCTTGCAGGCACTTTGCCAAGCCAGGAGAAGCCCTCCCAGAGGCAGTCAGAGAGCACAAACTGCAGCCCTTCCAGGAAGAGATCCACATCAGAGAGCACTTCTTCTCCAGGCAAGTCCTGCTCAGGGGGCTGGTTTGGGGATCCCTGAGTGCTCTGAGCTGTGCTCAGACACAGCATGGCTGTGAGAGCTTCAGCTCATGGTGATCCTGAGTTCTTCAACTGATATTTTGGGACAGCATGGCTGTGAGAGCTTCAGCTCATGGTGATCCTGAGTTTTCCCACTGATATTTTGGGACATCATGGCTGTGAGAGCTTTAGCTCATGGTGATCCTGAGTTTTTCCACTGATACTTTGGGACATCATGGCTGTGAGAGCTTCAGCTCATGGTGATCCTGAGTTTTTCCGCTCAGTTTTTCACTGACATTTTGGGGTGCAGGGTCTGTAGGTTGGGTTGTAGATTTGAGGTGCTCAGAGAAGCAGCAGCACAGCTGTGGCAGGGTTGGGTTTGGTTCCTCACCAGATTAAGTCAGGCCTTGTGGAGCTCACAGCTTTAATCCAGACCTGTGACATTGCAGTTAATCAAAGGATTAGAGGAATAAATGAATTCCTCCCTGGGCAAGAGCCTGCCTCTGACCCTGCTCTGGGGGCAGAGGGTTCTTGGCCCTGGGCAGGTCACAGGAGGGTCAGGGCAGGCTGTGTTGTGGGGTTTTCTTGCTGACATGTGAGAATCCTGCCAAGGTGATGGAGGGTGACACGCGGCTCACCCAACCATCAGTGGATGCCCAGGTCAGAAATGGTCCCTTCCATCCCAAACCATTCTGTGATTCTGTAAAAATAAAAAGGGAACTCCCCTGGGAGCTGAAATGTGAGAATCCTGGGTGGAACAAGATGGTCTTTAAGGTCCCTTCCAACTCAAACCATTCTGTGATTCTGTAAAAATGCAATGGGAGCTCCCCTGGGACTGGACAGAAGAAAATCCAGCAGGTTGACCCATTTTGTAAGAAGCTCAGTTGCAGAAACACTCTCATTACCAGAATTCAGACATTTCTCAGACTCACAAACTGACTGCAAATATGTAATAAATCCCTGGGATTGGTACTTGAAGCTAGCTATGGTTTCCATCTAGGAAGGATGTGCCAAAAGTGCCATTTCCTCCCTGCTTTAAACAGATGTTTACAGCAGATGCTCCATCCAGCCTGTGCTGCAGAAAGTCCTTTGCAGTGGGAAAGGAATCTTCCTTTTTCCTCCGTCTCAATGCCTTTCTTGCCCTGTCTCCCTTGAAAAGGGGCAGCTGCAGTTGTTGGGAGTGGGGATAGGAAGTGTTGAAGTGAGCAGTGCTGTGTGCAGGAGCATTGGAATGACATGAATCACAAACTTAGCAGCTTCAAAGGCAGCGAGGTGATGATGCAGCTGAGCAGATCAGTCCCTGCTGTGTTTTCCCTGCATGTGGAATGTGTGTGGGTTCCAGGCCTTGTCAGAGAGGAGCTGCAGCTGTCCCAGAGCAGAGCCTGCAGTGCCCCAGCCCTTTGGAGCAGCTCCCGTGGGATGTGGTGTTGCTTGAGGCTCCCTGAGCAGGTGAGGAGCCCCAGCTCCATCCCCACGTGCCCCTAAGGGCCAGGAGAAAACAAAGGGGAATTTATCTTTATTATTTCATCCGAAATGCAGGGCTGGAAGTGTAAATCCTTCCAGCTGTCTTGCAGTTGTTGGGGTGTCCAGCTCACAGCAGGAGGCTGCTCTTGTCCTGTGTCACCAGCAAGAGCATTGTCCAGAGGAGGATTTTTGAAATGCTTTCCTGACTCTTTCTCCTCCAAATTTGGTACTCTGAAAGGTACAGCTTCAGGTAATAAAGTCATTTACCCCCAGTTTGCTCCCCCCAGCTCACTTTTATTTAGATTCCTTGAGGCAGTGAGGTGTCCTTGATTCCCAGGTCTGGAGAAGAATGGTGTCTGCCCAGAATGGGAAAGCTGTAGCTAGCAGTGTGTATGGAGTTTAGAGTTACACACTAAGAACTATATTATTATTATATATCATTATTATTATATTTTATTTTATTATATCATATATAGTAATATACTGTATACTATGCAGTGTACAATATATAATACTTAATATATAATATGTAATATATAACGTATAATATATAATATACAGTATACAATATATTATCTAGTATATGTTATATATTATAGATTAATATATAATATATAATATATAATATATTATGTGTTGTATATTGCATATTGTATATAATATATTATTGTATTAGATATATATTCTATATATTCTATATTATAATAATATATATTATTATATTATGTATTGTTCTATTAGATATTTCTATTATAAGATATATATTATATATCGATTATATATTATAGATATATATTTAAATATATATTTTAATGATATCTAATATATTTTATCTATTATTATATATTATTATTGATATGTTATTTAATATGCATGTTGTTATAGATATATTACCATTATAGATTATACAAATTACATATACTATGTATGATATGATTATATGATAAGTACCACATTATTAGCATTGCTCCCCAAAGAATCACAGGTTTCCCACCCCAGGAGAGCACAGGATGCCAGCCCCGGCACCAACCGCAGCGCTGTGTGTGTTTCAGGGGTGGCAGTGCTCCCCAAAGAATCACAGGTTTCCCACCCCAGGAGAGCACAGGATGCCAGCCCCGGCACCAACCGCAGCGCTGTGTGTGTTTCAGGGGTGGCAGTGCCCGCGCGGGGCGCCCGCCTGGCGCCGGCGGCCGAGGACGCGGTGGACGCGCTGCTGCAGCGCATGGCCCAGCAGGACGGGCCTCCCGCCCTGGACAAGAGCCTGGACGGCGCCATGGGCAGCCCCGCATCGCCCAGCCCTGCCCGCAGCCTCTCCCTGGGCAAGCAGGACGGGCTGGGCGCTGCCAGCGCGCCCGGCAGCGCCGAGGGCATCCCCCTGCTGCCGGAGCGCCTGCCCGCCAGCTACTCGCCCAGGCACCTCAAGAGGAGCGTGGTGGAGGCCATGCAGAGGCAAGCGAGGAAAATGTGCAATTACAACAAAATCCTGGCGACAAAAAAAAATCTGGACCACGTCAACAAAATCCTGAAAGCCAAAAAGCTGCAGAGGCAGTCGAGGACGGGCAACAACTTCGTGAAGCGGCGGCCGGGGCGGCCGCGCAAGTACCCGCTGCAGGCCGTGGTGTCCATGCAGGCCCTGCAGGCCAGGATGGTGAGCCACGAGCTGCAGGACAGGCAGCAGAGCAGCAGCCCCCTGCAGCTGGGGCCGGACACCATCACCGACGTCATCGAGGCCGTGGTGCAGAGCGTGAGCCTCGACCCCGAGCACCGCAAGGGCTGGAAGAGGAAGAGGTGGCTGCCCGAGGAGCAGGCCAGGAAGAGGCACAAGGCTTTGCCTGAGGATGAGCAGGAGAGCAGTAAGAGGTGATTTTCTTGCAGTTTTGTACCACAGTTGGTTTTAGAACGTTTCAGTCGTTGAGGGGATCTCCTGCTTGATTTTGGGAAGGAGTTCAGTGTAGAGAGAACTCTACTACTCAAGGCTACTTTTTGTGGTAGCAGGGCCCCAGCCAGGTAATAATTAGCATTGACTCTTATTTTATTCATCTATACTCTGGTTGTGTTCAAGGGTGCCAGGACGAGGGCAGACACAAGAATCTAGACTGCATGTTTCAGAAGGCTGTTTTATTATAGTATGATATTATATTAAAATGCTATAGTAAAACTATACAAAAAACAATAGAGAGAAAAGGATCCATCAGAAGGCTAGAAAGAAAAGGAATGGAATGATAATAAAATCTCGTGACTGCTCACAGCCTCCACACAGGTGGCTGTGACTGGTCATGAAGTGAAAACAATCCACATGGACCAGTGGAAGATGCACCTGTGGCATTCCACAGCAGCAGACAGTTATTGTTTACATTTCTTTCCTGAGGCTCCTCAGCTTCTCAGGAGAAAATCCTGGCAAAAGGATTTTTCAAAAAATACCATGGTGACACTACACCATATAATACTATATTTTTAAGAAACTTATAACTTCTTCCAGACAGTCTGATAGAGCTTTGACCTAATTTGTTAACTAACAAAACACTACTACTAGTGTCTAATGAAGAAACTACTCTGGTGAAGAAATCTCCATAACACATTCTACATGTGCCTAGCAACAGGTGTAGCAAGTGATGATGAGAATTGTTTTAATTCTTGCTCTGGGATTTCTCACAGCTTCCCCAGGAAAATTCCTGGGAAAGTCTGTCACCAGAGAGCTGCTGCCACAACAACGTGTGAGCCCTGAGTGTGTTCAGTCCTTCCTCAGGTACTGAAAACACCCCAGAAAATGAGAAATGAGAATCTCGGGTGATCTGAAAGGGTTGGTTCTGTACTCGTGTTGGTGAAGGATATATTTAAGGAGTTGGTAAATGGTGAGGTGCAAGAGATTGTTCCTTCATCCCCTGTGGAATAAGGAGCCCTGAGGAGGTGTGTGTGCTGTGGGATCTGCTCATGTGGGTCACACAGGCACACAGGATGCCATGGGATCTGCTGATGTGGGTCACACAGGCACACAGGATGCCATGGGATCTGCACGTGTGGGTCACACATACAGACACACAGGATTTCAAGCGATGTACAGCAGATAAAGAATAAAGCTAAAGCAGCAAGGAGGAGTTCAGGGCTGCACCTGTGCAGTCACTGCTAAAGGCACACACCCAAATCTCTCTCTGATCTCATCATCTCACACTCAGCCCCAAAGCCATCAATACACAAACTCTGTCAGGAGTTTCCTCCCCAGAAATGGGTGCTGAGTGCTGCTCTGTGGCTCTCCTGAAGGCTCAGGAAAGGGTTACCACGTGCTGGTTTTGGAGTGCAAAACAGAGAGCAAGAGCTGCCTTCTGAATTACTCAGCTCCAAGGATAAACATTAGCAGTACAAACAACATTCTTTTTGTAATAATAATATCACAAAAAGAACCATACTTTTCTTATGATTGTGCTTAACCCCCACTTGATTACAGCAGATAAAGAATAAAGCTAAAGCAACGAGGAGGAGTTAAGGGCTGCACCTGTGCAGTCACTGCTAAAGGCACACACCAAAATCTCTCTCTGATCTCATCATCTCACACTCAGCCCCAAAGCCATCAATACACAAACTCTGTCAGGAGTTTCCTCCCCAGAAATGGGTGCTGAGTGCTGCTCTGTGGCTCTCCTGAAGGCTCAGGAAAGGGTTACCACGTGCTGGTTTTGGAGTGCAAAACAGAGAGCAAGAGCTGCCTTCTGAATTACTCAGCTCCAAGGATAAACATTAGCAGTACAAACAACATTCTTTTTGTAATAATAATATCACAAAAAGAACCATACTTTTCTTATGATTGTGCTTAACCCCCACTTGATCGTGTATTGTATTTGTGGCAGGGGGGAATGATGAATCTGACTTCCTGTCCTCAGAAGGTTAATTTATTATTTTATGATACTGTATTATATTAAAGAATACTAAACTAAACTATGCTAAAGAATACAGAAAGGATACTTACAGAAGATTAAAAAGATAATAATGAAACTTGTGACTCTCTCTCCAGAGTCTGACACAGCTTGACCCTGACTGGCTAATAAGTCAAAACAATTCACAAGAAACTAATGAAACAATCACCTGTTGGATAAATAATTTTCAACCACATTCCAAAACAGCAACACACAGGAGAAACAAATGAGATCATATTGTTTTCTTTTTTCTCTGAGGCTTCTCAGCTTCTCAGGAGAAAAGTCTTGGGTAAAAGGAATTTTCAGAAAATATGAATGTGACAATCATGATCATTAAGTAGTTTTTTAAGTAGTTGAGTCACCTAGAAATTCGGAAACATTAACTTTTTCTGCTGACCAGGTTCAAGAGAGGAATAATGAAATACTGTGAGATGATCTCAATGGGAAGGTGATTTTTTTATCTCTACTTTTTCTTCCAGTTTCTCTGAGACAGTAGCTGAACCTCCCAGTCCACATGAGGCCCTTGGGAAACCACCTGAACCTGAAACCCCTGAGCAGCCTGTGCCTCCTCTAGCCCAGCGTGAGAAGAAAGCCCCTCGACCCCCAAAGAAGAAATACCAGAAAGCTGGGCTCTACTCTGATGTCTACAAAACAACAGAGTGAGTAAAACAGAGCAAAACTGCTCTCTGGTAATCCAGGGGAA
>NW_024362494.1:230144-294339 GCF_014805655.1 Passer montanus
AGGGCTGCACCTGTGCAGTCACTGCTAAAGGAACACACCAAAATCTCTCTCTGATCTCATCATCTCACACTCAGCCCCAAAGCCATCAATACACAAACTCTGTCAGGAGGTTCCTCTCCAGAAATGGGTGCTGAGTGCTGCTCTGTGGCTCTCCTGAAGGCTCAGGAAAGGGTTACCACGTGCTGGTTTTGGAGTGCAAAACAGAGAGCAAGAGCTGCCTTCTGAATTACTCAGCTCCAAGGATAAACATTAGCAGTACAAACAACATTCTTTTTGTAATAATAATATCACAAAAAGAACCATACTTTTCTTATGATTGTGCTTAACCCCCACTTGGTCGTGTATTGTATTTGTGGCAGGGAGGAATGATGAATCTGACTTCCTGTCCTCAGAAGGTTAATTTATTATTTTATGATACTGTATTATATTAAAGAATACTAAACTAAACTATGCTAAAGAATACAGAAAGGATACTTACAGAAGGTTAAAAAGATAATAATGAAACTTGTGACTCTCTCCCCAGAGTCTGACACAGCTTGACCCTGACTGGCTAATAAGTCAAAACAATTCACAAGAAACTAATGAAACAATCACCTGTTGGATAAATAATTTTCAGCCACATTCCAAAGCAGCAACACACGGGAGAAACAAATGAGATCATATTGTTTTCTTTTTTCTCTGAGGCTTCTCAACTTCTCAGGAGAAAAGTCTTGGGTAAAAGGAATTTTCAGAAAATATGAATGTGACAATCATACCACATTCCAAAACAGCAACACACAGGAGAAACAAATGAGATCATATTGTTTTCTTTTTTCTCTGAGGCTTCTCAACTTCTCAGGAGAAAAGTCTTGGGTAAAAGGAATTTTCAGAAAATATGAATGTGACAATCATGATCATTAAGTAGTTTTTTAAGTAGTTGAGTCACCTAGAAATTCGGAAACATTAACTTTTTCTGCTGACCAGGTTCAAGAGAGGAATAATGAAATACTGTGAGATGATCTCAATGGGAAGGGGATTTTTTTATCTCTACTTTTTCTTCCAGTTTCTCTGAGACAGTAGCTGAACCTCCCAGCCCACATGAGGCCCTTGGGAAACCACCTGAACCTGAAACCCCTGAGCAGCCTGTGCCTCCTCTAGCCCAGCGTGAGAAGAAAGCCCCTCGACCCCCAAAGAAGAAATACCAGAAAGCTGGGCTCTACTCTGATGTCTACAAAACAACAGAGTGAGTAAAACAGAGCAAAACTGCTCTCTGGTAATCCAGGGGAAACTCTCTTTTCACCTAGAGCCATAAAGAGCTGCCACTCTGAGTAGGTGAAACAAAACCATCAGCTTAATTGAAGCCTGTGGAGAATTAAGTGATGGTAATTGTCAGTGAGGATGTAAAATGTGACCCCAGTCAGAAGGCAGCCTCAAGCAGTCTGCACGTGTTTCTGGTTATCAGTTTGGAAGAAGGCAAGAGATTTATTCAAGATCTAAAAGGTCCTGGCAGTCCAGGTGCTGGGGGAGCTGGATGTGTGCAGGTTCTGAGCAGGATTTGAGCTCAGTGTGTGCAGAGAAGGGGTCATGAGGTCCCTGTTTTCACTGAGTGGTGACAACTGGGCATCTTCTGTGTGAGAGAATTTCAGCAATGCACCCAGTTCGTTTCACAGCTCAGTGAAGTTCATCTCTATTTTCTCTGAGATGTTTAGGGTAGAAAAATCCAGCATTTCTTTATTTTCCCACTGGTTCCTTTGCAGCCTGGTGTCCACTAGAATGTGGACACCTCCCTTGTAGTCACACATGTTTTCTAATGCCATCTGAACAAATCAGTTGAAGTCAGGAATTTGTGCTTCTGTTCCAATATCATCTGACACATTGAAAAGAGAGAAAATTTGGCACCTTCTCACTATGTCACAGACCACTCCAGAATGTTCCAGAGACCACTGGGAAATGCCAGTGCAGTTTATCAGCTGCTCCTGCTGCAGTCTCTGTCTGTAGTGAAGGAATCAATGAAAGGGTCAAGACTGAGGAAGAAGCAAAGCTCTCAGTCTGAGCAAAGTGAGGCCACTTGAGTTTTGTCTGTTTTGAAGAGATGTGTTAAACTTTGCCACTTGGATGATCTGTCACTGCTGTACACAGTTCACATCTCACAGTTTCATCTCTTGCCACAGAGGAGGAGCTGAGAGAGTCTTCTCCTTTTCTTTAGTGTAAATATTTGGAACTTGGAGTGTTCCTAAGTTGGAAGGGACCCACAAAGATCATGGAGTCCAGCTCCTGGCTGTGCACAGCCCAGCAACCCCACCCTGGTGCCTGAGCTGTGTCCAACCCCTCCTGCAGCTCTGGCTGTGCCCATTCCCTGGGGAGCCTGGGCAGTGCCATCACCCTCTGGGGGAAAATCCTTTTCCTAAATCCATCCTAAACCTCCCCTGGCCATTCCCTGGGGTGCTGGCCCTGCTCACACAGAGCAGAGGTTGGAGCTGCTCCTGCTCTGCTCTTCAGGGGGAAGTCACAAATCACACAGGGCTGGTTTGGCTTCCCTTTGCCTGTAGCTCCATGTGCTGAGTTCTTCCCTGCTCTGATACTGGCTTTGGGGTGAGCTGCTCTGGGCACCCTGTGCCAGGGCCTCCCCACCCTCACAGGGAAGAATTTCTTCCTAAGTATTTCCAGTTGTTGATATCTGTATCTCAGAATTTGTTTTCAGCTTACATTTTCCCTTTACTAAACAATAATATCACTTTTTGTATTCAGCCATCTTTCTGTTGCTTGTCCAGTTCTTAAAATAAATCCCTTAAAAAACTTCAGTAGGCTTCAGTATCATTTAATCTTTGGTATATTTAACATTTAGAAGTCTCCTTTGAATGTTGCAGGACTGCAGTTCTAAATATAACCACATCAGATTCTATTTCCCAAGGTTTGTTGCTGGCCAGGAGGAGATGTTTATAAACACCAGATTAGAGAGCTGCCACCTGCCTGACCCATACAACCATTCTAATTCCATTCTCCTATTTTTCTTTCTTCAAAGGCATGTCTCATTGCTTTTTTAACTTGGATTTCTGTTCTTTTTCCTGCCTTTCCTGATGAACAACCTCCTAAAGGGCAGCAGATGAATGTTTGCTCTTAGGAGAGCAGGGCTGTGCATGTGTCACGTGTCCAGTTCCTCAGCAGAACCCCCAGATACAACCTGCTGGTCCTCTTTTATTTGTGTAGCTTTGGTTATTACTTTTATATCACATGCAGGGCATTTAAAGTCAGTGGATGTTTATGGAGAAAAAACATTTATGGAGAAAAAACCCCTTGTGGGAGGGCTGGGATCAGTGTTAGACAGGCAGCCTGGAGAGCACTTCTTTGGCCATTTTTATTATTCCTCTTCTCCCTGATGCTCCAGACATTTGTGCCTTAACTAAAGCAGAAAATACAATTTTGCAAGTGCCAGATGATCCCTGGTGTGACATTTTGGTTCTGTCCCTGTTCTCCACAGCCCCAAGAGCCGCCTGATCCAGCTGAAGAAGGAGAAGCTGGAATACACCCCAGGGGAGCACGAGCACGGGCTCTTCCCAGCCCCTATCCACGTTGGTGGGTACCTCATCTCTATTTTCATTCTTGGGAGACAAATGTGGCACTGGGGGACCTTCTGCTTTTCTCTGGTTTTTAGCCCTTGCCAGGTCACTGGTGATTTTTGGCACATGAACTTTGCCAGCTCATTTCTCTGTGTTCCCCAGTTTATCTTGAGAGGCTTTTTTTAGCTTAAAACATTGCTCTTGATTTTTTTAGGTGTCAGAAAATACCATTCTAGTTGAGAATTTGCTTTAGCTGTGATAGTCCTTGGATGAAATGCAGAGCAATAGTCTCCAGCTCAAAGTAAAATTACAGCAGAATAGCCACAGACAGTTATGACCATTTAAATCCCAAAAGCTGAGCATGGAATGATAAATTCCCCTGTGTCCCCATGCACTTCATGGTGTCTGTCTTTACACAGGGAAAAAAGGGTGGAAGAGTTAAAAGCTTTGCTGTTATCTTTGGTTTTACTTCATCCCCATTTTTTGGTCTCGGGTAGGAAAAAAATGGGATTTAGGATTTAGGATTTCACAAAATCACGGAATGGTTTGGGTGGGAAAGGACCTTCCAGATCATCTTATTCCACCCTGTTCCATGGAATTCCATAGCCCAGGTTGCTCCAAACCCTGGCCTTGAACACTTCATAACCCAGGTCTGTCCCGTGTGCTCAGAGGGGATGGAGCTCAGGTTGCTGCTCCTGGGGCAGGGGGGATGGTCCAGAGCTCCACTGTTTGCAGCTCTCACCATTCCCCAGGTTCAACCTTGGTAGGATTGAGTAATTTCCTGATTCTCAGGTAATTGTTTCAGCTTTTGAAGTGCTGTGATTCTTGCTGCAAGTCCTGTCAGGCCCAGCAGGTTTGTGGAATTCAGGAATCTTTGTCCCATCAAACACAGTCACTGCTTTGTCTCCTGCAACTGAACTCTGGCTCCCTGCACAGCCAGGCAGAGCAGTTGGACAGATCTGTGAGAACCAGGAGCCACAAAACAGGTTTCAGAGCTGAAGGTGACAATTTAAATTCTTCAAGATGTTCCCTTGCTCAGCTCCTTTTTGAATGGGCTCATAAAACCAGGTTCTCCAGGTTCCCAACCCCACACTGTTGGTGCTGCCCTGCAGCTGCTGGGGTGCCTGGGGATGGTTTAACCCCAGAGCAGTGACCAGGACTGGGCTTCTGCCAGGGCACTGCACTGGTGCCACTCAGGGAGGGCTGGGGGGACCTTCCCTGTGCTGGGGGCACGGTGCCAGGGCACCTGAAAGAGCCTTTTGTTTGGCCTGCTGAGGTCATAGAAGTGAAAGCAAATTCCCAGCAGATTTAGCTCTTTCCTGGAACCTGCTAGGGATGAATAAGGCATTGAAAATGGAAAGTAATTTAGGGGTAAATTGTAAGGAAAACATTACCATTTTTATTTTCCAGTGGTGAGGGTATGCATGTGAATTTATATGAACCCGCAGAGCATTGCTGGAGGAGTATAAAGGCATTTGTTAACAGTTAGAAAAGCTGGGGGGAAAAAATCAGCTTGGGCCTGACACCTCATCTTAGGCACTGTGCTCCCTGCAGTCTGTGACACAGGATTCCAGCAAAATGATCAGAGAATGTTGAGTCTTGGCTGGAGCTAAGCAGTGTCAGCCCTCGGGACTGGTGTGAATGATGTAATGGCTCTGTGTCCTTTAGGGGTGACAGGGAATGAAAGAATGGAGCCAAAATCTGCAGTGAAAGCAGGAACTCCTGTCTAAAACGAGTTCCAGTTATTGCTGAAAATACAGATCCCCTTGAAGCCTTTCCAAAAAATCTAGGAATGTATTTGCCAAGTCTGAATTCATTCTTAAATCTCTTCTGGTAAAGGTCACGGGAACAGGCTGGGAGACTCTTTTCAAAACCGATTTGATTTCTTTGAGTACAATTTTGTGATTTACCAGTCTGCGTGGGCAGGGCAGGTCTTGCCGTGGGTGTTAAGGTCTTGGGTTGTGCACAGGAAAACTCAGGAGAACGTGTCAGTTTGAGGACAGGGCTGTGGTCAGTCCTGATAGGTGTTGTGGTCAGTCCTGGTAAGTGCTGGGGTCAGTCCTGGTAAATGCTGGGGTCAGTCCTGATAAGTGCTGTGGTCAGTTGTTTCAGGTGCTGGGGTCAGTTCTGTCAGGTGTTGTGGTCAGTCCTGATAAGTGCTGTGGTCAGTTGTTTCAGGTGCTGGGGTCAGTTCAGTCAGGTGTTGTGGTCAGTGCTGTCTGGGGTTGGCTGTGGTACCTTCCCAGGGTTGTGGTCAGTTGTTTCAGGTGTGGTCAGTGCTGTCCAGGGTTGTGGTCAGTTCTGTCCAGGGTTGGCTGTGGTACTGTCACAGGGTTGTGGTCAGTTCTGCCAGGTGCTGTGGTCACTTATTTCAGGTGTGGTCAGTGCTGTGGTCAGTGCTGTGGTCACTTGTCCCAGGTGTGGTCAGTGCTGTGGTCAGTGCTGTGATCACTTGTCCCAGGTGTTGTCAGTGCTGTGGTCAGTGCTGTGATCACTTATTCCAGGTGTGGTCAGTGCTGTGGTCAGTGCTGTGGTCACTTATTTCAGGTGTGGTCAGTGCTGTGGTCAGTGCTGTGGTCAGTGCTGTGATCACTTGTCCCAGGTGTGGTCGGTGCTGTGGTCAGTGCTGTGATCACTTGTCCCAGGTGTGGTCGGTGCTGTGGTCAGTGCTGTGATCACTTATTTCAGGTGTGGTCAGTGCTGTGGTCAGTGCTGTCCAGGGTTGCCCGTGGCAGGGTCTGACCCAGCTCCTCCCATCCCTCACTGCCCACAGAGTCCCCTCTGAGCAGGACCCAGTTCTGTGTCCTGGGGGTTCCCTGGGCCTGTCCTGACTTCCAGAATGTTCTCTGAGGCTGCTGCCCCTCTCCTTCCAGCCCTGCCAGAGCCTGGGAGCAGCTCCCACTCTCGGGATGTGTGTGTGAGTGTGTGCCCCTTACAAACCCTTTTGTGCTTTCAGGGAAGTACCTCAGACAAAAGAGAATCGACTTCCAGCTGCCTTACGACATCCTCTGGCAGTGGAAACACAACCAGGTAGGAGATAAAATGGCACTGGGGTTGCCAAAATTGGGATCAGAAGGAAACAGCAGCACTCAGGGGTTTGCCAGGATTGGGATCAGAAGGAAACAGCAGCACTCAGAGAGAGCCTGTTCACACATCCCAGCTGTGAGAGGGGATTTGCATGTGTATTTAATGTTGAAAATTCCCATTTTTCCATCTCCTGCAAAATAGCAACCCCGTGAGTTTCTGCCCTGACAGAAGTCATTAATTTGGCTGCAGACTTTTATTTTGGCAGTCTGTGTGGGGAGCTGCTTTCAGACACGCCTCGGGAGAATTGGGATGTACTGCCAGCAGCACTGAGAAATTTCAGGCTTTATTTTTCTTGGATCAATCCCAGCAGAGTGGAATTTATTTTTCACTTGCAAGCTGAAATTTTCATACTGAGGAAAGAAGAGAAACTGTTTAACAGTCTCGTTCTTTTTTAAAGAGCTTTAAATATGTGCAAGCTTAAAAATAGGATTTTTTTTATTGCCTGAGATGTTTTCACCAAGTGATTTACCACAGGATTTAAGGGAGAATCTCCCCTCAGATGTGGAAATGAGCAGGGCACATTCCCAGGTGCTGTGGCTCCAGCTGCTCTCCAACACCCCTGCAATCTGATCCTCAAGTCAGGAGCACTGGGGACATTTCCAGGACACTTTCTTGCCATATATTAACGATGGCCTGTCTCATCTGTTCCGTATTTTATAAGTAATAAATACATGGAATCTGTTTTCTTGACATTTTCCAGCTCTGCCTGGAATACTGGAGGGCCTTGCAGAGGAATTTCTCTGTGCAGGGGTGTGGAGATGTCTGGGCCACAGGAGTCACTGAGGGAAGGTTCTTAGTGCAGGAAATGTGTGTGAAATAGAGAATAATTGGAAAATATTCCTTAAAGCTTGTTTGACAGGCTGGAATATATATGAAATTATGAGTTGTAAGCTCCCCTTTCCCTTCCCATCATCTCCATCTGCAGAGAAGATGAATGCGCGTTTCTCAGGGCTCCCACCTGTACTCAGTTCTTACAGAATCCCAGAATCCTCTAGATTGCAAAAAACCCCTTAAGGTCATCGAGTCACTTGGGTAAATCAGCACCTTGATTTTTTTGTTTTCGCTTTTTTAAGCATTGGCACATGGTGATTCCACCAAAGCTGGTTTCTCCAGAGTAGGTATAAAGAATTCCTCTTCTTCTAAGCCCTGTTCAGAGGAGCCTGTCCTCAGGACAGCTGTTTGCCACATTGCTCTGGGCACACAGAATAAATAATGTGGTGAACAAACTGCTCCACTGTCTCAGCAAGCCCAAATTCTACTTATTCAGGACCTTTTTGGGACCTGTTTGTTAATGCAGTCTGAGCCTAGAGAAGAGAACACAGATTTCTAGTAATGATTGCAGAACAGTTGCCTATGTACAGAACATAATTTCCCTGATCCTTTTGAATAACAGATGCACTTATGCAATGTATTAAAATTTTCTTTCTCTTCCTTTCAGTTGTATAAAAAGCCAGATGTCCCACTTTATAAAAAAATCCGTTCCAGTAAGTAAAATCTTATTACTAAACTGTGATCACTGTGGAATTTTCATGTGACACCCTCCTTTCTGTCCTGCTCTTTGTCCTACCAAAGACACTTCCACCTGCTTTTTTTTATTTTACTGATTGGAATGAAAATACTGTCAATAAACAGCTCTGTTTTTTTACCTGAAAAGAATTATTTTCCCTGTTTGGGTTTGTTTTTTCTCTTTTTTAATTTTTTTTCTCTCCAGATGTCTATGTGGATGTCAAACCTCTGTCTGGCTACGAGGCCACCACCTGCAATTGTAAGAAGCCAGAGGATGACAGTGGGAAGGGCTGTGTGGAGGATTGCCTGAACAGGTTAGAAATGGATTATTTCTCATCATCTCCTGGGAATCACGTGTGTGAAATAAATAATTCTGTCATCTCCTTGAGCACACTTGTGCTGGGTGCACCCCAGCAGCAGAGGCATCATCACAGGGAGGGAAATTCTCAGCTGGACCCTCCTGGAGCAGCTCTGGCTCCCCCAGATTGTCACTGCTGGCCCCCCACACACACTCCCAGTTGCTCCCAGTCAGACCAGTTCCCTCCCAGCTGGACCCTCCTGGAGCAGCTCTGGCTCCCCCAGATTGTCACTGCTGGCCCCCCACACACACTCCCAGTTGCTCCCAGTCAGACCAGTTCCCTCCCAGCTCAGCCCCAGGCTCTGGCTCCTTCCAGCCCTGGGGTGGTGGAGCAGCCACAGGAGCTGCTCCAGGTCCCCCCCTGTGCTCGTGTCCCCCCCTGGGCTGTCCCCTGGGCTGGGCAGGGAATCAGTGTGTGCATTACCTCTTAAAAACAAGAAGCATTTTAGTTGTTGAATAACTTCTTTTATTGTAATTGATTTATTATTGATTCATACATGCATAATATATATAATACTGATTTTATATTGATTTATAAATTGATTTTTATATTGATTTATTGTTGATTTATATATCAATAGAAATCATTATATATAATTTATATACATTTTATATAGTTATATGTATAGTTATATAAATATATATAATTATATATAATTATATATGATATATTTATAGATTATTTTATATTTTATATAAATATATAATTTATATAAATTATTTCTATTTATATATTTATATACATTTTGTATTTATAATTATATATATTGTAAATAGTTTTATGTATTTATTTTTATATTTATAACTTATTTTATGTATTATTTATGTGATTGTATATTTATACCTTTATTTCATATTTATATCGATTCACTTTTTATTTTATTATTTTATTTACTATTTATTTTCTTATTATTTTCATATCTACATATTTGTATTAAAACATTTATTTATAGTTATAGCTAATTTTATTTATAGTTATATCTAATTATATATACTTTTATGTTTTATCAAATATATATTTTAAATTATATTTCTATCTTAATTTAATATATTTACTATAATTTTGTATTATATATATTTTATATATATATATACAATATATAATATTATATATAATATATTTATATATATAAATTTTATATTATATATATTATATATAATGCAATATATTAAATATAATATTTATATAAAATATGTATTATATATAATGTAATGCATATGTTATATATTTATATTATATATAGATATGTAATTATAATTATATAAATATTGTATATTATTTTATATATTTTTAATATATATATATATAAACTATGTATTATTTATGCAATGATTTCTGTATTTATATCTTGATTTCACATATCAATTTACTATTTATTTTATTTCCTGTTTCATTTATTGCTTACTTTCCTATCATTTTTACATTCCTGGTTTTACTCCGCACATGACAGCTCCCAGGGCCCCTTCCCTTCCCTTCACGCCGTTTCTCTTGCAGGATGATCTTCGCAGAGTGCTCCCCCAACACGTGTCCCTGCGGGGAGCAGTGCTGCAACCAGCGCATCCAGCGGCACGAGTGGGTGCAGTGCCTGGAGCGCTTCCGGGCCGAGGAGAAGGGCTGGGGCATCCGCACCAAGGAGCCCCTGAAGGCAGGCCAGTTCATCATCGAGTACCTGGGCGAGGTGGTCAGCGAGCAGGAGTTCAGGTACCACTGCTGCTGGGGCTGCGGCAGCAGGGGAGGCTCATCGGGGCTTTGGGGACACGGAGAGTGGAGCTCTGTGAACAGCTCCATGAACCCTGTGTGAACCCAGGGCAGAGACCCTTGGAATGAGCAACTTGCAATATTGGCGTCATAATTACATATTTTATGTATAATTTCATTTATATAATTTCATTTATATATGTAATTTTAGAGTATGGTTACATATTTTTTAGTAATTACAAATTCTACTCTAGGTCATGCATGTGTTGATTAGATTGGCAAATTCTAATTGGTCATGGTTGGGATATCCTCAGGAACAAAGGGGAGGATGAGGCTGAAAAGGAAGGTTTAGAATTCTGGGGTTTTGGTTTTGGTTAACCAGGTTTTTCTCAGCCCAGTATTGAGGGTGATTAGTGTTTAAAATTAATCATCTGCCCTTATAATTGCTAAATGCATTTAGCATGGAAGGCTCATAAATGATTTTTAGGGACACAGAGAGTTAAACTCTGTGTAAATCCAGTGTAGAGACCCTTGGAATGAGTAACTTGCAGTATTGGTGTCATAATTACATATTTTATAGGATAATTTCATTTATATATATATATATATACACACACAGATACATACATATATAATATATATATATATATAAATATTTATTTTATAATATAATTACATAATTTATAGTATAATATTTTATATATATTATATCTATTAATTTTATAGTATAGTTACGTTTTTTTATTAATTATTTATTTTCTAATAGAATTACATAATTTATGGTATAATATTTTTTATATATCTATTAATTTTATAGTATAGTTACATATTTTATAGTAATTATAAATTCTACTCTAGGTCATGCATGTGTTGATTGGATTGGGAAATTCTGATTGAAATTCTGATTTGTGGTTGGGATATCCTCAGGCAGGAACAAAAGAATGAGGGTGAAAAGGAAGGTTTAAAATTCTGGGGGTTTTGGTTAACCAAGTTTTTCCCAGTCCAGTATTGAGGGGTGATTGAAATGGATCATCTGCCTCATCTACCCTATAAATGCAAAATGCCACAAGTGATGGGATCTGAAATGAGAACTCTGCAGGATTTGGGCTGCACCAGGTGGAACTGGGGGGCAGAGTGGGGCTGGAAGGGGCAAGGGCTTCTGAAGAGAGATGTGAAAGAAAAAGAACAATGGAAACATTGAAGGAAAGAAATTGTCTTGTTAACTCTGTGGGATATTTGAGGTTGGAGGGATTGCTGCTCCCAGAGCTCCACAGAAGGCAGCTGCATTCTCCTCGTGCAGAGATAAGCTCTGACTCCTGTCCCTGTGCTCTTGTGGACATGGATGATTCCAGAACCTGCCCACTCCCCAGGAGGAGGCTGCTTGTGTACACGTGCATGCACAGACACCCCAAGGAATGTACACTTGCATTTTCTCCTCCATCCATTAAATGTGTACAAATAATCTGCAGAACCCAAAAGGGAGCATTCCACAAGAGCAAATTTCTAAATTCTAACCCAAGCTCTGTCAGTGGCCTTGACTTATAAAAATAGGTGAAAAATAGGTGCAATAATGGTTTTCCTCCATCTCTAGGTGCATGGTTCTATAAAATATAAAAGATTATCATTGCTTTTTCTTCAAAGCTGTCTTGGTTTGACAAATAATCTGCAGAACCCAAAAGGGAGCATTCCACAAGAGCAAATTTCTAAATTCTAACCCAAGCTCTGTCAGTGGCCTTGACTTATAAAAATAGGTGAAAAATAGGTGCAATAATGGTTTTCCTCCATCTCTAGGTGCATGGTTCTATAAAATATAAAAGATTATCATTGCTTTTTCTTCAAAGCTGTCTTGGTTTGACAAGACAGGTGTCTGCTGAGGAAGGCAGGAGCCTCCCCTGAAATGGAAAATGTAAACCCCCTCCCTCTGAATTGTTTTAATTTTGAAATTACGGGGCTCTCAGGCAAAGATATGGGAGCAGGAATAACAGTTCTTTATTAGGGAAGAAAATGTAAAAAAAAAAAAAAAAGATAAACAATGCAGTAATACAAAACAACCCTGCCAGAGTGAGAAGAGGAGCTGAGCCCCTGTGTGTCAGGGTGGTGGCACAGCCCCATCCCATGGGGGCTCAGCCCTCCTGCAGTGCCAGCTGTGGTTCTGCTGGAGCAGGGATCCTGCACAAGGCTGGAGTTTTCCTCTGCAGCTCCAGGGCTGCTGGAGATGGGCCTGGTGTTCCTCTGGGTATGCAGTGCAGGGGAAAGCTGCTCCTCTGGGAATGCAGGGGAGAAGAAAGCTGCTCATCTGGGATTATGGTATAATATTTTTTATATATCTATTAATTTTATAGTATAGTTACATATTTTATAGTAATTATAAATTCTACTCTAGGTCATGCATGTGTTGATTGGATTGGGAAATTCTGATTGAAATTCTGATTTGTGGTTGGGATATCCTCAGGCAGGAACAAAAGAATGAGGGTGAAAAGGAAGGTTTAAAATTCTGGGGGTTTTGGTTAACCAAGTTTTTCCCAGTCCAGTATTGAGGGGTGATTGAAATGGATCATCTGCCTCATCTACCCTATAAATGCAAAATGCCACAAGTGATGGGATCTGAAATGAGAACTCTGCAGGATTTGGGCTGCACCAGGTGGAACTGGGGGGCAGAGTGGGGCTGGAAGGGGCAAGGGCTTCTGAAGAGAGATGTGAAAGAAAAAGAACAATGGAAACATTGAAAGAAAGAAATTGTCTTGTTAACTCTGTGGGATATTTGAGGTTGGAGGGATTGCTGCTCCCAGAGCTCCACAGAAGGCAGCTGCATTCTCCTCATGCAGAGATAAGCTCTGACTCCTGTCCCTGTGCTCTTGTGGACATGGATGATTCCAGAACCTGCCCACTCCCCAGGAGGAGGCTGCTTGTGTACACGTGCATGCACAGACACCCCAAGGAATGTACACTTGCATTTTCTCCTCCATCCATTAGATGTGTACAAATAATCTGCAGAACCCAAAAGGGAGCATTCCACAAGAGCAAATTTCTAAATTCTAACCCAAGCTCTGTCAGTGGCCTTGACTTATAAAAATAGGTGAAAAATAGGTGCAATAATGGTTTTCCTCCATCTCTAGGTGCATGGTTCTATAAAATATAAAAGATTATCATTGCTTTTTCTTCAAAGCTGTCTTGGTTTGACAAGACAGGTGTCTGCTGAGGAAGGCAGGAGCCTCCCCTGAAATGGAAAATGTAAACTTCCTCCCTCTGAATTTTGAAATTAAGGGGCTCCCAGGCAGAGATATGGGAGCAGAAATAACAGTTCTTTTCTAGGAAAACTAAAAATACAAATGCAATAGTACAAACCAAAAAAAACCCCACTGCCAGAGTCAGAACATGCCCTGTCCCCCTGTGGGTCAGGGTGGTGGCACAGTCCCATCCAGTGGGGGCTCAGCCCTCCTGCAGTGCCAGCTGTGCTTCTGCTGGAGAAGATATTTCCCAGAGGGAGGATTGTTTGTGGAAGAGAGAAAGAGAACTGCATAATGAACAGCAGAGAGCTGCCCCATAGACAGGAGTAGAACACACACCCCATTTCCAAGTCAGGACAAAAACCCTCTCTGAGATGTGCTCTCACTGCCACTCCCCGTGTGCTGTGTGGGGACAGGCAGAGTGACAAGATTAACCCTTTGTTGCCCCACAGGAACAGGATGATTGAGCAGTACCACAACCACAGTGACCATTACTGCCTGAACCTGGACAGCGGCATGGTCATCGACAGCTACCGCATGGGCAACGAGGCTCGCTTCATCAACCACAGCTGCAACCCCAACTGTGAGATGCAGAAATGGTGAGGAAAGGGGTTCTGCTCCCTGCAGCACCCAGAGACAGAGCCGGTTCAGCTGAGCGAGTCAGATCTAAAAATAGGGAGGGGAGTTGTGGCATTCACATTCTCTGAACACAGAGAGACGTCATTCTCTCTCCCAGGATTTTTCCTGCAGAAGGCAGAGAAGTTCAAAGAAGAAAAAACAATTCTTGTCTCTACGTGCTGCTCTTGTTGTTTGGCATATGTGGAATATGTTATGGAGATTGTTTACCAAAAGTGATTTGTTGATTAGACACATTGGTATTTATTAGACACATCTGGTGATGGTTGTTTGGATTGATTGGCCTATTGGGTCAAAGCTGTGTGGGACTGTCTCAGACAGTCTTGGGTTTTTCTTTAGTCTCTCTTTAGTATAGTCTCTCTTTAGTATAGTATCTCTTTGGTATCTTTTTAGTACAGTATCTCTTTAGTATAGTATCTCTTTAATACAGTATAGTGTTAGTGTAATATTGTCACCATCATATGTTCTGGAAAAATCCCTTGCCCAGGATTTCTCTCCTGGGAAGCTGAGAAGCCTCAGAGAAAAAGGAAAGCAATATTATCTCCTCTGCTTCTCCTGTGTTTTGCTGCTTTGGAATGTGGTTTGGAGATTGTTTATCCAACAGGTGAATTGTTTTTACTTTTTGGGCAATCAGGGGCCAGAATTCCAGCACTTAGGAGGAAATACTGCTGAGGGATTTGTAGTGACTGATTTGCAGGGGAATGGCAGATGGTGGAACAGGAGACACTCTGTACATCAAAGTGGCTTGTGATTCCCAGATAATTCTAGATTTAAGCAATAGTAAAGTTTTACATTTGAAAATCCAACTCAAAATGAAATAATTGAAAAGACAGAGAGGATTCTGCCCTGCTCAGGGGAGACCCCTCCTGCAGAGCTGCCTCCAGGTCCCAGCACAGGATGTGGAGCTGCTGGAGTGGGTCTGGAGGAGGCACCAAATTAATTAGAGGGCAGGAGCAGCTCTGCTGTGAGCAAAGGCTGAGAGAATTGGGATTGCTTAGCCTGGAGAAGAGGAACTGCAAGTGACCTGATTGTGTCCTTCTGGTACCTGAAGGAGCTGCAGGAAAGGAGGAGAGACATCATTTACAAGGGCCTGGAGTGACAGGGCAAGGGGCAATGTCTTCCCACTGCCAGTTTAGATGGAATATTGGGAAGGAAAAGTTCCCTGTGAGGGTGGGGACACCATGTTAAATGTGGTGTTCACTTTTTAGCTTTCAAAGTTTATTGTAAGAGATAAATAAAAGAACCATTAAAAACTCCTTTTAACATTAGCCAGGGCACAGCAGAGGTGTTGCTGCCTGTCTCTAACACTGCCACTCTGTGCACAAAGATGATTTTATGTTGAATTTTGGGGGTATTTGACTGTATTTTGCCCTCAGGTCTGTGAATGGTGTGTATCGGATCGGGCTGTATGCCCTGAAGGACATGCCTGCTGGGACTGAGCTCACCTATGACTACAACTTCCACTCATTTAATGTTGAAAAACAGGTAAAAACCCCACTCTGAGACCTTGAAAAATCTCACTAAGCCCTAACAGTTCTGTAAGTGTAAAAATTAACAAAACCTGTCGTGTTGTATTAGGCAGAAAATGTTATTTTTAATATTGAGAGAGAATCTAGGCCTTTGGGGTTTATTGGATTTTTTCTTTTTCCTCAAAGCAACTCTGCAAATGTGGCTTTGACAAATGCAGAGGAATAATTGGGGGTAAAAGTCAGCGCATGAATGGACTCTCAAACAAAAGCAACCAGCCTGTGAGCACCCACAGAAGACCTGGGAGGTCGAAAGAGAAGAGGAAGTCAAAGCACAAACTAAAGAAGAGAGTAAGTAGGAAAGACAGAGTTTGGGTGGGTGAGGTTGATGGGAAATGAGTCTGTGCCACAGACCAAAAACTGGTGGTTTTATAAATTTTAAACTTGAAACAGAAACCCAAACTTGAAACAGAAATACAGTAGAGTACTGCTGCAGGTTCTGTCTCAGGGACTGCTTTGCTGAGTTCTTGGCACAGTTTTTCCTGTCTATCAGAAAAATCTTGTTTTCCAGAGGGGCCACATCCCTGAGGAACCCAGTGAAAGTGTGAACACCCCAACCAGGCTGACACCTCAGCTGCAGATGAAGCCCATGTCCAACAGGGAAAGGTAAGGGCTGATTTCAGGGGGATTTGCCTCAGAAATGGAGTTCTGGCAAATACTGATGTATTCTTGTAGAAGATGGGGCATCCTGAAACTGCTGAGGATGCAGCTTTTAGTTCTCCTTGAGCAGCCAGGCTGGAATTCCTCTCCACTAAGGAGAGAACACACAGGTTACACCTCTGAATAACCTCTGAATATCCAGCTGTTCCCCTACATTAAAAAATAAATTTTCCAGTAAATACCATGTTTTAGTTCTCCTTGAGCAGCCAGGCTGGAATTGCTCTCCACTGAGGAGAGAATGCACAGGTTACACCTCTGAATATCCAGCTTTTCCCTATGTTAAAGAATGAATTTTCCAATAAAAAGCCTCTTTGAGTTCTTGAGCAGCCTGGCTGGAATTCCTCTCCACTGAGAATGCACAGGTTACACCTCTGAACATCCAGCTTTTCCCCTACAGTAAAAAATAAATTTTCCAGTAAAAAGAGCTTCTTGACTAGCTCCCTAATCCCTGCAGGAATTTCGTGCTGAAACACCACGTGTTCTTGGTACGGAACTGGGAGAAGATCAGGCAGAAGCAGGAGGAGGTGAAGCACGTCAGCGACAGCATGCACAGCTCGTCTCTGTACACGCGCTGGAACGGGATCTGCCGCGACGACGGCAACATCAAATCAGGTGAGCCACTCAGCCACCCCGACACAAAGGGTTAAACTCTGTCAATCCACTCCTGGAATGAGTAACTTGCAACCTTGGTGTGTGTTTGTCTTGGTTTGACAAGGGAGGTGTCTGCTAAGGAAGGCAGGAATGGAAAATGTAACCCCCCTCCCTCTGAAGTAACATAATTTTGAAATTAAGAGACTCTCGGGCAAAGATATGGGAATAGGAATGACAAAATAAAGATACAAATGTAATAGTACAAACAGAAAGAACTACTGGCAGAGTCAGAGCAGGAGCTGAGCCCTGTGTGTCAGGGTGGTGGCACAGTCCCATTCCATGGGGGCTCAGCCCTCCTGCAGTGCCAGCTGTGCTTCTGCTGGAGCAGGGATCCTGCACAAGGCTGCAGTTTTCCTCTGCAGCTCCAGGGCTGCTGCAGATGGGCCTGCTCTCCCTCTGGGAATGCAGGGCAGGAAAAAGCTGCTCCTCTGGGAATGCAGTGGGCAAAGGCTGCTGTGCTGTTCCAGGCTCAGATTGGATCCACGCAGGAATGCTTGGCTAATGCCCTCGACACAGCATCTCCCCATGGGATGCTGGAATTGGATCAGCCCTGCAGGGACACTCAGTGGCCATGGACAGCAGAGATCTCCTGGAGGGAGGATTGGCTGTGGGAGAGAGAAAGAAAAAACTGCCCCAGCTCTGACAGATGGAAATGTTTTTGCTCTGCAGCTCCAGGGCTGCTGGAGATGGGCCTGCTCTCTCTCTGGGAATAACACTGCTCCCCTGGGAATGCAGGAGGCAAAGGCTGCTGGGGTGTCCCAAAGCTCAGATTGTATCCAGGTAGGAATGCTTGGCTCCTCCCCTGGGTGCAGCATCTCCCAATGGATGATGGAATTTTACCAGCCATGCAGGGACACTCACCCATTTTAATATTTGTGAAAAGCCAGTATTGTAGTATGTACCTATAACACATATCAGCTATTTCACTACTATGTCTAAACTTAGTTAAGGACAGAAATAAAAACCATATCTTTATAGCAAAGTTACTTTACCACCACACATACAGAATCCATTTTAATATTTGTGAAAAGCCAGTATTGTAGTATGTACCTATAACACATATCAGCTATTTCACTACTCTGTCTAAGCTTAATTAACAACAGAAATAAAAACCGTATCTTTATAACAAAGCTGCTTTAACACCATGGATATAGAATCCATTTTAATATTTACAAAAAGCCAATATTATAATATGTATTTATAACACATACTTATATCAACTATTTCACTTATATCAGCTATATTTCACTAGTATGCCTAACCTTAATTAACACCAGAAATAAAAACTCTTTAACAAAGTTACTTTAACACCCCATATATAGAATCCATTTTAATATTTGCAAAAAGCCAGTATTATAATGTGGATCTATAACACATGTCAGCTATTTCACTTATATCAGCTATATTTCACTAGTATGCCTAACCTTAATTAACACCAGAAATAAAAACTCTATAACAAAGTTACTTTAACACCATAACACCAAAGTTACTTTAACACATATAGAATCCATTTTAATATTTGCAAAATGCAATATTAGAATATGGATCTATAACACATATCAGCTATTTCACTACTATGTCTAACCTTAATTAACGACAGAAATAAAAACCGTATCTTCACAACAGAGTCACTTTAACACTACACATCCAGAACCCATTTACTATTTGCAAGAAGCCAGTGTTATCCCGTGTGTGTGTAACGTGGAGGTGACCCTGTGTGCCTCTCTCAGATGTGTTCATGACCCAGTTCTCGGCGCTGCAGACGGCGCGCTCGGTGCGGACGCGGCGCTTGGCGGCGGCCGAGGAGAACCTGGAGGTGGCTCGCGCCGCCCGCCTGGCTCAGATCTTCAAGGAGATATGTGACAGCATCATAGCCTACAAAGGTGAAGGTGATTCTCTTTTAAAAAATCTCACTGGGTGTGTTTTCAGCCTCTGGAGATGGGCTCTGTGAATAGGAAATGCTGGAAAAACACAGGGTGTTAAATAACTCCTGTTTTTTAAAATTTCTTCCCTTACCAAGAATCACTTTGCTTTAGCCTCAACCCCCTGCTTTACAACCAGAATCTGCAGATGTTGATTTTTCAGAATTCCAGAAAAAATCAGAAACTGTCATCCTTGTTTTACCTGCACTGCAGTTACAGGCACCAACATCTAGAAATGCAGAAACATTTCAATTCCCTGTGGCTCAGATAACAGAAAAGCCTTTTTTAACCCAGATTGATTGTTGTAATTTACTTTTCTTTGGAAGTTTCACTCCAGTGATGTCACTAAGCTCTGTTCCTGTTGCAGACTCCTCCAGGCAGGCGCTGGCAGCTCCTCTCCTGAACCTGCCCCCAAAGAAAAAGTAAGTTCTGCCTTCCCAGAGCTGCTTTCTCTGATGGATCTGCACAGTGGGAATTGCTGCTGAGCCTGACGTTGTGCCAACATTCCTGTTGTAGAAATGCAGACTATTACGAAAAGATCTCTGACCCCTTGGACCTCGCCACGATTGAGAAGCAGATCCTGACTGGTTACTACAAAACTGTGGAAGCTTTTGATGGGGACATGCTGAAGGTCTTCAGGAATGCAGAGGTGAGGCTCTGTCTGGCCTGAAAGCTGCTCCTTACAGCTGCTCCTTACTACAGCAGCTCCTTAGGGCTTTTTTGTATTTGTATTGAGATTTTGTATCTCTTGGGATTGGTGAAGCTTCCTTGATTTAGGTTCAGTTCCATGAGGGGTTAATTTTTCTGTTTCTTTCTCAGTTTTTCTCTGTGTATTTTTCTGTGCCCTCCTTTAATGGTCTTACAGGAGTAAACGAAGAATTTTATTCTGGAGGAAGAGAACTTGTGCTGATCCATTCCTGGTGAGGGCTCAGTAGCAAATCATGAGCGCCGTAGGTCACAGAGGAGGTCAAGGACACTCATGAATAGCTGATCTAAAGAAATTTTAATTCCTTTTTGGAAGGGGTACCCTGTTTTTCAGTATGAGATGTCATTGAATCACAGGTTCATGGAATGGTTTGGGCTGGAAGGGACCTTAAAGCTCATCCCATTCCACCCCTTGCCATGGACATGACACCTTCCACTGTCCCAGGCTGCTCCAAGCCCTGTCCAGCCTGGCCTGGACACTACCAGGGATGCAGCGGCAGCCACAGCTTCTCTGGCCACCTCTGCCAGGGTCTCCCCACCCAAACAGGGAAGAATTCCCACCATATATCCATCCTAAATTCTCTCTTTTCCAGTCTGAACCCATTCCCCTTGTCCTGTCACTCCAGTTCCTGGTGAACAGTCCCTCTCCAGCTTCCCTGGAGCCCCTTCAGGCCCTGCAAGGTCTGAGGTCTCCACACAACCTTCTCTTCTCCAGGCTGAACATTTTCAGCCTGGCTCCAGTCCCCTCAGCAACTTCGTGGCTTCCTCTGGACCTGCTCCAGTGTTTCCATGTCCTTCTTACACTGGGGGCCCTGGAACTGGACACGGCGCCTTCAAGAGAGCAGAGCAGAGAGGAAGAATCCCTTTCCTTGATCTGCTGCCCATGTTTCTTTGGATACAGCCCAGGACAGGAGTGTTTTCTGGGCTGTGAACACACAGGGCCAGGGCACGTTGAGTTTTTGGTCACCTATCACCCCAAATCCTCCTCCCGGGGCTGCTCTCAGTTCCTCCCCTGCCTGTGTCACATCCATGCACCTGAGCTTTTTTGGGTTTTTTGGTGATTTTTGCAGAAATACTACGGCAGGAAGTCCCCAACAAGGCCGGACGTGTGCCGGCTGCATCTGCAGCCTACTGGTATTCTGGCCGTGGTCATGAGGGACCTGGAAAGGCCACCAGGCCTCCCAGGTGTGCACAGGACAGGAGCTAAACAGGACAGGACTGGGAAATAAAGCTTTTTTTGGGTTTTTTGTGATTTTTACAGAAGTACTATGGCAGGAAGTCCCCAACAGGGCGGGACGTGTGCCGGCTGCGCAAGGCCTACTGGTACTCTGGCCAGAGTCATGAGTGTGATGGAGAGGCCACCAGGCCTCCCAGGTGTGCACAGACAGGAGCTAAACAGATCAGGACTGGGAAATAAAGCTTTTTTGGGGTTTTTTTGTGTTTTTTGCAGAAATACTACGGCAGGAAGTCCCCGACGGGGCGGGACGTGTGCCGGCTGCATCTGCAGGACAGGAGCTAAACAGATCAGGACTGGGAAATAAAGCTTTTTGGGGTTTTTTTGTGTTTTTTGCAGAAATACTACGGCAGGAAGTCCCCAACAAGGCCGGACGTGTGCCGGCTGCATCTGCAGCCTACTGGTATTCTGGCCATGGTCATGAGGGACCTGGAGAGTCCACCAGGCCTTCCAGGTGTGCACAGACAGGAGCTAAACAGATCAGGACTGGGAAATAAAGCTTTTTTGGGTTTTTTTGTGTTTTTTGCAGAAATACTACGGCAGGAAGTCCCCGACGGGGCGGGACGTGTGCCGGCTGCGCAAGGCCTACTACAACGCGCGGCACGAGGCCTCGGCGCAGATCGACGAGATCGTGGGCGAGACGGCGAGCGAGGCCGACAGCAGCGAGACCTCGGTGTGCGACAAGGACAACGGGCACGAGAAGGACGAGGACGTCATCCGCTGCATCTGCGGCCTCTACAAGGACGAGGGGCTCATGATCCAGTGTGAAAAGTGCATGGTGAGCATGGAGGTGTTGCTGGGTCTTGGGTCTTCAGAGACGTGAGCTGCTGTGGGTTGCTGTAAAGTTGTTTATTTCATGAATACATCAGTCTCGAAGGCAAAGACGCTTCTGTTGCATGGAGATCTTGTCTGTTTGCTGACGTGGTGTGAAATAGTTCATAGAATATCTTGACTTTTCTGTGTGACGCTTATTTTCTTGCTTTCCTTAATATTTGTTGAGAAAAATGCAGTTTGCAGCTATAATCTGTGCCAGGATTTTGTGATTGGGATGTACCTGATTTTCCAGGTGTGGCAGCACTGTGACTGCATGGGTGTGAACTCGGACGTTGAGCACTACCTGTGTGAGCAGTGTGAACCTCGAGCTGTGAACAGGGTAAAACAAAACTCTCCTTCCTATTACTCTTACAAAACTACAGCAGCTCCTTAGAGGTTTGTTTTCTATTTGTGTTTTGAATTTTGTTTTGGGATTGGTGGAGCTTCCTTGATTTAGGTTCAGTTCCATGAGGGGTCAGTTTTTCTCTGTTTTTTCTCTGTTTTTTTCTCAGTTTTTCTCTGTGTATTTCCATAGGGTGGTGTGGAAATCAGAAACATAGAAACCTTAACAGGCTCAAGAGGGTTTGATTTGTAGCCTTAGAAGAAGCCTAAATTGATATGAAAGCAAAATACCCAAACATTGAATAGAAAAAACATAAACTTAGGGTTCTGTAGTTGTAAGTAAGAATATACTTTAAGTAAGAAAATATATACCTATATTACATATATATACACATATATGGATTAAAAAACATATATAATATATATCATCTTAATTAAGATGATAAAAAGTTTTGTATTATAGTAATAATGTAATTGTATAAAATAAGCTAAAATTTAGATGTTATAATAAAAACATATGTAATATGTTACATATTACATACATGTAGTAAGACCTTATTAGACAAAAATATCCACATTACAATAAAAATAAATAAAAGTGATAAATCAAAAAAACCAAAATAAACTCTATAACATCATCCTGTTAGGTCAGAATGTTATATAATACCTTATAAACAAAAAGCCTATAACCAACTACTTCCAATCTTATAAATCTCACAGCTCCCTTTCTTTTTTCCCTGCAGGAGGTTCCCATGATCCCTCGGCCCCACTATGCCCAGCCTGGCTGTGTTTATTACATCTGCCTCCTGAGGGATGATCTGCTGCTCCGCCAAGGTAGGTGCTGCCTCTGGGGCCAGCAGTGTGCAGGGAGCTCTGGCATCTCCCTGTCAAAAATGCTTCCATTTTTCACAAGTGGAAGCTGCCACTAGTGGCATCACTCTGTCAAAAATGCTTCCATTTTTCCCAAATGGAAGCTGCCACTTGTGGCAAAAATACTTCTGTTTTTCCCAAGTGGAAGCTGCCACTTTTGGCAAAAATACTTTCATTTTTCACAAGTGGAAGCTGCCACTTGTGGCATTACCCTGTCAAAAATACTTTCATTTTTCACAAGTAATTGATAACACCAAATATCCATGGAAAGCAAACAGCCATAACTACACATATGCAAAAACAGAGGAAAAAATAGCAAAAACAGCCCCCAGGAGTCATTGTAATTTAATGGAAGCATGAGAAGAAAATGTTCTCCCTGAGTCAAAAATGCAAAGGGAGTATCAGAAATTGTTATGCACAAAACAGCAGAGTGGTTGTGCCCTTCTGTAACTCCTGGGGTGTCTGCCTGCCCTGTGCTGCTCTGACATCCCACTGCACAGAGGATCTCACTGCCTGGAAAAACAAGGATAACAGGGATAATCTGATCTGGGTCATCTTTTCTGAGGACAGAGTCTGCCCAGGTGATTTGGAGGGTGAGTGATGAAGGTCTGTGAAATGTGGCTCAGGAAGGTGCAGAAATGAGGGGACAAACAGAAATCAGCTGGCAACAGTTAAACTCTAGGAAGGATTTTTTTACAGAATCATGACTGGACTGTGGCAAGCTTTGCCACAGGAGGGTGGAGAGGTCAGAGTATAAATGGTTCCAAAAAAGATTAGACAAATACTGGGAAGAAGGATTAATCCCCAAAGCTGTAGCCTTTGGCTCTGAAAGTCCATAAACAGCAGGAAGGCAGGGACAGCACAGGGAGGCTTTTCCTTGGCTTGCCTGTTCTGTGCTTTCTGCTCCTGAGCAGCTGCTGCTGCCAGCCAGAACATTCTGCTGTGTGACCTCTGCTCCTGCCCAGGGGAGCTTTTATGACTTGGGACCTCCCAGGTTTAGGTCATTTTTAGGTAAATAACAGAAGAAGTGGAATCTCTTCCCAGCCCTGGAAATGCTTAAGGCCAGGTGGGATAGAGCTCTGAGCAGCTTGGTCAAGTGGGAGATATCTCTGCACATGGCAGGCGGGTGGGTCTGGATGGTCTTTAAAATCCTTTCCAACCAAGGTCATTCTGGGATTTCACAGGTCAGAGCAGAGAAATTAAGGAGTGAATTCTTTTATGGGGCAAAATGAATCAATTTAAGCTTAGGGGTTGTCCTTGGGAAACACTTTTTGATTGCCAGCGGTGCCAGTTTGTTCAGTCCTTTTTGCATTCTGTTTACCTTTCCTGAGCTCTACATCTCATTGGAATTCTGCTGGAATAACCAAAGGCTTGGGGCTTCTCAGGACAGGATTTATTTTCTTAATAGTAACCTCCTCTCTAAGTATCTTTTCTGTCACAGATTTATTGCGGCCACCACTAATTCCTACACCTTTTCCTAATCATGACTGGCATGTTTACATGTCCTGTGGTTTGTCATGGTTTTGATCCCTTACAGGTTGGGGTTTTCAGTCTGGACATGGAAAGTTGGGGGTAGTTTTTCTGTAAAGCTTCTGTTAAAAACATCTGAGTGCTCTTGGCAGGTTCTGCAGTGGGTTTGTGTCATTCCTTACAGTCCAGCATTAGGCTGAGTTCATTTCAATGATTATAAACATTTGAAGGAGCTGGGGTTGTTTAGCCTGGAGAAGAGCAGGCTTAGAGGTGACCTTATTGCTCTCTACAACTTCGTGAAGGGAGGCTCTAGACAGGTGAGGGTCAGTCTCTGCCACCAGGCAGCAACTGACAGAATCAGAGGACACAGTCTCAAGCTACCTCAGGGAAGGGATAGTTTGCATCTTAGGAAAATACGTTTCACTGAAAGGGTAATAAAGTACTGGAATGCTCTTCCAGGGAGGTGGTGGAATCCCCATCTCTGGGTGTGTTTAAAAAAAGCTGGACATGGCAATTGGTGCTAGAGTCAAGTTGAGGTGTGAGGGCACAGGTTGGACCTGATGATCTTCGAGGTCTCTTCCAACCTCACTATTCTGTGATTATTTCCCGTGGTTCTGCTGTGCTGGGCTCAGGCCAGGCTCTTCACAGGTGTGTCCTTTGTGTCCCTGGACAGGTGACTGTGTGTACCTGATGAGAGACAGCCGCAGGACCCCCGACGGGCACCCGGTGCGGCAATCCTACCGCCTGCTGTCCCACATCAACCGCGACAAGCTCGACATCTTCCGCATCGAGAAACTCTGGAAAAACGAGAAGTATGTGCCAGAAACCCTTTGGGTTTGAGCCAGAAACCCCTTGGCCTGCCTGCCAAAGCACAGGAATTTCTTGGAAGTCTCGCCTTAAGGATGCAGGAATGAGCAAGGTGCAAGTGCAGAGGTTGGGAGTTCCCAGCTGGAGCTTGTGCTCCGCAGCTGCGCAGTGGAAGCGTGTGAGGTTGGAGGTGTAAGCAAAGGGTCAGAGATAGAAATGGATGGATTTCTGTCAGAGCCCAGGACATTCCTCTGACTGCCCTGGATGACTTGAGATCCTGGCAAGGGGCTCAGAGACCTTGGAACAGAGTCAAAACCACTGTGCCTTTGATTTTAGCCCATGGAAAAAATTACCAGCTTTGAGTGAAGATTTACAAGCCACAAGAGTTCGACAAGAATGATAGTTAATTTGTCACAGGGTGAGAAAGTAAAATTTTGGGGGTTTTAGAATTTTTAGAATGAGGGTTCAAGAGGCAAGATGGAGGAATCTGGGCATGTTCTGCCCCTGCCCTTCTTCTCCTTCTTCTTGTCCTCCATCTTCTGCTGTGAGAATGAAACTTCTGGATTGGTTTAGAGTAGAGACAGACTGTCTAACATAGGTGATAGGTATTGGAAAATTATTGTACATAAAGTGCATGTAGTTTTTAGTATAAAATGTTGACACCAGCCCAAGGGCAGGCAGTGTGCCACAAACCAACCTGCCAGACAGACCTCAGTGGGATGGAGAAAGAATGTTCTAGATAAGAGAAAATAAACAACCTTGAAAAGCAGAGCCGAGAAACCTCAACTTCTTCTTTGGTCATGGGGCTGGGAAAAGAGACTTCCTAACACCTCAGGGTCATCTCAACCTCAGAGAGCCCGTCAGATTTCCTCAGTGCTGGGACAGATTGTGGTGCAGTGACAGCTGTGCTGTGCCCTGGCCAGTCACAGTCTGCTGTGCCCGTGGAAACCACGCCAGGAGGGTGGGCAGTGGACATGGAACACTTGTGTGAGTCTGCTGTTCATCACAGCCAAGTGCAAGAGAGGGAACCCAAAACAAAGCAGGGGGCATTGAGTGTGTTGTGTCCTGGCTGAGTGGTGTTTGTGTCCCCTTGCACCCTCAGGGAGGAGCGCTTTGCCTTTGGCCACCACTATTTCCGTCCACACGAAACGCACCATTCCCCGTCTCGCAAGTTCTACCACAACGAGCTCTTCCGGGTGCCCCTGTATGAAATCATCCCCCTGGAGGCCGTGGTGGGGACCTGCTGTGTGCTGGACCTCTACACCTACTGCAAAGGTGAGCATTGAACACATCCCGAGCATTTGGGCACTGGCTGTGGTGGTTTAACCCCTGCTGGAAGCTCAGCATTACCCAGACACTCGTTCCCCCTGGGGTGGGAGGGAACTGGAAGAAGTTAAAACCCAGGGGTTGGAAAAAAACAGTTTCATGATTGGAATAAATTAAAATATTGTAGTAATAATAATGATAGCAGTAGTAGTAATGGAAAGGGAGGTTACAGAAAGAGAGGTGTCCAGTGTCTGAAGGGGCTAGAAAGAAAGTGAACTGGAGTGACAGGACAAGAGGGAATGACTTCAACCTGAAAAAGAGACAATTTAGGTTGGATAACAGGAAATTCTTACCTGTGAGTGGTGGGAGGCCCTGGCTCAGGTTGCACAGAGAAGCTGTGCCTGCCCCAGATCCTTGGAAGTGTCCAAGGCAGGTTGGATGAGGCTTGGAGCAGCCTGGGACAGTGGAAGGTGTCCCTGCCCATGGCAGAGACTGGAATGGGATGAGATTTAAGGTCCCTTCCAGCCCAAGCCACTCCATGATTCTGTGAGTAAACCCCAGTGCAGCCACTCCCCAGCACTGCCTGGGGATCTCAGCCACCCCCACTGGGCTGGACCCTCCATGGTGTGGAACATCCTGTGGCCAGCTGGGCACTGCTGGGCACCAGCCAACATCATCCTTACCCTGAACCAGGCACTGGGACAAATCCACTCTGCTCTGGAAGCAAGGACATGCACTGGGGTGGTTCCTGCTGTCTGGAGGCCATGGGGGATGTTTGTGTGGCTCAGAGCTGAGGACATGCCGTGGCTTTGCAGGGATTCCTGTTTGAAGAGGGACAGCAGTGGGCAGGGAAAATGATGTCAGTTGATAATTGTGTCTGTGAAAGTTGGGGAAGTGTTTGATCAGAGCAGGCAGGTTCTCCCCTCAGTGACCCTGCTGGGCTTCTGAGTGAGAGAGCCAACAGGGACACTGTGACAAACCACGTTTCCTCCTCAGTCCGTGACTGTTTTCTCCTTGTTCTGGTGCCAGGGAGGCCGAAGGGTGTGAAGGAGCAGGATGTTTACATCTGTGATTACCGCCTGGATAAATCAGCTCACCTCTTCTACAAGATCCACCGCAACCGCTACCCCGTGTGCACCAAGCCCTACGCCTTCGACCACTTCCCCAAGAAACTCACTCCCAAGAGGGATTTCTCAGTGAGTGCCTTTGCTCTCAGCTTCCTCACCTGTTTTTAGGAGGCTGGATGGAGTTCTGGAAAGCTCCTGGGTGTTGGTAAATGAAGCTTGGTCAGGCAGAGGGAGCTGATGCTTTAGGTGGAGGTCGGGCTCTGCTGCCAAGGAACAAGGGACAGGACAAGAGGAAAAGGCCTCAAGTTGTGCCAGGGGAGGCTCAGGCTGGACATCAGGAGGAATTCCCTCTTGGAAAGGGTGGTCAGGCCTTGGCAGGGAGGTGTGGAATCCCTATCCAAACCTCCCTCCAAACCCAGGGAGGTTTGGAGTCCCCATCCAAACCTTCCTCCAAACCCAGGGAGGTTTGGGGTGCCATCCCTGGAGGTGTCCAAGGAACACCTGGAAGTGGCACTCAGAGCTCTGGGCTAGGGACAAGGTGGGGATTTGGCACAGCTTGGACTGGATGCTCTGGGAGGGATTTTCCAACCTTAATCCTTTGAGTCTGTGGGTATGCACAACCTGGGGGAAAAGCTGGCTGGAAAGCAAGCTTGGGAAGAAAACTGGGTGTAACAGAACCTGCAGTTGAGAGGCAAAGAGGTGCTCAAGGGATGGTGATGGGGAGCTCAAAGAGACTCAGAGGTGGCAGAGCTGCAAACCTTCTGCAAGTGAGCTCTGCTGTTCCTGGAGCGGAGGCTTTTGTAGTGGCTTTGAGAAGGTTCCAGACTCATGCTGTGCAGAAAGCAAAAATTATTTTTATCGTGATGGTCTGTGGCTTGAAATTTATTTAGAAGATGTGAAGAATCAGACAAGTCTGGCTCTGATTTCTCTTATTGCATGGTTGTGCCTCCTCCTGTGAAGTCTCTTTGAGGTACAGCAGCATTTCCAGAGTGTCCTGCACTGGCATTTTTAAAATATTTGATAGAGCAGCACTTCTTCCACTGTGAATTTGATTTGGTATTGATCATAATCTTTATTGTTATTGCAGCCTCATTATGTGCCAGACAACTACAAGAGGAATGGAGGCAGGTGAGTCTCCCCTCCCAGATTGCTGAGAAGAGATGAAATGATGTTGTTTGTTTGTTGTGCCCACTCTCCTCCTTCCCCTTTCCCCTGTGTGCTAGGGAAATAAGAGGTTTAAATTATTTAAAGCTCTCTAAACTTTCAGAGAGATAAAAGGGAACAAGTGAGGAGGGATAGGCAGCCTTAATAATGTACATCAGGAAAAGAAAGGAGCCATTTGAAAGTCAGAAAGAAGCAGCTGAGTGAGGAAATTCCCAAAATAGGAGGCTCCAGCCTTCCCAGATGGAGGCACCCAGGTCCTGGACCTGCTGCCTGTGTCTGTGGGGCAGTCAGAGCCCAGATCTGCAAGAACATCCCACTAAGGGCTGGGCCAAAGTGTTTTTGGAAGTAAAATCTTTTGCAACTGAAAATAAAAATCCATTTGTTTTTCAAAGCTGTGTTTGGTGCGATGCAGATAAAGCTGTAGCACTGGTGGCTGTGAGTGCAGAGATTGAGGGAGGAAATTGAGCACCAGAGATCCCATGGATGAGTCCTGGACTTGCTGAGAATTATCCCTTCAGGTGAAAAACTTCTGTTCAAACCCCTTTTTTTCCTGCAAGGTCATCCTGGAAATCGGATCGCTCGAAACCCCAGATCAAAGACTTAAACCAAGAGGAAGATTCCCTGCCCCTGATGGAGGAGGTGCTGGGGGCCCCTGAGCAGGCTCCAGGGGAGCTGCCCAGCCCCGAGGAGCCCGACAAGGAGCCCGTGCCCAGCGAGAGCTGCGAGGCTGAGAAGAAGGGGGACGAGAACCCCTCGGACACGAGGCCGCTCTGCAGCCCCGAGGAGCGGCGGCACCTCCAGAGGGAGAGGCTGAACCAGATCCTGCTCAACCTCCTAGAGAAAATCCCAGGGAAAAACGGTGAGTCCAGGCTCTGCTTGCACAGCTCCCGGGTCTCCTGTGGGTCTGGGGTGGCTTGGCTGAGCTGTGTTGATAAAATGAATGTTTTTGTCCGAGTTTCTTGCTGGGGGCATTAGGAAAGTCACTTTTCTTTGCAGCCACATTTTCCTTTGCAACAGAAATCCACTAAATCCAAGTGAAGTTTCTTAAAACTGTGACACTGTTTTGTATGATATTTTTAATGGTTTTGCATAATGTTTTAAATATTTTTTTCATAACATTTTTAATAACCACAAAGCCTTGCCATAAAGTAATTCCCCCACATCATTCCCTATCTACAATGGAGAAACTTAACAGACAGGCCAGAAAAGACTGAGGGGAATTTGGAAAGTCTCTTTTGACCTTTCATGAACTTTCCTTTGGTTCTGAGTACCTGCTGCAGGTGTTGTCTGAGCTGTGGGATGAGGGGACACTGGTGAAGTGTGACCCTGCTTTTAAATTAAAGCCCTGTCCAGGATGAGCCCTGTCCAGTCAGTCACGGACTGATGCTTCACTGGGGTTGGGAGGATTTTTGGAGATTGTCTGATCCAGCCACAGCTCAGGGCTGGGATCACTCAGCACCTTGTCCAGGCATGGTTTGGATTTCCTGGAGGGAAAAATCCTTGAAAGAACCAGGAATGAGGAAACAGGAATTTTGTGTTCGAGGACCGGTGGGAGGCAGCGCTCAGGGCTGTGCTCTGGGTGCCCAGCTGGGCATCCCTCCCGGGTTAGACTGATGATCCTGGAGGTGTTTTCCAGCCTCGGTGGCCCTGCAGTGACTGAAATGCCCTTGTGGCCCTGTGCTCTGTTGCAGCCATCGATGTCACCTACCTGCTGGAGGAGGGCTCGGGCCGGAAGCTGCGGCGCCGCACTCTGAGCATCCCCGAGAGCAGCTTCAGGAAGTGAGCCAGGAGGGGCAGCCAGCTCTGGGCTCTGTCTGGGCTGGGCACAGCAGCAAACTGACAAAATACAAACAGTAGCACCTGGGGGGCCGGGCTGGCACGGTGCCCACCCTGCTCTGCAGTGCTCTTGGTGTGTGTGTTGGTGGGCGTGCCTTGTATTGATGTTAGGTACTGAGGAAACCTCGTGGTTATTGTCCAGGATGGTCAAATTTAATTTATTTTTGCTTGATATTCCCACTCAGAGGAGAAAAAACACAAAAAAAAATTAAAAAAATAATAATAATAGGGAGGGCAGAGGAAAAGGACTGAGTTACTCTGAGGAGGATGTTCCCCACGGTCACTGCTAACCTGGGATTGTACCAGCCACCCTCAGCACCGCCAGGGAAGGGAATCCAGAATCCAGAGGGGAGAGGAAAGGCCCAGTGGCTTTAAAGGAAAAGCTGCCCTGAAGCTGTGGCCTCTGATTTGCACAAGTTCAAGAAGAGAGGAGTCCCCAGCCGAGCACGAGGTTCGCCGTGGGACAGCTGAGCAGTGTCCCTGTGCTCTGTGCCAAGGAGAGCTTCCAGAGGCCCTTGGAGCAGGGCAGGAGCGCTGGGAGAGGCACTTGCTGTGTGGGGGGAGGGTGTGGGGTGTGAGTTTTTTCACTTTTTTTCTGCAGAGAAATTTTATAAAAGCGCAGTCAGCTCCTGACGCCACCATTGCTGTTGGTTTTTTTGATAAGCTGTGGTTCTCGTGTGTCTCGTGTGTTGTGCAAATAAAAAATCCGTTAAAACAAAAAAAGAAAAAAAAAACAAAACAAAACAAAAAACCAAAAAAAAACCCAGCCCAAGCCCAAGGACCCTTTCACCCCGTGCCCGTCAGGCAGTATCAGCGAGTGTTTGTCGTGAGCTGTAGAATTTATCACCTGCTGACACTCCCCTCGTGTGCTGGTGACAGCCGGGGCCGGGCAGCGGCTGCGCTGGCCCCACCCCGTGGCGATTGTCGCGATTGTCGCGATTGTCCCGCCGGCCCCGGGGCGGGGCTGCCCCGGACGGTGGCTTTGCTTTCCTGTCTCAGACGTACACATGCATATCCAGTCCTGTTTTAGGTGTTCTTCTAAGAAATCCGGTTTTTAATGTGCCAAGTTGTATATATCTGCTGCGTGGATGTAAAGCAATACCGTAGTTACATGTTCCTTTTTATGGACCAAGCTCGTCCTAATGTACATTCTTGTTATTATTATAATTATTTTACTCTTAGTGGAACATGACTCATTCCATTAACTTTTATGTGTTGATTTAAAAAGAGAAAACAAAACAAAAAAAAACCACAAAAAAAAAGAAAGGAAAAAAACCCTTTGAGAAAAAAAATATTTTATTAAAAAAAAAAGAAATAAGAAAATAGTTTGGAATATTTTCTTACTGTAGAGAAGCACTGTACAGTACCAGGATCCCTGAGTATAAAATACTCGTGCGTGTAGTAGGAATATCGCATGTCCAAACCCTCGAGTTGTCTCATTTAGTTTCAAACAGAAATCATTGTCTCAAATGGTGTTAAACACTAAAAAGTTTTTAAAAAAAAAAAAATAAAGTGCGTACAGAAGCGAGACACTAGCTCTGTCATTTTATCTTTCTTTTGTTGAAAGACTAAACAAAATGTTTTTTAGACAATCAAATGTTAGGTAAGTGCAAAGAATTGTTTTTTCTTACTGGTGTAGAAATTAATGACTTTTTTTATTTTTTGGTTATTTTATAATACTGAGCAGACCCGTGTGTCCCCAGGATCGCCGCCGGAGCCAGGAAGCACTACGTTACTGCAAATAGAGCTGAACCTTAGTCTGCATGGGTGTAGGCTGTGTGATTGCTGAAAATAAATGCTGCTAATATATTTCCTTTTTACAAAGCATATCTAAATAGATCATTGTTTTGATGTTAATCTTTGTAAATTATGTATTACCAATTTTAACATTGGATGTAATTGCATAAAAAGCCTGCATCTCAATCCTGAGAGTCTAGTATTAAATGGAAAATCTTTTCCTAAGGCTGGCTCGGGGGGTTTTCTTTGCTGAGCTGGGGGGGTGCAGAGGGCAGGAGGAGGGGTCTGGGCAGGCTGGATCCAGAGCTCCAGAGATCCCTGGGATCCCTGGGATCCCTGGGATCCATGGATGCACGGGGTGAGCTCAGCAAGGGCTGGCTGCTGCCCCCGGGTCACAGCAAGCCCCAGAACGCTCCAGGCTGGGGAAAGGGGCTGGAAAGGCCCTGGGGTGGGGGGACAGCAGCTGGGCACGGGCCCAGCTGTGCCCAGGTGTGCCCAGGTGTGCCCAGCTGGGCACGAGGCCATTGGCACCTGGCCTGGACCAGTCCCAGCGTGGCCACCGGGCCAGGGCAGTGACCTCAGCCCCTTCTGCTGCCTCTGCTGAGGGTCCTCAAACCCTGGGGACGGTTTTGGGCCATTTGTGACCAAGAGCTGGAGGGGCTGGAGCGTGTCCAGGGCTGGGAAAGGGGCTGGAGATTTCCTGAAGGAGCTGGAGAATTCCTGAAGGTGCTGGGAAGGGGCTCAGCCTGGAGCAAAGGAGGCTCAGGGGGGACCTTGTGGCTCTGCACAGCTCCTGCCAGGAGGGGACAGGCTCTGTCCCAGGAACAGGGACAGGAGCAGAGGGAACGGCCTCAGGCTGGGCCAGGGCAGCTCAGGGTGGGTTCAGCAGGGATTTCCCCATGGAAAGGCTGCTCAGGGATTGGAACTGCCCAGGCGGGGTTGGGAGTGCCCATCCCTGGAGGTGGCACCTGGAGGTGGCACTCAGAGCTCTGGGGACAAGGTGGACTCCCTAGTGTCCTGGCTCCCAAACACACCCAGCTGGGATGGGAACCTGGGAACATCCCAATGGGATGGGAACACAGGAACATCCACCTGGGATGGGAACCTGGGAAAACCCACCCAGGATGGGAACACAGGAACATCCACCTGGGATGGGAACACAGGAACAGCCACTGGGATGGGAACACAGGAACAGCCACTGGGGTGGGAACACAGGAACAGCCACTGGGGTGGGAACACAGGAACACTCCCTAGGATGGGAACCTGGGAACATCCCACTGGCATGGAAACCAACCCAGGATCACCCACCTGGGATGGGAACCTGGGAACACCCCCGGGAAGGGAAGCCCAGCTGCTGGAGGTCTCAGAGGGCTCAGTGTGACCCAGGGCTCTGCAGGAGGGGCAGGGGCAGCACGGTCACTGTGAGGTCAGAGGGGCTGTGGCCACGGCTGCCTGTCAGGCAAACTGGGGCAGGAGCCATGAAATCCAGATTTGGTGCCTATTCCCAGGTATAACCCAGTGCCTGGAGCCCCCTGTCCTGCACAGGCTGGGGACTGTCACCCCCAGGGCACCCTCACACCTGCACAGGTGAGAGCAGAGATCTCTTCTCACCTGCAGGCTCCCTCAGGAATGGAACAGCTCCTCCTCCACACCCCTTCTGTGGAGCCTGATTTTTCTTTTCCCTTTCCCAGTCTGGCTCTCTGTGATCATGGAAATGCCACGCTTGACCCCTACGCTCCCTTTAAACCCAAGGCTTGTTTATTTAAAAAGAACATAAATAATGGAAATACCACCTGGCTTCCTCCCCTCCTGGCATGACCTCGTTGGAAAAGCCCAGAAGCAGCTGTGGAAATCAATCAAGGCTCCTTAAGGCCAGCCAAGGAACGCTGCAATTAGGATATCACGTCACTGGGCTGAGAATAAAAACCCAGAGAGGGAAGTGGGAATGAGAGCAGAGGAAAGGAGAGCAGCTTCACCCGGGGCTGACAGCGGCTTTTGGCCACCGAAAGGGAAATGAGGAGGTGAAAACGTGGCCAGGGGAGGGAGCAGAGAGCCAAACCTGCCCCTGGGGCCAGGCTGCTGCTGCTGCTGCGCTCCCGGCGTGGCCACTCCTTTCTGTCACTGGGGAGCCCAGCAGGAAATGCAGATTCTGGGATGAAATCACAAGCAGGGACAAAAACATGAAGGACCTGGAGATGTTCAGCCCCTCCTGCCATCCTCTGGGCTATGAAAGATTGGTTGAAGTTCTATAAATAACTAAAGCAGTGACCTGGGCTGGTCCCAGTTGCTGTGCAGCTCCCACGGCTGGTCCCCAGCAAGCTTCTCCAGGGATATTCCTGGCTCTGGGAAGCTGCAGCCGCCTCTCCCACGCTGTGGAGGAGCCTGGGCATCTTCTGGGCACCTTCTGCTGGGGTGCGAGGCTCCCTGGCAGCATTTGGGATGCTGAGAGGCAGCACAGCCCCAGCACCTCCTCATCCCACCCCCACGGGCAGTGCCACACGCGGAGAGTCACAACCTTTATTTATTTCCAGCTTTTCCCTCCCGTTCCCGTGGTTACAGATATTCACAGAGTGCTGGGACAGCCCCGGGCAGGGCAGGGCACGGGGAGGTGGCAGCGGTGGCAGGACACGATGGCACGGAGGCGACACGGGGCAGGGCAGGAGCCGTCCCCGCCCTGGCACGGGCTGGGCAGCAGCTGAGGAGCCCCGAGCTGCCGGGGGGGCCGGGGGACACGGTGGCAGACGGTGACGCCATGCAGCAGTGACAGGCACGGGGCAGGGTCCCCTGGGAGCTGCTGCCAGCCCCGGAGGTGGCGAAGCTCTGGAGGTGGCAGGAGACATCCCCTCCCCGAGCTGGCACCCGCTCCGGAGAGCTCAGCCGCTTCCTCGGGGCCCTTCCTCCTCCTCCTCCTCACAAAATCAGGGATGTGTAACCAACGGGAACGAGGCCGGTGCTGTTTCCATGGCAGCAGCGGATCCAGTCCTCATCCACGGTGCAGAGCAGCTCCAGGACGTCCCCTTTGTGGAAGCTCAGGTGCCCTTCGGCCGTGCCCGTGTGGTCACACAGTGCCCGGACTGCCCTGCACCACAAATGTCACCCCTGGGCCACAAATGCCACCCCCTGGGCCACAAATGTCACCCCCTGAACCACAAATGTCACCCCTGTGCCACAAATGTCCCCCCTGCACCACAAATGTCACCCCTGGGCCACAAATGCCACCCCCTGAACCACAAATGTCACCCCCCAGGCCACAAATGCCACCCCTGAACCACAAATCTCATCTCCCCTGTGCCACAAATGTCACCCCTGGGCCACAAATGTCACCCCCCAGGCCACAAATGTCACCCCCTGAACCACAAATGTCACCCCTGAACCACAAATCTCATCTCCCCCGTGCCACAAATGTCACCCCTGTGCCACAAATGCCACCACAGACTCGCCTCCCCGGGGACCCTGAGCATCCTCAGAGGCTCCCCCAGCACCCGGGGGTGGGAACTGGGGGGAATCAGGGATTTCCTCAGGCAGAGGAGGGGTCTGTACCAGGAGCCACCTGGCACAGCTGTCCTGCCCTGCCACAAATGTCACCCCTGCACCACAAATGTCACCCCTGGGCCACAAATGTCACCCCCCAGGCCACAAATGTCACCCCCTGAACCACAAATGTCACCCCTGTGCCACGTGCAGCCATGGCTTTCCGCCTCCCCGGGGACCCTGAGCATCCTCAGAGGCTCCCCCAGCACCCGGGGGTGGGAACTGGGGGGAATCAGGGATTTCCTCAGGCAGAGGAGGGGTCTGTACCAGGAGCCACCTGGCACAGCTGTCCTGCCCAGGAGGGGGAGCAGAGCAGGAGGTGTGGGGACATCAGAGATGGGGCAGAGGGTGTGGGGACATCAGAGATGGCACAGGAGGTGTGGGGACATGGGGGTCAGCGAGGATGGGGAAAGGGAAGCAGCCCAACACCTTTTGGGATGGCCACGTGCCCCCCCTGCCCACTTGGACAGAGCTATTCCAACAGCTGCCATGAACCCAGCAAGCACACAAGAAAATGCCAAAAACTGTCCCCAGAACACCTGGGGAAAACATCTGCCCCAGGTGGGCAGAGGCTCAGGCTCCCCCAAAGCCCAGCAGGGGAAGGGCATCCCCGGGGGTGCAGCCATGGCTTTCCCTTCAGAGCAGTGTGCGACCCCCAGCCGTGCCTGGGAGCTTTCCCCCAGGCAGAAGAGCCCCCCCAGCCCTGCCCAGTGTCCCCCCAGCCCTGCCCAGTGTCCCCCCAGTCCCATCCCAGCCCTGCCCAGTCCCATCCCCAGTCCCCCCAGTCCCCGGGGCCGGGGCCGGGGCGGGCAGGGTCCTGCCCGGCTGCTCCGGAGCGCGGCTCCCGTCGGGTGCCAGGGCCCGCAGCAGCCCGGCCAGGGCCCGGGGCCCGGGGGCCAGCCAGCGGGACGGCCTCCTGCACAGAGCACAGGAGCCACCAGCTCTCCCCGCTGCTCCCCGCGGGTTCTCCGGCGATCCGGAGCTCACTGGGAGCACCGAGCCCGCCCAGGAGCTGCTGCTGCCCCGCAGGGCTGAGCAAGGGCTGGCAGCAGTGCCTGGGACGTGCTCTGATCCCTCTGACCCCAGGGGAAACCCTACGAGATCCCCACGAGGCCACCACCGCGGTGAGCCAGGCACAGGGACCCTTCCTGGGCATGACTGGCACACAGGAACCTTCCTGGGCACACAGGAACCCTTCCTGGGCATGACTGGCACACAGGAACCCTTCCTGGGCACACAGGAACCCTTTCTCAGTATGTCTGGGCACACAGGAACCTTCCTGGGCACACCTGAGCACACACAGACCCTTCCTGGGCACACACAGACCCTTCCTCAGCATTCCTGGGCACGCACAGACCCTGGGCACACACAGACCCCTCCTGGGCACACGCAGACCCTTCCCCTTGCCTGCCCACGCTGGCTCTCACCTGGACGTGGCCGCGGCGCTGTCAGGGCTGCTGGGGAAGCTCCTGCACGCAGGGCTGGTGGCTCCAAAGAGCCAGCCCAGCCAGCTGCCCCTGCCAGCAGCGGGAGGATCGCCCCCGCCCGGCCCAGGGGCTGCTGCCGGGTTTCTGCTGCCAGGAGGCTCCGGGGGAGCAGCCAGGGGGTTCCTTCCAGCACTGCCATCCTCCAGCTTGCTGAACGCTCCGCTTCCAGCGGGCAGGAAGAGATCTTCAGGGGAGGAGGTGCCCGAGGTGTCCGTGCTGCCGCTGGGCTTTGGGATGGGGCGCTCAGGGCCAGCTTTGGTCTGAAGGAGCTGCAGCTCCGTGCCCCTGGGCTCGCTGGACGTGGGGCACTGCCCAGCCTGGCCCGGGCTGGGCTCCCCCGCCGCCCGCAGCTTCGTCCACCACACCGAGGGGAACCTGTCCTTGCTGGGAGCGGTGTAAACCCTGGAGCTCTGGCTCAGCTGGCCCCAGCAGCCCCCGAGGCCAGCCCCAGTGCCCGCAGTGCCCTCCCGGGGCCCGGGGCCCTGCGGGGGGCTGTCAGAGCCCAGCAAGCTGCGGCCCAGCTGGTCGCCCCAGCGCAGCACCTGCTGCAAGGTTTGCTGCAGGGCAGCCCCCACCGGGGGGGCAGGCACCAGCCCACCCACGGGCGCCTGGCACCGGCCCCCCGCGCCCCCCACCCTGCCCAGAGCATCCCGGGGGGGCTCATCCTGCAGGCTGGGCCCTGCAGCAGCGCTGTGCAGCCCCAGGGACCCCCGCGCAGGGACGGGGGGACAGCCAGGGGACAGCGGGGACTCCAGCCGGCGCGACAGGGGCCGCACGTCCACGGAGAGGTGGTGGTGCTCAAAGAGCAAGTCCAGGTGGAAGGTCAGCACCGAGAGGGGCTGGATGAGCAGCAGGAGCTCGTCAGCAAGGTGGGGGAGAGGGCCTTGGCTCAGGGCAAAGAAGGCCGTGGGTGAGTAAAGCACGGAGATCACACCTGTGGGGACAGGGACGGGTGAGGCAGGCGCAGAATGGCCCCTTGTCCTTGTCACATCCCCACCAAGGGCCAGCCAGGCTGTCCTCGTCACTCAGAGCACCCTCTGTGCTGAAGGTGCACCATGGAAAAGGATCCACTGTGGAAACTCCAGCCAAGCAGGGATGTATCCCAAGCCCAGAGAGGGATTTTCAGCGTGGGGAGGGCTTGGGGAGGGAGCTCCTGGGTGCCGTGTCCTTACCTGGGCTCTTCTGCAGCTGAGATATCCACAACTCCAGCTGTTTAATGCTAAACAAGCCAAAGGAAACCCAAATTGGAGCCCCTGGGACAGCTCCAGCCCGCCGTGGCAGTGGGGCTGGCGGGGCCAGCAGCACTCACTTCAGAAGGCCGAGGATGAAGGCGTGGAACTTCTGCCGGGGGCTGCTGAGCGGGGCCAGCCCGGCCACGTGCCAGCACAGGGCGTGCAGGGAGCGGCTGCCGGGGCCTGCGGGGCACAGCACGGGCACTCACTGCCCTGGCACAGACACTCACTGCCCTGGCACGGGCACTCACTGCCCTGGCACTCACTGCCCCGGCACTCACTGCCCTGGCACAGCACTCACTGCCCCAGCACGGGCACTCACTGCCCTGGCACGGGCACTCACTGCCCTGGCACGGCAGGACCCCCGGCACCTGGGCATGCCCCCGGCTGCACCCTCACCTGTTTTCACCGAGGCTTCCACCACGCTCCAGGGGGAGTTTTTCCTCTGGCCCGTGATCACGTCCTTCTGGAAGGGCTTCAGCCCGTCCTCCACCAGGGCGCAGAGCGCGGGGCACAGCGTGTGCAGCAGCAGGTAGCCCACGTCGGGGTTGAGCCGGCTGTCCCCCAGCTGGGCCTGGGGGAGGACCGGGAGAGGGGAGGGAGGGGAAGGGCAGCACCCCGCCCTGACTCCTCTGGGAGGGATGAGGGAGTCCCCAAAACCCTTCTGGCCCGGCCCAGCCCAGCTCTCACCTTCTGCACCAGGTTCCGTGCCGTGCTGAAGTGGGCGATGACCTTGTCCACGGCGGAGCTGACGGCGACCAGCAGCGCTGGGGACACGGAGAGGAGCAGAGGAGAGGAGCAGAGAAGGGTCAGCGTGCAGGGACCCTCCGGGCACCACCTCCGGACCCTGCAGCGCCCCTGGTACCGCGCTGGAGCCGCAGGTCGGGGACCCTGGCCCGGTCACCTGGCGGGAGCGGGCAGGGCGGAGCCGGTGCCGGCAGCGCTGCCCGTCCCTGCCGCGCTGTCCCTGCGTGTCCTTCGCTGTCGCTGCCCCAGCCCAGGACACCGACCCGCAGCCCCGACGCGCGGGTCCCGCCGCCCCCTCCCCTCCCGTTGTGTCCCGCTCCCCGCGGGGGCTGCGGGCAGGACTTGCCCCAACCTTTGGTTTGCTCGCCATGGGGCCCCTCCGCTCTTCCCCCGCCGGGCCCGGCGGCTCCAGCGCCGGCTCATGGAGCCCAGGGCCGAAGGGCGGCGGGGCCGGGCGGGGAGGAAGCGCCGGGAGCCGCGGGGCGGAGCGGCACCGGGACAGCCCCGGCGCCTCCCGAGCAGCGCCGGGCGATGCGGGGAGACCCCCGGATCTCGCCGTGCCCGCCCCGGAGCGCTCCGGGATCGCTCCCACCGCCCGGAGATGCGCAGGTGGCCCCGCAACCCCCCCGGCAGAACCCCAGAGGGAGCCGGACTCACCCCCCGTGCGGGTCTCGTCTCCTCGCTGGGCCGCCCGTGGCACCGCGGGGTCCCCGCCGGGCCCCCCGAGCCTGCGGAGCGGGGCAGCGCCCAGCCCCTTCTCCCCTGGGGGCAGCCCCCCCGTCTCCACATCCCTCGGCTGCCCCTCCGCGATGGGCTGCAGGCTGGGCCGGGCTCTCCTTCTCGGCTGGTGGCCGTCGCTGGGTGCCAGCAGCGGTGTCCCCCCCAGGGACGCGGGGGGCACGGGGGGCACGGGCGGGTGCTGGGCCGGCTCTGCCCGCTGGCCCTTGGGCTGCCGGGCGGCACTGCGGGACCGCAGCTCCTTGAACGTGGTCACCTCTCTCTGCCTGGAGCCGGGAGGCCGGGCTGGCCCGTCCTGCTGCGGCTGCGGCTGCGGCTGGGGCTGGGGCTGGGGTCGCTCCTGGCCCGTCGTGCCCGAGAGCAGCTCGCTGCTGGGGGGCAGCTCCGTGTCAGGCGAGAACACGATGAGCCAGTCACTGCGATCAACCCTGGCCTGGGCCAGCGTGGGCCCAGCCGCGTTCCTCTTCCTCCTCTGGGCCAGCTCGTGGAAGGAGGTGATGGTCTTGGTGGCCGCGTCTCTGCACAGCTCGCCCGGGCCGGCCTGGGGCTGCTCGGCTCTGTGCGCGTTCAGGACCTGCAGCCGCCGCCGGGGCCGGGGGGGCACGGGCGGGGGGAGCCCCCCGGGCCGGGGCCGCGGCTGCGGAGCGCTGCTCGGGATGGCGGCATCCCGCCGCTCCGGCACGGGCGGCGGAGCGGGGGGCGCGGCGTCGGGCTCAGGGAGGGGGTTGCAGTTGGGGTCGAGGTCGGCGCAGGGGCCGGTGGTCTCCGGTGCTGCGGTGCCGGGAGAGAGCTCGTCGCAGTGGGAATCGAGCGAGTTGCTGCTGCAGAGGCTGTCTGGGCTCTTGCTGGCCGCCGCCGTGGCTCTCAGGGGCACTGGGGAGTTGTGGTTGGCATCTCTCCCATGGCACGTCCTGTGCTGGTCAGCCAGAGCTTCCCCATCAGCCAGAACCTCTCCATCAGCCAGAGATTCCCCATCAGCCAGAGCTTCCCCATCAGCCCGGTCCCCTCCATCAGCCAGAGCCTCTCCATCAGCCAGGGCCTCTCCATGCCAGGCGTTTTCTGTGGCAATGACGTTCAGCTGCTTGTCAGGGGACTGGGACTCTGCTCTGGCGAACTCCTTGCAGTACACCGAGACCGGGGAGTCATCCAAGCTGAAATCCGAGCAGCTACTGACAGAGGAGGAGGAGGAGGAGGAGGAAGAAGCCAGATCACAAGGGGGATCACAAGGGGAAGCCGCCTCCTCCTCGTCTCCGCTGTGCAGGCAGGGGAAATCCTCTTGGTTCTGCAGCCCCAGCGGCTCCGGCTCGGCGGGGTGGGACTGGCAGCAGCGGCATTTCACCGAGGCGTTGTTGGAATTGGCATCCACCGGCTCCCGGTTCTCCGGGCACTGCGTGCAGCCCGTCTGCTCTCCCGCAGCCGTGGAGCCGTCCTGCAGCTCGGGGTGCCGGGAGAGGTGCAGCCCCAGCGAGATGTGCTGCAAGTGGATGTGGTTGAGGTTGCACAGGAGGCCTTTCTTTGGAGCCAGCATGGTGCTGCCTCGCGGGAAGCGCCGGGGCTCCCAGGAGAGGCCAGCAGCTCCTCTCTTCACACCATCCAGCTCCCTGCAAGCACCAAACACCTCCGGGTCAAGGCGGAGCACAGCGGGACAAACCTGGAGAGAGGCACAGCCGGGGGAAGAGGGGCGGCAGTGACCTTGCAGCGGGGTTAGAGAAGGGGATGTGGCCCGAGGGAGGGGCCCCGCAGCTTCCTGCCGGGCTTGGGGCTCTGCGGCCGGGCAGGGGCTGAGGGCAGCCGCTGGTCCCTGGAGCACGGCCTGGGAGGGTCCCGGGAAGCTGCTCCGGGGCTGGATTCCCTCCGGAGGGGCGGCAGCATCTCGGGGATGCCGTCAAGGAGAAAACGCCCTTGGAGCCTCGTCGAGGCGGGGCGGGGTGAGGGGGGGATGCTGTCCTGGCTGCGGGCGGTGGCACCACGGGTGCTCAGGGAGCGGGGCTTGGCCGGGAGCCCCCGGCCCTGGGAATGCTGCAGAACCGGCACCGCACCCCCGGGCCCGGCTGTACCGGGGGGAGCCCCGGCCCCGGGCGCCTGCTGGAGGCTCCGGGCAGCGGAGAGCGCGGGAGGGCGGCTCCGAGCATCCGCCAGCACCGAGCATCTGTCAGTACCGAGCATCCGCCAGCACCGAGCATCCCCCGGCCCTGAGCATCTGCAAGCTCAAAGCATCCTCCAGCCCTGAGCATTCCCCAGGCCCCGAGCATTATCCAGCCCCGAGCATCCACCCGCACCGAGCATCTCCGGGCTCTGAGCATCCTCCAGCCCCGAGCATCCTCCCGTTCCGAGCATCCCCCGGCGCCAGGGCGAGCACCGGCGGCCCGGCCGCCGCACCGGCGCTCCTGGGCGCGGCTCTCCCCATCCCCCGCAGCCCCCATCCCCTTCCCCGTGCCCCGCTCACCTCGGCGCTGCGGCGGCGAATGCGGCTGCGGGAGGCAGGGAGGGAGGGAGGAGCCGCGGCGCCGCCACCGGGAGCCGCCCGGTCCCGCCCCAGCGGCGGCGGGGGCGGTGCTGCGGGCACCCCGAGCCCGGCGGGCACCGGGGCGGTACCGGCATCCCCTCCCCGCCATCCAGCCCCCAGACAACAGCAGGCAGCGCCGCAAATACAATAATTTATGTTTATTGACACACGGCCGGGGGGGGAGATGGCTGAACCCACCCCCACGACCATCCCATCGCGCCTTGTCCAGGGCAGGGAGCAGCTCCAGCCCCTGCCCGGCCCCTCCATCACTTCTGCCGCTTGTAGATCTTCTGGGCCAGGTCCAGGAAGATGTCCCTGGGCAGGCGCCGGGCGTGCTTGCCGATCAGCTCCTGCAGGCGCCGGTAGCTGCTCTCCTCGTAGTCCCGGAACGCCGCGGGCATGCCCAGCGCATCGTAGAGCTCCTTCACCTTCGCCACCTTCTGGGGCTCCTTGCAGCCGTAATTCTCCTGAGAAAAAACCCTGGGGTGAGTCAGGGCCCATCCCAGCGCACGGGCCAGGAGCTTTGTTCTCTCTCTTTGTTCCTGTGATATTAGCAAAAATCTTTTTGCTAGGATTTTTTTCTCTTGGGAAGATGAGAAGCTTCACAGGAAAAGAAGAACAATATTATCTGATGGCTTCTCCTTGTGCTTTGCTGCTTTGGAATGTGGCAGGTGAATCTTTGATTGGTTCCAGGTGAGTTGTTTTTATTTCATGACCAAACCCAGTCCAGCTGTGTCAGACTCTGGTCTCTCACAGGTTTTTATTATTTATCCTTTTTTTAGCCTTCTGATGTATTCCTTATTTTTTAATATAATTTATTTTAACATAATATCATAATATCCCTACGAAATATGGAGTCAGACTCATTTATTCCCTCGTCCTGGGACCCTCACAAAAACACCCCAACACTTTTCTTTCTTCTCACCCTCCTCCTCCCAGCCAGGTGACAGCTCCTGGCCCTCCAGGTGCACACCCAGCTCTGTCAAGCTCCACACTGCACTCACCTCAGAAAAGGAAGCTTCCCCTTAATCCCTGGAGCCCCCTGTGCTCCTTGGGAAGGGCAGGAGTGTGACAGTGCAGGGAAGGGAGCAGCTCAGGGCTGCCTTACCTGCAGGATGTGCCTCTGCTCCGGCGTGGCCCTGCGCAGACACTGCACCACCAGCCAGCTGCACTTGTTGTCCTGGATGTCAGTGCCAACCTTCCCTGTCACAGCTGGGTCCCCGTAGCAGTCCAGGAAATCGTCCTGTGTGCCAATGCCACGGCCTGAGTGCCACAGGCAGCCCCTGGCTGTTCTACCAGCTCCTTTGAGCCGAGTCCCATGAGCTTTTGGAGGTTTAGAACACACCCAAGAGAGCTCAGCTGCCTCTGGAGGCATAAAAACCAGCAGGATGGCTTCTGGTGCAGTGTTGGAAACAAAAAGGTTTCATAAAAGGCAAAATAACAACCAGAAAAACTGATCCAGGTGCAAGAGGCTTTCCTGCCCCTGGTGAAACACTTCACAAAAGCAATTAGTTTCTTTGTTCACTTCTTTTCTAAAGAAATATTTTCTAAATAAATCTAATAAAATTGCCTGAGACCTTCTGGCTTCTGTCTAATTAGCTATCCTTAAGTCTGAAATCCTCAAAGTCTTATGAAGTGGCTTTTCACTCAATCAATGGAAGAAACTTCGGAGTTTCTTTCCTTTTTAGGAGGACAAAGGATAGTTTTGCCACCCCATCAACAGGAGGCACATTCCTACAGCTGACAAGCAGCCAGGCCTGAGACAGCTCCTACCTGGATCTGGAAGAACTCTCCCATCTCCAGCAGGATGGCTTTGGCGTCCTCGTGCTCCTCCTTGCCATCAATGCCTGCCTGAGGGGAGAAGTAACAGGGATGAAAAAGGCTTCCAGGACCTGGTAAAAAGCCCTCCAGGACCTGGGGAGAAAGCCTTCCAAGACCAGGGAAAAAGTAAAGCCTTCCAGGACCAACCCGGGGATCAAGTCTTCCAGGGCCAGGGCTAAAGTAAATCCTTCCAGGACCTGGGGCTAAATCCTTCCAGGACCAGGGACAAAGCAAAGCCTTCCAGGACCCGGGCTAAAGCAAAGCCTTCCAGGACCTGGGCTAAAGTAAAGCCTTCCAGGACCAGAAATGGGATAAATCCTTCCAGGACCAGGGAAAAAGTAACTCCTCCATCAGCAAGGGATGGAGCCTTCCAGGACCAGAAATGGGATGAATCCTTCCAGGACCAGGGAAAAAGTAAATCCTTCCACCACCAGGGGATGGAGCCTTCCAGGACCTGTCCCCGGCCAGGCTGGCAGCTCCTGAGCTGCTCCAGCACTCACCATGTACATGGCTGCAGCCACGGGCAGGTAGAAGGAGTAGAACGCTGTCTTGTACTTCACAATGGCCTTGTACCTGTGCCAGAGGAACCAGGCTGAGCCCGGGGGGCACGGGCTGCAGGGCACCCCAAAAACCAGCCCCAGGGGGGGCACGGGCTGCAGGGCACCCCAAAACCCAGCCCCAGGGGGGGCAGGGGCTGCAGGGCACCCCAAAACCAGCCCCAGGGGGGGCAGGGGCTGCAGGGCACCCCAAAAACCAGCCCCAGGCCACCCTCCTCAGGGCACCCCAAAAACCAGCCCCAGGGGGAGCAGGGGCTGCAGGGCACCCCAAAACCAGCCCCAGGGCCACCCTCTGCAATGTAGGGACTGAAGGGCACCCCAAAAACCAGGCCCAGGCTGAGTCTCTGCAGGGCAGGGATAGAGGGCATCCCACAAACCAGCCCCAAGGCTGATTCTCTGCTGGGCACCCCAAAAGCAGCTCCAGGGCCACCCTCTGCAGGGCAGAGACTGCAGGGCACCCCAAAACCAGCCCCAAGGCTGAGTCTCCGCAGGGTAGGGACAGAAGGACACCCCAAAAAAACCAGCCCCAAGGCCATCCTTTCCAATGTAGGGACTGGAGGGCACCCCAAAAACCAATCCCAGGCTGAGTCTCTGCAGGGCACCCCACAAACCAGCCCCAAGGTGACACTCTGCAGGGCAGGGATGGAGGGCACCCCAAAAGCAGCCCCAGGCTGTCTGTGCTGGGCACCCCAAAAGCAGCCCCGGCTCTGCCCCCGTACCGCTCCTCGCTGAACCTGCTCAGGTCCACCTGGGAAACGGGAGCAGTGATGAGGTCCAGAGTCTGCCCCAGCTCGGTCTGGTAGCCTGTCTGCAGGGGAAAGAAAGGATCTGTGACCTGCTGCAGCTTTTCTGTGCTCAGAGGGGTGTAAAAAACAAGGAGGAGGATGTGCTGCATGGGGAGAATAAGATACAGGGTGATGGTTGTGACAGATCAGTGACTTTGATATTGGGAAGAAATTTTGGCTGGGAGGGTGTGAGGCCCTGGCACAGAGCAGCTGTGGCTGCCCCTGGATCCCTGGCAGTGCCCAAGGCCAGGCTGGACAGAGCTGGGAGCAGCCTGGGACAGGGGAAGGACTGGAGCCAGGCTGGGAATGTTCAGCCTGGGTGGGACCTCAGACCTTGCAGGGCCTGAAGGGGCTCCAGGGAAGCTGGAGAGGGACTGCTTATCAGGAACTGGAGTGACAGAACAAGGGGAATGGGTTCAGACTGGAAAAGGGGAAATTTAGGATGGATATATGGGGGAAATTCCTCCCTGTGAGGGTGGGCATGCCCTGGCACAGAGAAGCTGTGGCTGCTCCTGGATCTCTGGAAGATCCAAAGCCAGGCTGGACAGGGCTTGGAGCAGCCTGGGACAGTGGGAGGCATCCCTACCACAGCAGCAGGGTGGAACAAGATGATCCTGAAGGTCCCATCCAGCCCAAAGCAGCCTGTGACTCCACACTTCACTCACCCAGCCCTCCAGGAACATCCCAACCCCTCAGCGCAGAGCCCAAACCCTGCTTCAGCTCCCCTGCTGAAGGCAGGGCGTGCCCAGGAACATCAGGAACACCTCAGAAAACATGCCCAGAACTCAGCAAGGCTCGGGGAGGCAGGCTCACCTGCAGGAAGAGCTCCAGCAGGTGCAGGTAGTAGGGCTGCTGCCCGCAGTACCTCCGGAGCAGCCGGTACACCGAGGACTCCAGCAGGAAAGAGTCATTGACGGCGTCCAGCCCGATGCCCTCCTGCAGCAGCGAGGCACAGGGGTGTCCCCAAAGCCTCCTGACCCCCGGGGACCCCCCCAGCCGCCAGCACCCCCTCACCTTCTTGTACCAGCAGAGCTGCCCCCGGCGGGTCAGCGATGCGTCCATGATGTCGTCGGCCACCAGGAAAAAGGCCTGGAACTGCGGGGGGCTGCCTGAGGGATGGGGGGACCCCCGGGCTCCCAGACCCAGAGGCTCCCATGCCCCAAGGGGCCCCATCCCCTTCCCTGAGAGGGTCCCATCCCCAGAGGGTCCCAGCCCCAGGGGGGGTCCCATCCTCCAGGGGCTGGGGGTCCCGTGCCCACAGAAGGGGTCGCATGCCCCACAGCTCCCGTCCCCAGGGGGGGTCCCATCCTCCAGGGGGGGTCCCATCCCATGGGGATCCCACCCTCCCGGGGCTAAGAGTCCCACGCCCACAGAGGGGGTGCCCATACGCAGAGGGTCCTATCCCCCACAGGTCCCATCCTCCAGGGAGGGTCGGGGGGAGGGGGGTCCCACTCTCAGTGGAGGTCCCATCCCCCAAGAGTTCCATCCCCCAAGGGTTCCATGCCCATGGATCCCATCCTCCAGGGCGGGGGTCCTACCCTCAGGGTGGGACAAGGGGGGGTCCCACTCTCAGGGGGGTCCCGGCCCCGGGTGAGGAGGGGTCCCGCTTCTCACCAGCTCGATGCACCAGCCCACGGCCAGCGCTCGGCGGAGGCTCTCCGGGTCCTGCTGCTCGGGGCCCGCCAGCCGCCGGAACGCGGCCACCACCGTCAGCCCCCGGTTGCACTTCCCGCCCGGAGCGTTGTACTCCAGCACCTGCGGGAGCGCAGCCCGGTGAGCAGCCCTGACCCTTCCCTCTCCCAAGCCCCGGTCCCGGTCCCGCCGCCCCCTTCCCGTTCTCACCTGCTTCACCCGCGCCACGGCGTCTCCCACCTCCGCGTGTCCCAGCATGTCCTCCGTCAGGTCGCGGACGATCTGCGGGAAGAAGGCGGCGAACTCCTGGCGCTCGGCCGCCGCCCGGGCCCCGCCGCCATCGCCGCTCATGCTGCCGCCTCTCCCGGCCCCGCCGCCGCCTCACGGCCCCTCAGCGCCAGCCCCGAGCGCACGCCGGGACGCGCAGTCCCGAGGCGCGGGTGCGGCCGCTGTTACGTCCGCCGCTGGACTACAACTCCCAGTGTGTCCCGCGCATCGGGGCGGGCCAGCGGACTGGCGGCTGGAGCAGCGCCCATTGGCCCGTTTTATCGCGCGAGGATGAGCCCAAGGCGGTTGAGCCAATAGAAGCGAGGCGGGGGCGGGAGCGAGCCCGGTGATTGGTGGAGAGGGGGAATGGAGCGAGTGCCCGGCGTGGCGCGGGGGCGCGGTGGAGCGTATGGGCGTGGCTTTGGGGCGTGGCTAAGGGCGGGGCGTGCCCGGTGACCGGGAGCGGAACGGGGGCGCGGGACCCGGACGGGGACAGCTCTGGAACCGGGCAGAACCGGGGCTCTGCGGGGCGGAACGGGGCTCTGCGGGCCGTGCGGGGCTGCAGGGCGGCTGTGGGGCGCTGGGCAGGTGTGGCACAACACAGGTGTGGGGTGCAGCGCAGGTGTGGGGTACACAGCAGTTGTAGGGTGGAGGGTAGTTATGGGGTACAGAGCAGTTTTGGGGTGCAGAGCGGTTATGGGGTGAAGGGCGGCTGTGGGGTGTGCTGCAGACTCTGTGGGTGCAGGGCAGTTTTGGGGCGCAGAGCCGGGGTGGGTGCTGTGCAGGGCAGTTTTGGAGTTTTGGGGTGCAGGGCAGGTTTGGGGTGCCGAGCCGGGGTGGGTGCTGTGCAGGGCAGTTTTGGGGTGCAGAGCCGGGCCGGGTGCTGTGCAGGTGTGGGGTGCAGGGCAGTTTTGGGGTGCAGAGCCAGTGTGGGTGCTGTGCAGGGCAGTTTTGGGGCGCAGGGCAGTTTCGGGGTGCAGAGCCGGGGTGGGTGCTGTGCAGGTGTGGGGTGCAGGGCAGTTTTGGGGTGCAGGGCAGTTTTGGGGCGCAGGGCAGTTTCGGGGTGCAGAGCCGGGGTGGGTGCTGTGCAGGGCAGTTTTGGGGTGCAGGGCAGTTTTGGGGTGCAGAGCCGGGGTGGGTGCTGTGCAGGTGTGGGGTGCAGGGCAGTTTTGGGGTGCAGGGCAGTTTTGGGGTGCAGGGCAGTTTCGGGGTGCAGAGCCGGGCTGGGTGCTGTCTCTGCACAGGAACGGGGCGCAGTACCGGTGTGGCGGGTGGGTTTCCCCACACGCCCGTGCGGGTTCCGGGGCGTCCCGGGACCCTCGAGGGGACGCCGCAGGGGTGACCCGGGCCGGGCACAGGCGGTGACACCATCCCGCTGCTCCCCGCCCCGCAGTTTGGCTCCCGCCCCGAATCTCCTAATCCCGGCTCGCCCGCGTTAATTAATCCCCCTGTGGTGCCCTCTAATCCCCCTCCCGCCGCCGCCGGGGCGCGGGGGCTCGGGGCAGAGCCTCCGGTTCCAGCCCGGGTGTCCTTGGGGAGGGGAACCGGGGACGGGCGGGGGGCTCTGCCCGCACCTCCGGGGCTCTGCGGGACCCCCGCGTCCCGGGGCTTTGCCCCCAGTCCCGGGCGGGGCTCCGCCGTGACCCGGGGTCCCTGTGCCTCGGCCGCCAGCCCCCCGATGGACACGAACCGGATGGAAGAGTGTCGGAATAGGGAGAGGAAATATGCTGGAATTCATTCCCAAAAAAAATGCTCTTTTTGCCCTGCGCCCCCTTAATCAGGCTGGCTGCGGTGTAATCTGAAATAATCAAATTAGAGAGAAACCGCTAATCAGCGCTGAGCTCTTCGTGTGTCACCGAGCCTAATTCCTGCGGGGAGCGGGGGGGGGGACACCGCCAGCACCGTCCTGCGGGCCGGGGATGTCCCGGTAACGGGCAGGGGCTGCCCCGGTAACGGCCAGGGACTGCCCCGGTAATGGACAGGGGATGCCCCGGTAACGGGCAGGAACTGCTCTGGTAACGGGCAAGGGCTGTCCCGGTAACGGGCCGGGACTGCCCCGGTAACTCAGGGTTTGCGGGCCGGGGATGTCCCGGTAACGGGGAAGGGCTGCCCCGGTAACGGGCCGGGACTGCCCCGGTAACTCAGGGCTTGCGGGCCGGGGATGTCCCGGTAACTCGGGGCTGCGGGCCGGGGATGTCCCGGTAACGGGCCGGGACTGCCCCGGTAACGTGGGGCTAGGGGCCGGGGATGTCCCGGTAACGGGCAGGGGCTGCTCCGGTAACGGGGAAGGGCTGCCCCGGTAACGCGGGGCTGCGGTGGCGGGCCCGGGCAGGGCACAGCGCGGTGGCCACCAGCACCCGCGTCCTGCCAGCCACCGCGTCCCGCCTGGGGGGGCTGTGCCGGTGCCGAGGGGCGGCCCGGGCACGGCTGTGCCCCGAGAGCCGCGCCCGGTGCCGCAGCGGTGCCCCGGCGCACCTTGCGCCGTGTGACCTTCGTTTAATCGCGTTAATGCCTGAGCGCTGCTCCGCAATCAGGCGGAATCAAACCCGCCCATCCCCCCGGCAATGCAGGGAGCGGGGATGGAAGGGGAAAATAACCCGAGATTAAACATTAATCTGCCCAGGGCCCAAAGGCACCGCGGTGGGCGGGAGGGGACCTGTCGCCTTCGGGTTCCTGCCACGCCACCCGGGTCTGTGGGGCTGGGGGAGGCCCCTCAGTGGCTCCCGAGGGTTTCCCGGCTCTGCAGAAGGCCAGGATTGGAGCTGGGGTGCTGCAGCATCCCCCTGACCTTCCTCATCCTCGGGCAGGGAGCTGTGGGGTCACAGGAGGCGCAGAAGGAGTTTTCCCCCAGACCAGCTCAGAATCTCTCTTTATTATTTAAACCCATTATGTACAAGGACCAAAAAATAAAAAAGAAAAAAAAAAAAGCTCTTAAATTCTCTGCGATATGAAAACTACAAGCTCTGTACATGGACTGCCGCGAGTGCAAGGGTGGAGGATCGTGGTCTTTGGTGGCTAAACTCGCACCCCCGGCCCCTGCAGCCTCCCCCGGGGTGGGCACCGGACCCCGGGGACGGGAGCGCTCGGTGGCTCCGGCTCCTGACACGGGGCTGGGCAGCGGCAGCTCGGTGCTGCCCGAGCCGGCCCGCAGGCTCTGCGGAGCGCTGGGATGACCGCTAAGACATCGACATCACGCAGTGGGAACACAGCCCGGGGGCTTGGGACACCGCGGCTCCCTGCAGGTCCCTCCCGATGGGGACACACCGAGCCGGGGATGGATGGAGCGGGACAGGGGGTGAGCAGGGCAGGGCGGGTGAGATCCATGGGAAAAGGCAGTGCAGGACATCCCCTCTGGGGATTCCCGGTGGGCTGGTGCTCCCAGGGCAGCTCTGCGCTGCTCCCGACGCCCCGAGACACGAGGGTGGAGAACGGGGCGCTGAAGGGTCGTGTTTCCCCGACACCTCACTGCGGGAAGGACCGAGGGGAACGAGACCTCGCCCGCTGCGCTGGGGGCTCCGGCGGGGCCCCGCTCAGCCCCAGAGCTCGGGGACAAGCCGTGGTTCCCGACCCTGGGAGGGGGAAGCGGCTGGCGCGGCGCGGAGGGGACGGAGGGGACGCTACTCTAACTGGGACTGAGCACGGCTGGCCCGAAGCGACACTGGAAGCAGAGCTCGGCTGCTTGGCAGAGCCACGACTCGCACACACATTGCACACTACTGTCTCTGGAGAGGGGGCGTGGGGCATCTGGGGGGACCCTGGGCTCGTGTTGGACAGGGGGTGACCCCACAGCCCCACAGGTCACCCGGGCTCTGCCCGCGATTGGCATCTCGTTGTGGCAGCCTTTTGTTCCTGTGGCACCGGTGACTGGCATCTCCAGGAGAGCTGGAAATGAGACTGCAGCACAGGGCAGGGGAGCAGAGCCCGGGCTGAGCATCCTCCTGGAGCCATGGGCAGGGGGGTCCCCTCGGACTGACCCTCTGAGCATCCTCCTGGAGCCACAGAAGGGTCATCCAAATGATTTTTGGACATCATCCTGGAGCCGCAGAGGGGTCCCCTTGAAGTTATCTTCTGGACATCCTCCTGGAGCCACAGAGGGGTCATCCCAGATGACCTGGACAACCTCCTGGAGCCACAGAAGGGTCCCTGCAGGTGACCCTCTGAGCACCCTCCTGAGGCCACAGACAGTGGGGTCCCCTTGGAGTGACCCCCTGAGCATCCTCCTGGAGCTGCAGGCAGCAGAATCCCCCCAGGCCGCCCCATGGGGCCGGTGGAGGGGCAGCCACCGTGCCCGGGTGTGGGCAGAGCCCTGCCCAGCAGCACAGCCCAACCTCGCTGGCACTCAGCACCTCTGAGGCAAAACGGTCCCACAAGCTGGGGAGAGGGACTGGGGGGCTGCTCCTCTGCCCCCCAGCGCTGCCCCTTGACACTCGTGGCACCAGGGGAGCCCTGCCCAGGACCCCCTGGTGCTCCTGGCACTCTGGGAAGGGGCAGTGCTGACCCTGGACCCCCCTGCCACGGGCTCCTCCCTCCACCTGGGCAGAGGACCCGGGGGTGCCTCTGCCTCCTCACCCTAAAGGCAAAGGGGCTGGGCAGAGCAGTCTGGGGATCGAGGTGGGCATCGGGCAGCCCTGCTGTGACACAGGACGAGCTGGGGGAGCTGCCAGCGCCAGCCTGTGAGGACAGGCTGCGGGACACGCGTGGGGGGCCCAGCCCCCGAGGGGCAGCTGTGGGGAGCTGAGCTCCCCAGAGAGGCCAGGGTTTGGGAGAGGGCTCTGACCTGTCCTGTGCCTCCGGCAGGAGGGCAGAACTCACAGGTGGCGATGAGCAAGGGGGGCAGAGCCCGGGCAGGGCGACCCCCTTGGGGCAGCCAGCAGAGCCCCCTCCTCATCCAGCTCTGGGGCTGGCCATGCCCATCCCTGCCGTGTCCCCGTGCCTCAAACAGCCCCTCCACGGCCCCGGCTGGTGCCTCTCCCCTCGCTTTCCCTCCGCCACGGCGGGGCTGGCGCTCCGCTCCTCCCGCCGCCTGCGCCGCCGGCATGCCCGGCTCGCTCCTGCCCCTCCTAGCGACTCACATGTTGGACGGCAGTTTGGGCTTCGCCGTTTCCACCTCGGGGCTGAAGGCCACGGAGCCCTTGCGGGAGGGAGCTGCCGGCGGCCGGGTCGCGGAGCCCGGGGACTGCGGCGCGGGCGCGGAGCGGGCGGGCTGAGCCAGCGCCGCCGGAGGGTGTGCGGGCTGGCCGCCCATCCCCGCGCACGGCTTGGCCAGCAGTCCGGCCACCGAGGGCGAGGACCTGCGGGCCAGGTTCCCTGCGGATTTCCTGCCCTGCTTCAAGGAGCTGCCGTCGGCTTGCTGGGCCACTTTGTTGGGGAGGGAGGGCTGGGAGGCAGAGAGGAGCCGGACATCCTGCGTGAGCCGCCCCACCGGCAGCCCCTGGATGCTCCTGTGCTTCACCAGCTGCTGGGGCTGCATCAGGAGCGAGATGTGGGAGCCGGTGGCTCGGGACAGGCTGTAGTGGAGCGTTCTCCCCGGCGGCAGCGCCTGCTCGGAGCTGGGGGACGCAGCGCCCGCCGCTTGCTGCAGCAGCGAGGTGGAGAGCGAGGCGCCTCGGGACCGCGACAGCTGGGGCTGGGGGCCGCCCGGGGGCTGCTTGGGCCCCGCTGGCATCTCCCCCCTCTGCGCCGCGCGGGGCAGGGGCTGCGCCCCCGCGCTGGGTCTCTGCGCCCCGCTCTCCTGCGGCTGCACCATGGGCGAGGAAGGAGAACCGGCGGCCGGCGTCTGCAGGTGGGACGGAGCCCCCGAGGGAGAGCCCACCGAGGAGGGCCGGGAGCCGCCCAGGCTGGGCTGGGAGCGGCGCACGGGCTTGGCCAGCAGGGTGGCTTCGGGAGAGAGCGGGCTGGAGATGGAGGAGGGCGGCAGGAAGATGTGAGCCTGCAGGCTGTGCTGGTGGGTCAGCGCGATGGCCACGTTGGTGGTGGCGGCGGCTGTCTGCAGCGGGGCGTGCACCAGCGGCTCCCAAATCACCGGCTTGCCGCTCAGCTCCCGCCCCATCGCCATCTGCTGCAGGTCCTGGATGTTGTGGGCCATGTCCTGGTCGTGCTTCACGATCTGCTGGATCATCTCGTTGTTCAGGGGTCCCGAGCTGTGCTCGGCTCGCTTGCGGAGCAGGATGGAGTTCTTCTTCCCTGGAGGGGAGGCAGGAGTGTTACACACCCTTGGGGACAGTGTGGAGGGCAGGGTGGCAGTGGGAAGGGACAAAAAAACCTCAGAGCTCCAGGGGAAGCAAGACCCTGGGAAGGGACAATAAAACCTCAGAGTTCCAGGGGAAGCAAGCCCTGGGAAGGGCCCAGACTGGAGCAGTGGAAGCAGCAGGGACGAAACAGGAGAGTCCTGACTCCAAAGGGATGGGGGGCTGGGGTCCTGCTTGTCCCCCACAGGCAAGGGAGGGTGAGGACCAGCAGCTGGTCCTGCCAAACACTGCAGGTACCGTGCAGTGCAGTTACATCTTCCCAGGGCAGCCTGTCCTGTGCCACTACCTGGATCTTGCTGGGGGGGAGAGAGAGGGCAGGCTCCTTCCTCATGCTCCTCATCATCCTCATTGCTGGGCACCCGCGGGGCTGGGGCACTCATGCCAGCTCTGTGATTCCACCACCTGTGGGTCTGGGGGCCCATGGGCCCTGGGGGTGGCTGTAGAGGTGGCTGTGCTGAGCCCAGGGGGTCACTCCATGGTGACCCACTCCATGGGGTCACTCTATGGTGTCCTCCAGGAGGACACCCACGGGGCTGGGGCACTGTGATCGCTTCCTCCCCACTCTGTGACTCCACCACCAGTGTTTCTGTGGGCTCGTGGGTCCTGGGGGTGGCTGTAGAGATGGCTGTGCTGAGCCCAGGGGGTCCCTCCATGGTGACCCACTCCATGGGGTCACTCCAGGGTGTCCCTCCAGGAGGAACCCATGGGGTTGGGGCACTCATGCCAGCTCTGTGACTCCACCACCCGTGGGTCTGGGGGCCCCTGGGCCCTGGGGATGGCTGTAGAGGTGGCTGTGCTGAGCCCAGGGGGTCACTCCATGGTGACCCACTCCATGGGGTCACTCTATGGTGTCCTCCAGGAGGGCACTCACGGGGCTGGAGCACTTGTCCCAGCTCTGTGACTCCACCACCCGTGGGTCTGGGGGCCCCTGGGCCCTGGGGATGGCTGTAGAGGTGGCTGTGATGAGCCCAGGAGGTCACTCCATGGTGACCCACTCCAGGGTGTCCTCCAGAAGGGCACTCACGGGGTTGGGGCACTTGTCCCAGCTCTGTGACTCCACTACCTGTGTTTCTGTGGGCCCGTGGACCCTGGGGGTGCTGTGCTGAGCCCAGGGGGGTCACTCCATGGTGACCCACTCCATGGTGACCCACTCCAGGGTGTCCTCCAGGAGAAACCCACGGGCTTGGGGCGCTGTGATCGCCTCCTCCCCGCCCTGTGACCACCCGTGGGTCTGGGCCCCACTCCTCCTCACCGATGCGGTCCAGGCGGTCCATGGCCACGGTCTCGAAGGCCCTGCGCATCATGGGGTACTCCTCCAGCACCTCGTTGAAGTTGTCCACGGACAGCGAGTACAGGCGGCAGTAGGTGTCGGCTCTCACGCTGGCCGTGCGCCTGCCCCGCGTCAGGAGGCAGATCTCTGCAGGGACACGGGGCTGGCTCAGGGGGACACGGCCATCCAGCCCCCTCCCTGCTCTGTTCCTGCTCCAGGGCTGCCCAGCACCCCAAAACCCTGCACAGAGCACGGCTCAGAGGCAGGGGCAGACCCCACAGCCTGTCTCCTTGGCCAGGCACAGCGTCTTCTCCCCCTCCAGGCCATGGAGACACCTCCAGGTGTGGCTGCTGTGATAGCCTGGCCTGTTTCCCTCCCAGAGCTGTGCCTGTATCCTACAAACTGGCTCAGATGTTCTGCTCTGAGCTCCTCTCCTCCCTGGCCAGCAGTGGATGCTCCCTGTGCCTGGGAGGAGAGGAGCTCAGAGAAGACTTTGGTCTGGGGTGAAGACTTTGCCAGAACTGGGGTGAAGACTTTGTCACCTTTGCCACCTTGGCCCCATCCAGCTAGAACTAGGGTGAAGACTTTGCCACCTTGAACTGGGGTGAAGATTTTGCCACCTTTGCCACCTTTGCCACCTTGGCCCCATCCAGCCAGAACTGGGGTGAAGACTTTGCCACCCTGACTGGGTGCCAAGACTTTGGCACTGGGCAGGAGGAGATGAGCAGGCAGAAACACCAGGCACGCCCCAGCTTCTACTCCCCAGGCAGCTTTTGGCCCCTACTCTGCCCACCAGCTCCCCCAGCCCAGCCTCACCCCCAAAGTAGGAGCCGTCAGACAGCTTTGTCTCCTTGTTGCCCTTGGTGAGGATGCTGACCACGCCGTGCTGGATGAAGTACATCTTTTTGCCCACGGTGCCCTCGCGGATGATGAAGTCCCCGGGCTGGAAGACCTCGAAGCGCAGCTTGGTCAGCATGGCTGTCACAAAGTTGGGGTCGGCGTTGGCAAACAGGGGCATGTTGGCCACCAGGTTGCGGCAGTTGAAGTTGATGATTTCCTGTGGGGTGAGGAGCAGCTCAGTGCGTGCAGCCACGTTTCTCTCCACAGAGAAAAGCAAGGCACAGCTCTTCCCAAGAATATTCCTGGGTTTCGCATTCTCTGAACCTCAGAGAAAGGAAAAACAATTCTTGTCTCATTTGCTGTGCCTGTGTTGTGCCGAAGTAGAATGCAATGTGAAAATTGTTTACCCAGAGTGATGGGGTTTGGTTTCCTTGGCCTGTCAGGGCCAAGTGTGTGTATATGTCGGGACTGTCGGCTGACAGTCACGAGATATTGAGCAGTTGTGTACAAAGCTGAGGGCTTGGTAAATTCCGTTGGGATGTAATGTAATAGAATATAGTATAAATAATAATAAAATTATTGTTATAATAAAAATAGAGTTAATAAAGTTTAAAATAATAATTCTAAATATTATAACAACATATTATAAAATATTATATTAATATTATAAATAATATAACATAATATATAATTATAATTATACATTATAATATTATTATAATATATTGATTACAATAATAAAATCATAATAATTACAATAATATAATAATTATATTATTATAATTATTATATTATAATTAATTACAACAATTAATTATTATAATTATGATATAATTATAATTATAATAATTATAATAATAAAATTAAATTAAGAGTAAGTTTTAATATTTTAATAAGAATATTATAATAAAGTTATAATAATAAAGTTTATAATGATAGATAATAATAATAAAAAATAAAATAAAATTATAATAATAAAATTAAATTAAGAGTATGTTTTAATATTTTAATAAGAATATTATAATAAATTATATATATTATTATATTAATATAATACAGTATAAATAATTAAATTAATTAACCTTCTGATATTATAGAGTCCTTCTCATCATTTCTCCCCACACAGGGGTCATCCTCTTTCAATAAGTGGGGCCACCACCGAGCCTGGCCCCTGCCAGCAGCAGCCCCTGCCCTGCAGGTCACAGCAGGGAGTGTTGCCCTCACCTCTTTGAGGGGCTCGCTGAGCTCCCCCAGGATGTTCTCCTCGTCAAACATCTTGCCCTGGTAGCGGTGCTCGTAGTACTCGTGGATGCGCTGGCGCGTGTCCCCGGGCAGCTTGTGGAACGACATGTACTGCTCCACCTGCTTGTACTGCGGGGACAAGGGGAGTCACTCAGGGCTGAGCTGGCACCACCCGCGTGGCTGCATGAGGTGTCCCTCCTCCCCAGTGCCCTGACCCAAAGGGGGTGAAGGACAGCACGCCTGTGCACTCGGGATGCAGGTGGAGCAGGGCAGAGGGCAGGGTGGGGCCACACTGTGCACAAGTGACCCCCAGTATGGACACCAGTGTGGTCCCACTCTCAGTGGGCAGCCTGAGCTCCACCTGCAGCACCCCGAGGGAGAGTGGCAAGGACAAAGATCCCAAGCTCTGGAATCAGTAGGGCACAGCTCAGTGCTGAGCTGGTTCTGGAGCTGGACCCACCCGTGCCAGGATTCTTCCCCCAGCACCCAGGCCCTCCCTCCCCACCCACAGAATAATGAGGTTGGAAGAGACCTCAAAGATCATCAAGTCCAACCCATGCTCTGACACCTCAAATTGACTACAGCACCAGGTGCCATGTCTCTCATCAGGTACACACAGTCACCTGTCCAGGGACACAAAGGACACACCTGTGAAGAGCCTGGCCTGAGCCCAGCACAGCAGAACCACGGGAAATAATCACACAATCACAGAATAATGAGGTTGAAAGAGACCTCGAAGATCATCAGGTCAAACCTGTGCCCTCACACCTCAACTCACTATAGCACCAAGGGCCATGCCCAGCCTTGCTTTAAACACACCCAGAGATGGTGATTCCACCCCCACCCTGGGAAGAGCATAAAGAATACTTTATTATTCTTTTGGTGAAAAATTTTTTCCTAATATCCAACCAATACTTTCCCTGAGGCAGCTGAGACTGTCCCCACTGACCTTCTCCTGGTACTGGCGCCGGGACGAGTCCAGGGACTGGATGAGGGCGGTGGCGTGGCCGATGAACATGGCGTAGCAGGTGGCCCCCACGATCATGCTGAGCATGGTGAGCCACACGTCCGACATGCCCACGGGCGCCTGCTGCCCGTAGCCGATGCACAGCATGTGGCTCATGGCCTTGAACAGGGCGTGCGAGTACTGCTTGCCCCACGAGTCGTTCTGCAGACGAGGCACAGTGGGGATGAAGGGGTTGGTGGAAGGTGTTGTGCAGCTGAACCCCCCCCATCCCACCTCCCTGAGCTGGGCAGTCCAGAGACCCAGGGAGAAGAAGGTTCCTCCAAGGCCAAAGGGATGAGTTCTGCTCCAGGAAGAGGATTGTGAAGGCCTAAAGAGGCACCAGGCCCTGCTCTGGGGAGGAGGCTGGAGCCCCAGTATCCTGTTCCCTCCCCGAGGGATTCCCGGACTCCAAGGCTGGCTGAGATGGGAAGGTGATGCAGAGGTTCCCTCTGCCCTGCCTCACTGCTATGACCACAGAGACAATGCTCACCAGCACGTCTCCCAGCAGCTCCAGGTGGAGAGACAGGGAACCAAACCCTCTCCCCACCACGGCAGATCCCAGCTGGAACCACCCCAGTCTGGGCACTCAGTCTGGGCACTCACCACCATGTGGTTCTTGGCGACCCAGCAGTCCCCAGGGAAGTCCTGCAGCATGGGCACCAGGAACTGCAGGCAGCCGTCCCAGTGGCACAGCAGCAGCATCATCCCGATGAGGTTGAAGATCCTCACCACGGCGCTGGCCAGGTCATACGTCATGTGGAAGATCTGGGGAACAGGGCAGTGCAGCATCCCATGAACTCTCCCCACTTGGTCAATCCCCAAGCCCTCAGCCCTGGAAACATGAACTACTTCCCACAGTCACCCCTCCCAAAGGGATAAACAATCCCCCCATGGACTTTGTGTCACAACTTCCTCTGGTTTCTCCTTCCCCTGTCACTGGTTTGGTACCCCTGGTGGCCACCCCCCCTACCCCTGGTGGCCAGGCCCCTCTGCCCACCCCTTAGCTCTGCCCCCCACCCCTTCCCCTTCACAAGCTGCCTGCTCCACGGGGTTCATTCTCTTTTTCCCTGGGTTTGTCCTTGGGTGACTGTGTTACCCTGCTGGAATAAATCCTTGCAAGAGAGCCTTTTTTGCCTCTGTCTCTGAGCCAGCTGAGGTGAGGGGTTGAGTGGAGGTTTGGCTGCGTTGCCTGAATGTTAACTCAGCCTGCTTTTCCACAGGAGAGGCTTGCTGGGGATAAAAGACAGGCAGCAACACCCACATTTTTTAGGGCAGGAGTGGAGCTGCAGAGAAACTCTCCTCCTAGAACAGCCCTTGCAGCCCTCTGCCCCTCCAGACAGCTGTACCCTGCAGCTGGGAGACCCACAAGGAGACCCCCGAGGGGTTCTCACTGTTGTAGTGTGCTTTTATACTTCATAATACTTTGTAATAGCTTTGGTTTTGTATCCCCTTATTTTCCCCAAATGATGTACCCCTTTTTGTACCCCCTCCCTCTACCTGTGTAATCATTCTCCTGGGCTGAGATCATCCCCAAATCCCCACCCTGGCTCTCTGTCAGTCACTCAGCATCCCATCCCCTCTATCCAGAACTTTCGGTCCAAATTGTCAAGTGATTAGTCTGAGGCCAGGGGGCAGCCCCCCAAGTATTATTTTATACTTTATCCCAAATGTCCATCCCTAAGGTTTTATTCCTGGAGGGCCTTTATTGGTCAACAATTGTATCTACCTTCAGTTTCCTTCCCCCCTTTAAATGTAACCTTGAGATTCCTTTGGTTTTACTCTGGGCAAGGCGCACCACTGAGGTGTGGGGCACCCTGAGGAGCTCCCAATAAACCTTGGACTGGCCCCTGCTGAGAGTCACCTTTTACCCTCTACCGATGTCTCCAGTGTCTCTTCTGCTGCAAAGGTGACTGGCCTAGCTGCCCTCAGCACCCTCGGGGCACCAGAGAGTGTCCCACCACTGTGGGGGCTGCCCCTCTGTTTTCTGCTGACCCAGGGCTGTCTGGGGTTCTTGAGAGGCTCCCAGAGAGATGGAGACAGCCCCCCAATGTGGGGCTCTGAGATCAGATCCCATGGGCGAGGCTGCCCCCCTGTTTTCTGCCGACTCAGGGCTGGCCGGGGTCCTTGAGAGCCTCCCAGAGAGATAGAGACAGCTTGGTGCCCAACGTGGGGCTCTGAGACCATCTCCAGATCCCACGGACGGGGCTGCCCCTCTGTTATCCGCTGACCCAGGGCTGGCCAGGGTTCTTGAGAGGCTCCCAGACAGATGGAGACAGCTTGGTGCCCAATGTGCGGCTCTGAGACCATCTCCAGATCCCACAGATAGGGCTGCCCCCGTATTTTCTGCCAACTTGGGGCTGGTTGGGGCTCCTGAGGGGCTCCCAGAGAGATAGAGACAGCCCCCCAACGTGGGGCTCTGAGATCAGATCCCATGGGCGAGGCTGACCCCCTGTTTTCTGCCAACCTGGGGCTGGCTGTGGCTCCTGAGGGGCTCCCAGAGAGATGGAAGCAGCTTGGCGCCCAACGTGGGGCTCTGAGACCACCTCCAGATCCCACGGATGGGGCTGCCCCCCTGTTTTCTGCTGACCCAGGGCTGGCCGGGGTTCCTGAGGGGCTCCCAGAGAGACAGACACTCACCTCCTCCCACTGGTGGATGTAGCGGATGAGGCGCGAGAGGCGCAGCAGGCGCAGCAGGCTCAGGATCTTGGTGAAGCGCACGATGCGCAGCGCCCGCGCCGTCTTGTAGACATCAGAGTCCACCTGGGTCTCCAGGTCAACGATGAGGAAAATGTAGTCAACGGGGATGGAGGAGATGAAGTCGACCAGGAACCAGCTCTTCAGGTACTTCATTTTGATGGTGTGAGGGTCAAGGATGATCTCCGTGTTGTCCTCCACCACGATGCCTGTCCGGAAGTTCAGCACCAGGTCAGCCAAGAAGAAAGTGTCCGACAGCACGTTGAAAACGATCCAGGGAGGGGTGTTCTCGTCCTTGAAGAAGGTGATGCCCACGGGCAGGATGATCAAATTCCCCACCATCAGGAGCAGCATGATGAGGTCCCAGTAAAACCTGCAGGGGCCAGAGCGGGACAGGCAGGACACAGTCAGACAGCAAACCCAGGATCAAAGTCAGAGTCTGACAGTGCTGAGGTCACACACACACATCACTGACACCCCGCTGCTCGGCTGGGACAGATGTGAGCAGAAGTGGGGTGCAGAAGCCACCCTGTGTGGGAAGGGGGGGTGTGGGAGCTTGGCTGTCTCTCCCTCCACTGCAGGGCAGTGCATGCACACCTCTGCCCCCACCCCAAAGCTACCACGTGCCCCCTGGAGATCTCAGAGAGGATGTGGGCTTTGCTCCCCTGAGGCTCCTTCTCATCCGCTGTCTCCCTGCCACCACCCGAGTTGGCTTAGCAGGATTTGGGATAAGCTTTGCTGGTTATGCAAATGGAGAGCCGAGCTCCTGGGGCAGCAGAAAAGGATCAGGGAGGCTGCGGTGGTGAGCCAGGCAGCAGCCAAGCAAGGAGAGACAAAGCTGGTGGGAAGGTGGGAGGAAGGTCCAACCCTACAGGAGGTGCCAGCATGCACAGGGCAGGGTGAGGGCACTCCTCATCCACCTCCTTCAGCTAGGAGTGGGCAGGCTCAGAGGCTTTGGAGGGAAAGCCACGAGACGCCAGCAGCAGCTGGTTATGTCAGGACAGCCAGCAGCCCTGTTCACGTGCAAATGCCACCAGGTTGTTTTCATTCTTCACACAGACACATCACCACTTTCTCCACCAGCCTTGCGACTCCTGGGGTCCCCGATCAGAGCCTTCATGAGCCCTTGGGAAAGCAGGTCCAGCTTTAGGGGTCCCCAGGCATCCCCTGTTAGTCCCAGCCCTGGCTGTGGGTGCAGGCTCAAATCTCCAAAGGCAATTTCAGGACAGCTCTCAGTGCCCAGTGAATCCAAACTAGCTTTTACAGGTGGCAGAAGCCTGTGGGGATTTCCTACCCACACTCATGGTGGGACATGGATACTGGGATCTCTGCAGCTGGGGAAGGGAAGGGGAAGGGGAAAGGAGAAAGGAGCCTGTGGTGCCGTGAGAGGCTCCTTCAGAGAGAGCACCAGAGCCTGAGGGGAGTAGAGGGAGGCACCCTCTCCTAAGGAGCCATCCCAAGGTCAGGTCTAGAAACCACCCCAGGGCCAGGAGTGACCCCAGGGCTGCAAGGAGCCCACTCCAGGGTCAGGAGCCTCTCCCAAATTAACACCTTCCTGCCAGTGGCCAGGATTTGCTGGGCCAGGCAAGGAAATGAGGCAGAAGGGGCCTGATCCAGCTGAGGAATTGCCTCCTGCACCTCCACTCTGTGCCCTGAGAAGCTGAGCAGGGAAGCTGCCTGTCCCCACAGCTGCCCGAGCCTGCCTGGAGCTCTTGCTTCAGCTTTAGGCTTAAGCTCTTCAGAACAGGCCTTGTCCTTCACTGAGTGTCAGACTGAGCACTCAGGGCCCTGATCTCCACGGCCTTCATGTATCTCCCTAATGTGATAAACACCAGGGTAATCCCCCTGCCTGTCTACCTGCCAGCTCCCTGCACAGCGCTGCTGGCAGAAGCTGCTCCTGCCAAGCTCCAGGCTCACAAACTTTGGGATGCTTTCCCTGAAAAAAGGGCTCCCAGGGCTGGGTGTCAGGCTGGGGTGGACCTGGTGAGAGGCAGGGGCCCGGTGGTGAGGGGAGATGGCCACAGGTGCCAGGGAGCCACGGCGGGTGCTGGCTTGGTTCTCCAGGCTGGGGACATCATCCATGTCACAGCTTGCTGCGGGAGATGCCTGCCTGGCAGCTCCCTTCCCCGTGGAGAAAGCCCACCCTACATGACTCAACATCCCCGTGACACCCAGTTCCTCCCACATCATCCATCCCCGAGCTCCCTCTGTGATCCCGGTGACACCGAGAGCCGGGCCCGGCTCCTCGCTGCGTGACCGGCCCCGCTCCACCCGCGGGGCTCCCAGGGGGATGAAGGCTCCTGAGCACATTAAAAACAGCACAGAGAAGGGCGGGGGGAGCCCTTGCACGCAAAGCCCAGCAACCCCCGCCTCCCGGGGCTGGGGCAGCGGAGCCCCGCGGCTCGGCGGAGCCGGGCTGCCCCGGGCACCGGGAGCACCGGGAGCCCGGGGGAGCTGGGGCAGCACGGAGCCGTCCGTGCGGGAGGGATCATCCCAGACGGGACCGGGCTGGGGCAGCCGCCTCCCCGGGCCGGTGCCGAGCCCCGGCCACCGGCACTTGTTGCCCCCGCGGCGGCGGCGCCGCGCTCAGCACCACGGACAGCGGCGGGGAGCGGCGCCGGGAGCCGGCGCCGCGGCGGGGGTCGCGGGGCCCCGGTCCCACCTGAAGTCGCTGTAGGGATGGATAATCCAGGCGCCCGCCGACTTCACCCGCTGCCGCTCGATCTCCACGGCCCGGTGGCTGCCGAACATGCGCAGCGAGAACTTGTTCACGGCGGGCTGCAGCATCGCCCCGAGCTGCCGCTGCACGAACGTGCCCGCCGCCGCCGCCGCCGCCGCCTCGCCCGCCGCCGCCGCGCCCTTCGCCCGAAGATAGGCGGGGCTACCCCATCGGGACCCCGCCCCTTCTGTCTAGCCCCGCCCCATCCCAGGCAGAGGGGCGAGGCGGGGCGTGGCTTGGAAGACGGTGGGCGGGGCTCCTGGCGGCGATATCAGCATAGGCACCGCCCACAGTTTGACCCCGCCCCTCGGCACGGTCCCGCCGCCGTCGGGAGGGGGAGGTGTGGCTTCGGGGAGGAGGTGGGCGGGGCGATCTGCCCCGGCCCCGCCCCTCGGCCTCGCCCAGCCCGCGCCGCTGGGCCGGAGAAGGGGGCGTGGCTCAAAGAGCGCCGCGCGGGACCGGCCCCGCCCCTCGGGCCTAACCCCGCCCACCGGCCCCACCTGGTGTGACGCAGCTCCGCGCGCCTACGTGCGTGCGTGCGTGAGCGCGTCCGTGCGTGCGCGGCCCCGCGGGCTGGCAGGACCCGGATCGGCGGCGGCAGGAGCTGGAGCGGGGCCCGGGGCCCACGGCCGCCATCACGGATTTCCTGTGGGACAAGCGCACCGGCCTGGCTGCGAGGACGGTGCGTGGCGATGCGGGGCGGCGCGGCGCGGGGCGGGGCGGGTAGGCCGCGGCCGGTGAGGGCGGCGCGGGG
>NW_024362494.1:294380-309740 GCF_014805655.1 Passer montanus
CGCTGCGGAGCGCGGCCCCTGCGCTCGCTCCGCGGAGCCCGGCCTTGGCGTGCCGCCAGCGCCGCCTTCGCGCTGCCTCCGGTCCGCGGGCTCGGGGGCAGCCCCGGGCAGAGCCGCCGTACCGGGCCCGCGGCCCGGCTCACCCCGCAGCCGGGCCGGTTCGGCCTGTCCGAGCCCTGGCGGTGATGTCAGCGCTGGGCGGGGACGGGGACGCAGCCGGGGGCATTTTGGATGGGGGAGATTGCCGCGGGGACAGCGGAGCTCCGGCTTCTCGCGGCCCTGGCACAGACCGCCCCGAGGAGCCGCGGCTGCCCCGGGCCGAGGTGCTTAAAGCCGGGCTGGACGGGTCCGGGAGCAGCCTGGGCCAGGGGAAGGTGGCCCTGCACATGGCAGGGGGTGGGGCTGAGTCAGCTGGAAGGTCCCTCCCAGTTAACATTCCATGGTTCCATGGTTCGTGCGTGGAACCACAACCCGCCTGGGGAGCGTTTGAGAGCTGTGGAGCACGGCCCGGCAGGGTCGGAGGGGCTGCACCCCCTGAGCCGCCTCACCTGGGATCCCCTTGGCTCCAGCCCCTCCAGAGGGGCAGGGCTGGGGGTCTGTTCGTGTCCTTGGGATCCCCTTGGCTCTAGCCCCTCGTGTTCCCCCAGAGGGGCTCTGTTGAGAAGGTCTGCAGGACTCTCTTGAGCTCTGCAGGGTTCTCTTGGTGCTCTTTGGGAGGGCAGGGTTTGCTCCTGGGTGCTCCTCCATGGACAGAGGGATGTGTGTCACCAATCTCCTGAGTTGGGAGGGGTCCACAGGCTGTCCTGATGTCCTTCCCCAGGACACCCCAAAATCCCCAGCCTGGGCACTCCTGGGAGCATTGTCCAACCCCTCCTGGAGCCCTGGCACCCTTGGGGCTGTGCCCATGCCCTCTGGGGAAGAACCTTTCCCTGACAGCCACCCTAACCCTTGCTGACACAGCTCCAGCCGTTCCCTGGGTGCTGTCACTGTCACACAGAGCACAGACCAGAGCTGTCCCTCCTGGGGAAGCTGCAGCCCCCCGAGATCTCCCCTCAGTCCCAGCTGAACAGCCCAAACGCCCCCAGACCCTTCCCCACCCTTGTGCCCCAGTGCAGATGTCCCTTGGCAGTGACCCTGAGGCATCTCTTGAGGAGCTGCTCTTGATCATCCATTGCTGGATTATGCCTTTTTCTGACCCAGGGATGGGGCAGCTGAGAGGTGTTTTAAAAACTTTTATTCTATTCTCAGCTTCCTGTGAAGGGTGAGACAATACAGATGTTATAATTCATGCATCACAATCAAGAATTAATTATTTCTTAATTACAATACATTATAATAATTTTTAGCTTTAGCCACACCATGCTGTAAATACTTTAGAGCAGATAGTTTTAAATTACCTCTCGTGGGTGCCACTACAATGCATCTTTCATAGTTCTGTTTCTCCAAAGTGTCTACTCCTATTTGCAAAGCCACCTTCTGTAACTTGTCAGGCTTTGAGGCTTTTCTATAAATCCATTTCTGACATTGCCCAGGGATTCTGCTGATCTCCAGGGCTTCATTTCACCTTCCTTGGTGCTGCTTCCCTCCTTCCTGGGCAGCTTAAAGAGAGGAGGTGCAAAAGCTGTTCTGGAGCTGTGGACAGTGGAGATGGGTGTGAGGAAGGGATGTCAGCCTGGCAAGGAGATCCAGGGGTCTCTTTCTGGGAAAGAGCACGGGGCAGGATGGCCATGGGGGTGTCACCCTGTCCTGTGGGGCTCTCCGAGGTTGCTGTCCCCTCTCTCAGATCCCCTGGCACGCTCACACATGCTGGGTTCCTGTCCCTTGCAGCTGGGAGTGCTGCCCTGCCATCCCCATGGGTGCCACAGAGTCCCTGCTGTCCCCACAGCTGCCTCATAGGGTCCCCGCTGTCCCTGTGGGGACTTCACAGGGTGCCTCACTGTCCCTGCTGTCCCCACGGGGTCCCTGCTGTCCCCACGGGTGCCTGACAGTCCCCACTGTCTCCATGGGGTCCCTGCTGTCCCCACGGGTGCTTCTCTGTCCCAATGGGTGTCTCACAGGGTCCCTGCTGACCCCATGGGAGTTTCACAGGGTCACCACTGTCCCTATAGGGTGCCTGACAGTCTCTGCTGTCCCCACGGGGTCCCTGACAGTCCCCACAGGTCCCTGACGGTGCCCACAGTCCCCATGGGGTCCCTGCTGTCCCCAGGTGATCCCCACTGTCCCTGATGATCCCTGCTGTCCCATGGGTGTCTCACAGGGTCCCTGCTGACCCCATGGGAGTTTCACAGGGTCCCTGCTGTCCCCGCAGGGTCCCTGCTGTCCCCACAGGTGCCTGACAGTCCTGCTGTCCTCACAGGGTCTCCGCTGTTCTCATGGGTCCCTGACAGTCCCCGCTGTCCCCACGGGGTCCCCGCTGTCCCCACGGCTCCCCGCTGTCCCCAGGGCTCCCCGCTGTCCCCAGGGGTCCCCGCTGTCCCTGACGCTCCCCGCTGTCCCCACGGGCTCCCCGCTGTCCCCACGGCTCCCTGCTGTCCCCTGGGGTCCCCGCTGTCCCTGACGCTCCCCGCTGTCCCCGCAGATGCCGCACTCCCGAAGGTACCGCTCGTCGGAGCGCAGCAGCCGCGGCAGTTACCACGAGCGCTACCGGAGCCGCAAGCACAAGCGGCGGCGGACGCGGTCCCGCTCCAGCAGCAGCGAGCGGGACCGGCGGCACCGGCGGGAGGACAGCTACCACGTCCGATCCCGGAGGTGAGCGGGGCTGGCACTGCCCTCCTGCCCGGAGTCACGGGGGTGGGCCTGGCAGGGGCACGTCCGGGTGGCTTTGGGGTGTGTCACGCAGGGAGGGGCCGTGCCCGCCCCCTGCCCTGGGAAGAACTTCTCCCTTGTGCTGGGGTAGAATGTGGTGTGTTTGTGGTTTTGCTTCTCATCCTGTCACTGGGCACCACTGAAAAGAGTCTGGCACTATCCTGGCACCTGCATTGGATATACTGATGTGGGATTCTTCAGACAGGGAGGTGCCATGCTCGCCCTGGGTGCTCTGCCACCCTCCCTGGGAAGAACTTCTTCCTTGTGCTGGGGTAGAATGTGGTGTGTTTGTGGTTTTGCTTGCCATCCTGTCACTGGGCACCACTGAAAGGTGTCTGGCACCTTTCTTGGAAATACTGATGTGGGATTCCTCAGACAGGGAGGTGCCATGCTCGCCCTGGGCAGCTGTGCCAGTGCTCTGCCACTCTCCCTGGGAAGAACTTTTTTTGTTGAGGTAGAACATGGTGTGTTTTAGTTTATGGCCATTGCTCCCCATCCTCTCACTGGGCACTGCTGAAAAGTGTCTGGCACCTTTCTTGGACATACAGATGTGGGATTCTTCAGAGAGGGAGGTGCCATGCTCGCCCTGGGTGCTCTGCCACCGTCCCTGGGAAGAACTTCTCCCTTGTGCTGAGATACAATGTGGTGTGTTTTAGTTTGTGGTTTTGCTTCCCATCCTCTCACTGGGCACCACTGAAAAGAGTCTGGCACCATCCTGGCACCTGCCTTGGATATACTGGTGTGGGATTCTTCAGAGAGGGAGGTGCCGTGCCCGTCACCCTCCCTGGGAAGAACTTCTTTGTGTTGAGATAGAGCATGATGTGTTTTAGTTTATGGCCATTGCTCCCCATTCTCTCACTGGGCACCACTCAAAAGAGTGGCACCTGCCTTGGAGATACTGATGTGGGATTCTTCAGAGAGGGAGGTGCCATGCTTGCCCTGGGCAGCTGTGCCAGTGCTCTGCCACCCTCCCTGGGAAGAACTTCTTCTTTGTATTGAGGTAGAGCATGGTGTGTTTTAGTTTATGGTTTTGCTCCCCATCCTCTCCCTGGGCACCACTGAAAAGAGTCTGGCACCATCCTGGCACCTGCCTTGGACATACAGATGTGGGATTCTTCAGAGAGGGAGGTGCCATGCTCACCCTGGGTGCTCTGCCACCCTCCCTAGGAAGAACTTCTTTGTGTTGAGATAGAATGTGGTGTGTTCTAGTTTATGGTTTTGCTCCCCATCCTCTCCCTGGGCACCACTGAAAAGAGTCTGGCACCATCCTGGCTCCTGCCTTGCAGATACTGATGTGCAATAACAAGATTTCCTCTCAGTCTTCTCCAGACTAACGAGGCCCATCTCCCAGTCTGCTCATTAAGAGAGATGCTCCAGTCCCTTAATCATGGCCTAGTCATCCATCCTCACCCAGGTTCCACGTGACCCAGGCCTGCTCTGAGCTGTCACAGCCTGGGCAGTGCTTGTCACCAAAGCCCCTCACTCCCCTCTTGGGGAAACTTCTGTGTGACACCCAGGAGCCCCTCTGGCAGTGCCACCCACCATCAGAGCTGGGACTGAGGCCCCTTCACAGCAGTAGCTTCAGTGACCCACTGCTTGCTCTGTTTGACTCCCTACACACCCCACGCTCCCAGTCAGACCAGTTTCCTTACGGGCTCAGCCCTGGTTTCTCACAGCAGTCTCAAACATCTCAGTCCTTAAAAATGGTTCAGTCTTGGTGCAATTACAAAGTAACAGCTCCAGCTGGTGCCTGCAAGGAGGGGTCCTGACAAAGGACCCACTGAGCCTTTATCCCTTCACACTTTCAGTACAGGAAGATCTGGGGTCCTCAGCTCAGAGTGTCCCTCAGTGTCCCTCACCTGGCTGGGACACAGGTCATTGTCCCCCTTGTTATGCCAAGGGTTGGCAGTTCATGGCTTCTTGCCTTGGCTCCCACCCCTCAAAGCACTGCAAAAGTTTTGGTGTTCCCAACATAACAAGGACATGGAACTGTTCAAACAGGTCCAGAGGAGGCTGGGAAGTTGTTAAGAGGACTAGAACACCTTCCTCATGGAGAAAGGCTGAGAGAATTGGGGCTGGGAGAGTTTCCAGCCTGGAGAAGAGAAGGGTGTGGGAGAATTTGGGTTGAGAGGGTTTTCCAGCCTGGAGAAGAGAAGGTTGTGGGAGAATTTGGGCTGAGAGGGTTTTCCAGCCTGGAAAAGAGAAGGCTGTTGGAGAATTGGGACTGGGAGCATTTTTCAGCCTGGAGAAGAGAAGGTTGTGGAAGAATTTGGGCTGGGAGAGGTTTCCAGCCTGGAGAAGAGAAGGCTGTTGGAGAATGGGGACTGGGAGCATTTTTCACCCTGGAAAAGAGAAGGTTGTGGGAGAATTGGGTCTGGGAGATTTTTCAGCCTGGAGAAGAGAAGGTTGTGAGAGAATTGGGGCTGGGAGATTTTTCAGCCTGGAAAAGAGAAGATTGTGAGAGAATTGGGTCTGGGAGAGTTTTCCAGCCTGGAAAAGAGAAGGTTGTGGGAGAATTGGGTCTGGGAGATTTTTCAGCCTGGAGAAGAGAAGGTTGTGAGAGAATTGGGGCTGGGAGAGTTTTCCAGCCTGGAGAAGAGAAGGTTGTGTGAAGACCTCCCAGCACCCTGCAGTATTAAAAGGGGCCTGCAAGGAAGCTGGAGAGGGACCCTCCATGAGGAACTGTAGTGATAGGACAAGGAGGAATGGGTACAAATTGAAAGAGAGAGAGTTTAGGCTAGATGTGAGGAAGAAGAGCTTCCCTGTGAGGGTGGTGAGGACAATGACACACAGGTTGGATGGGGCTGCCCCAACCCTGTCAATGGTCAAGGCCAGATTGGACAGGGCACTCTGGTCTAGTGAGAGGTGATGATGATCTTCAAGTCCATTCCAACCCCTCAACATTCCCTGATGCAGGGGTGTGCTCCCTGTTGATGGAGTGACCACATTACTCTGTGTCTGCTTAAAAAGGCAAAAAGCCCAGAAGTTTCTCTCCCACATTGGTACAGAGGCACTTCACAGGACCTTTGGGACTTCCCCTCAGACCTGGGGCTGCCTGATTAGACAGAGGCCAAGAGGTCCAGCCTAGGTAATTTGTCAGACAGTAATTCACTAGAAAAAGAAGAGAACAAATGAAATAATCCTTTTTGTGGGGTGTTTTAGCAGGAGCAAGGACCTCTTTCCCCAGCTCGTTTTTTCTCTGTAAGAACTCTGTTATTTTGCCTTTTATTATTAAACCTTTTAACATTTCCAACACTACCTCAGAAGCCATCCTGTTCATTTTACACCATTCAGAGTAGCTGGGCTATTTTAGATGTGCTGGGTCCCTCTGAGAGCAAGGACCTCTTGCTCCTGGCTTGGTTTTTCTCCAAGAGTTTTTTTTCTCTGCCTTTTAGTAAACCTTTTTCTGTTTCCAATACTACCTCAGAAGCCATCTTGCTAATTTTATTTGGGGTAGCTGAACTATCTTGGGTGTCCTGTGCTCCTCTGAGAGCAAGGACCTCTTTCCCCCAGCTCGGATTTTCTCTGTAGGAGCTTTATTTTGCCTTTTATTATTAAACCTTTTTCCATTTCCAGCACTACCTCAGAAGCCATCCTGCTCATTTTACACCATTCGGGGTAGCAGAGCTATCTCAGGTGTGGTGGGTCCCTCTGAGAGCAAGGAACTCTTGCTCCTGGCTTGGTTTTTCTCTGCCTTTTATTAAACCTTTTTCTGTTTCCAGCACTACCTCAGAAGCCATCCTGCTCATTTTACACCATTCGGGGTAGCAGAGCTATCTCAGGTGTGCTGGGTCCCTCTGAGAGCAAGGACCTCTTGCTCCTGGCTCGGTTTTTCTTAAACCTTTTTCCGTTTCCAGCACTACCTCAGAATCCATCCTGCTCATTTAATTCAGGGTAACAGAGCTATTTTAGGTGTTCTGTGTCCCTCCGAGAGCTCCCAGACTAACACCTCCCCCTCCACATCCCCAGCTACGACGACCACTCAGCAGACCGCAGGGCCTACGACCGCCGTTACTGTGACAGCTACCGGCGCAACGACTACAGCCGCGAGCGGGGCGACGCCTACTACGAGCCTGAGTACCGACATTCCTACGAGTACCGGCGCTCCCGGGACCGCGAGGGCAGCTACCGCAGCTGCAAAAGCAGCCGGCGTAAGCACAGGCGGAGGCGGCGCCGCAGCCGGTCCTTTAGCCGCTCCTCATCGGTGAGTATCCTGCCGTGCCGCGCCTGCCCTGTAACCTTTCTCTCTCCCAGGTGCTGAGCTGGGTAAGTAGAAAACTCACTTTCTAAAAGCTCTCTCCGACTCGGCTTGAGATGTGTGCGTGCGTGTGTTTTAAGAGGAGTTTCGGTGCAGAGCGGTGCTGCCCTCATCCCTGGCGCTGCCCTGTGCCGGCTGGGCACGGGTGGCTCAGGCTGGCTCTCAGGTGGGGGGACAGGAGTGCCCCGCGAGGCTGGCAGGTCCCCAGGGTGGTGCTGCATCTCCTCCTGTTCAGTGATGCTCACGGAGCCCCAGCCAGGCAGGATTTGTGCAAGGCTTGAACAGCCAGCGCTCAGCTGGTCCCAGTCCCAGAGAGCCTGTGACAGGTGACTGCCCCTGTGGTCCCTGTTTCGGGCCCTGGCTCTGAGGGTTAGACCCTGCTCCAGAGCAGGATCCTCCTGGGTGGGCCCAGCTGATGTGGGCTTTGTGGAGGAGCAGAGCTTTTGGAGCACTCAGCTCAGATGGAGGCAGAACCATCCCAGGCTCTTCCCGGAAGCATCCCTGGCTTTCTCTTCTTGTCTGTTCTGCTGTTCGCCTTCCACTTCTGTTAGACTCCAGACACATTCTCTGCTCTGTGTGTGGAGCTCTCAGTGTTGTCTGGTCTGTTCTGGCTCTGTGTCCAGGGAGGGGATTGGGGAATGGATTTGGGTCCCAAGTCTGCTGGCTGGTTGCTCCCAGATACTGGGGATACTTAGCTGAGGAACCGAAGGCAGGAATTTTCTCTTCTCCGGCATAAAGCTCTTATCTGCCTCATCCCAGGGCTGTCCCTGTTCCCTGTTGGGTTCTGCTTCTCTTCTGGAAGTTAGCCCTTCCAGGATCAGCTTCTTTGGGGGAGGGTCTAGGAAGAAGTCCATCTTTCCCCAGGCAGGCACTGCGAACTTTCCATTTTGGATGGATCATTGTATCTAAAGCTGCTTTTCTGAAATCTCGGAGTTCATCTTTCCCTGAGTGTCGGGGCTGGGGGAAGCTGTGTGGGAGGTTATTGGAGTGGGATAGGGGTGCCTGTGGGGGCTGCCTGGGCTTGTGCAGGACCTCCCAGGCAGCACCTGCCTCCTGCTGCCCTTGCTCTGCTGGGGCTGGGGAGCCCCTCCCCGTGGCCTCTGGCCCTCGGCGTGCTCAGGCAGTCCCCAGGACCCGAAGGCCAGTGCTGTTCCTCTCTGAGCCCCCGTGGGAGCAAGAGCAGCCAGCCCTTTCCATGCCCCTCAGCTCCCTCACTCTGACAGCTCTGCTGTCACACTGGTTCGGGTTGGGGCTGTTTGTAGGTTCTTTTTTTTCTTATTTTTTTCTTATTTTTTTCTTTTTCTTTTTTTTTCTTTTTTTTTTTTTTGCTACAACGAAAAGCAAACTGTTTTTTTCTTTTCTGAGCTAGTGTGTTGTATCTTGACATGTTCCCTTGCAATATCCCTATCGTTATATATTCCTCTGTGCCGTATGAATTGGCTGGGAATCTCCTCCTGCAACCCCTCCTCAAACAACCATGTGAATTTCCAAACCAACCAATGCGTGACGCTGGCTGCTGCGCTGGTTTGAAAATCTGATTGGTGAATGATGAATTCCCTGTCTGCCTGGGCCAGCAGCGGAGTCGACAGAGCAGCAGAAGGGCCAAGAGTGTGGAGGACGACGACGAGGGGCATCTGATCTATCGCGTCGGCGACTGGCTACAAGAAAGATGTACAGCCAAATCGTAACATAATTTAGCTCTCTAGTTAAGCTCCCATCGCAGTCGCAGATCTGTCTTATCTTTCTGTTTCATTTTATTTTCATTGTTTATTAAAGAGAAACCCTCTCCTTTTCCTTCCCCTTTTGTTAAAGCTACGTTTATATTGTGTATTGTTACTTGAAGTGCCAGGGAATTAGGGCAGCTGCCTTGTGCAGCCGGTGTCAGCCTTCCGCTGCTCCGGTCTCTCCAGCTGTGTGCAGGTTAGGTGTTGCAATGCATTCTCCTCTGCCCTGTGTATCGCTGCAGCCAGGTCCTGCTCCCTCTCTCAGCTCCTTCCCTCTCCTTCTCTCCCTCCCAGATGAGATTATCAGCACCCTGGGGGAAGGCACCTTCGGCAGAGTGGTGCAGTGCATGGATCACCGGAGGTATGTGGGGAAAGGGGGGCCCACAGCTGGCAACGGAGCCTTTTGGGCATAATGTGAGAGCCTGGGGGGGGGAAATTCAGTCTCTTGGTTTTCAATATCCTCTGCTGCTCCAGGCTCTCACCCTCTTTGTGTTGCCCATGTGTTGGGGGAAGCAGCAGGGCTGTTTTGTAGGGAGGGAAAGGGACACCTTTGGTGGGCACCCCTTAATAATAACCTGCTTGGGCAAGGGAGGCTGGTCAGAAGGTCCCTTTCACAGGGCACAGCACCTTTTACCTGCTCAGGACTCACCTTGTCCTTTCTTCCTGTTCCTCTCACAGGGGTGGTGCGCGTGTTGCTCTGAAAATCATTAAAAACGTAGAGAAGTACAAAGAGGCTGCTCGACTGGAAATCAACGTGCTGGAGAAAATCAACGAGAAGGATCCTGAGAACACAAAGTGAGTGTGCTCTTGGTGTTCAGCGGGAAGGGCTGGTTTCAGGGATGGGGTGGAAGGGCTGCTTGGTGTTGTGTGGTTGAACGTGATCCTAGATGGCTTTGGAAGCATCTTGGCTTGCTGTGAGATACAGACTGAGCAGGGAAAGGAGGAGCCTGACGCAGGGGTGACACAGCTGAGCTGTGCCTGCAGAGCTGTTCCCAACTGGAATGTTTCTGTCAGTCTCTGTGTCAGGATGTTTGACTGGTTTGACTACCACGGCCACATGTGCATCTCCTTCGAGCTGCTGGGGCTCAGCACCTTTGATTTCCTGAAGGATAACAACTACCTGCCTTACCCCATCCACCAAGTACGGCACATGGCCTTCCAGGTGTGCCAGGCTGTGAAGTGTAAGTGTTCCCTGCTGCTCTCCCCCTGCTTTGGGCTGACCTGGGGGGCACTTCTGCAACTGGTGGCCCAGAGCAACAAGTTTTTGCTGTGGCTCTGAGCCCAAGCCTTCCTGCCCCTCTGGGAATGAATCCTCTTCATTTTCTGATGCTTGTGGGCTGGCAGTAGCTCAGAGCACTTCAGCATCCACCCCACTGCACCTTCTGGTGATCAATACAATAAATCTTTATGCTTCATCATGGCCTGGGCTTTGCCTGGCTGCTCACACCCAGGCTGAAATGTGGGTTCAACTGGTGCCAGTATGAGCAAACTGCACCAGTCATGGCTTTTTTTTTGGGGGGTGCAGCCTTGTTCTGCTTCTCTCCCCTCACCCAGACTCTCTTTGCTCCCTCAGTTCTGCACGACAATAAACTCACCCACACTGACCTCAAGCCAGAGAACATCCTCTTTGTGAACTCTGACTACGAGCTCTCCTACAACCTTGAAAAGGTAACACACTGCCTCACTTGCCTCTCCTCTTGGTGTCCCTGTCCTTGCCAGAGGGGTCAGACACAGCCCCAGGGGATGTGGACTCCTTCAGGGAGTGCAGTCCTTCAGGGCTTTGCATGATCTGCCAGGCAGTGCTGAGTGGGAGCAGGGTGGTGGGAGCTTGTTTGGGGCTGAGCTGTGGGGCTGCCAAAGCTTTCCCCTCCCGTGGTGCCCTCAGCTGGGTGAGGCAGGGCTGGAGCTGCCCGGTGATGGATCCCATTGTCCCCCATGCAGAAACGGGATGAGAGGAGCGTGAAGAGCACAGCCATCAGGGTGGTGGACTTTGGCAGTGCCACCTTTGACCACGAGCATCACAGCACCATCGTCTCCACCAGGCACTACCGGGCCCCTGAGGTCATCCTGGGTAAGGTGGCACTGCATCTCTGCCAGGGCAGGTGTGCCCCTTGGACCCTGCTGGGCCGGGGAGTGTTGGGCTTCCACATCATTCAGGAATTTCTGGGTTTGCCCTGAGAGATGGGAAACATTGATTTAACAGCTCTGCAGTGCTGTTTCCTGGGAAGGCCATGGTTACAGCCCTGTCATTATTCTGGGTTGGTTCCACCTGGAGAAAAGGAGGTTCAGGGGGGACCTCACTCTCCACAGCTTCCTCATGGTGGTTTGGGCTCTGCTCCTAGGGAGCAAGGGACAGGACAAGAAGAAATGGCCTCAGGTTGTGCCAGGGTTGGACATCAGGAGGAATTTCTTCCTGGAAAGGGTGGTCAGGCATTGGAAGGGGCTGCCCAGGGAGGTTTGGAGTCCCCATTCCTGGAGGTGTCCAAGGAATGGCTCAGTGTGGCACTCAGTGTCCTGGACTGGGTGACAAGGTGGGGATTGGTCACAGGCTGGAGTTGGTGATCTTGAAGATCATTTCCAACCTTGCTGATTCCTTGATCCACCGTCAGCTGGTGGTTTGGCATTGCTGCCAGCTGGGCAGTGTATTGCCAGCAGTGCACCAGGAGCCTGGCTGGAATAGGTTTTATTAGTTATTTATTTTTAAAAGAAAGAGGTATTTGGACTCTTGGGTTGTAACTGGATGATTTATTTAAACAACATTTTTTTTTCAGAGCTTGGCTGGAGCCAGCCCTGTGATGTGTGGAGTATTGGCTGCATCATCTTTGAGTATTATGTGGGTTTCACCCTTTTCCAGGTGAGAACTGTGTTGTGTGGGTACTTCCCAACTGGTGAGAGGATGGTGGCTGCCTCCCTGACACTGATGGGGGTCCCTCCATCACTGCAGTCCTGGAGAGACACCCAGGGTGTTGGCCAGGAAGGGGTTCTGGGTGGGGGAACACCCAGGGCTGGAGGCACAACCACTGGAATCTCTATTCCATGCCTTCCCTTTACATTTCTCTCTCCCAGACACATGACAACAGGGAGCACCTGGCCATGATGGAGAGGATTTTGGGGCCAATTCCTTCTCGAATGGTCCGGAAGACAAGGTGAGCTGGGCACTGCAGCTGTGCCAGCCCTCCTGCTCCTGGGGGAGATCCCACTTTGGAGCCAACCAGCTGTGTCCCACCAGGGCTGGCACCTTGCTGCTGCAGGGGTGTTGTGCTCAGGTGTAACCTGCTGCCACCTTTTCCTGTGACAGGAAACAGAAATATTTCTACCACGGCCGCCTGGACTGGGACGAGAACACCTCAGCTGGACGCTACGTTCGGGAGAACTGCAAACCCCTGCGGGTAAGGCAGCTTGGCCCCTCCTCAGCTTCTCCCTCTGGGCAAGTTTGGGCCAGCAGAAGGGTGGGTGAAGGGAGCCTGGGCTGGCCCAGCAATAGGAAGCTGCAGCAGCCTGAGTTGAACCTGAAGTGGAGGACAGGGAGAGCATGGAAAGTTCAGGAAGTGCCCGGGGAGGGGAGGGTGTGTGACAATCTGTCAGTTCTGCACAGAGGAGTGCAGAGCTCAGCTCCAGGCTGATGGTGTGAACAAACCAGGGAACATCCCAGGATGGGGTGCACCCTCCTCGATCCTCACTTCCCCCTCCCCTGCAGCGATACCTGACCTCGGAGGCCGAGGACCATCACCGCCTGTTCGACCTCATCGAGAGCATGCTGGAGTACGAGCCCTCCAAGCGGGTCACCCTGGCTGAGGCCCTCAAGCACCCCTTCTTTGACATGCTAGGCATGGAGCCCAGCACAAAAATGTGGGACTCGAGCCGGGACATCAGCCGGTGACGCCACAGGTGCCAGCCAGCCCTCGGATTCTAGCCCCCGTGGAGGCCTGTGTGATTTCTATTCAGACACTTGGTGCTTTTTTTTTTTATATACATGAGATGAACTTCCTGGACACGTTTGTAAAGCTGTTAATATGTGAGATACTGTAAATAGCCCAGATTCTCTGTCGGCCTAGGAGCACCAGGGCCTGACCTGCTGTCGCTGCTGCCGTTCCCGTGAGGTGAGGGGGGCCTGTGTGTCCGTGCTGTAAATACCTCTTGTCCTGTGTTGCTTTGTCTCCTGTTCCTGCCCTCCTCGGTGTAAATACTCCAGGACTAGCAGCTCTCTGTAGCTTATCTGTTTCCTTGTAAGTTATGGAACTGGTGGGACTGCATGGGAATTATTTTTTGGATCAATGTCATAGCCCATCCCCACACCAGAGTTTTATAAGAATTTTGTACAGTCTTTGTGAAAAATAAATATGAAGTGAATAAAGCACCTGGTCGGGGTTTGGCCTGACAGCAGCTGATCCTGGGGTTGTTCTGCTGTGCCCTGTGGGGGGAAGGACAGGGATGAAAGGAACTTTGTGGTCCAGCTGTCTCCACCTGCACCATCCCCCCCAAGCAGAGAGGAGCTGCAGGGCTGCAGCTGGACCCGAGTAGGAGCTGCTGTGTGGGGCAGAAACCAGGGACTGGCCCTTTCTTCATGCCCTGGGTCCAGTGTTGGGGTGGGAGGCAGAGAAGGGACAGCTGTTCTCTTACCTGAAGGAACCTCTCAGCCTTGAGGAGTGCTGGCTGCTGGTGGTGCCTGCTGGAAAAGGGGTTGTGAGGAGCCCACATCCAGCTGTCCTGCACCCACCCCAGGCCTGGCTGGGTCTTTTTGACTCTCTGCAGCTCTGCAGGCAGCCTGGGCCTTGCTTTGGGCTGTTCCCTGGGTGTTTCTTGGGCTGTGTCACAGCTGATGGCAGGGGGACAGTCTTGCTGGGGTGTGGGTGACATGTCTCTGCTGTGGCACCACCAGGCTGTCACCATGCAGAGGGGAAAGGAAAGGTCTGGTTTCACCTGGAGTGAGCGTGGGGAGCCTCAGGAGGGGTGACCCTGAGGGATCTCTGTGGACTTGTGATCCCAGCTCACTGAGCTTGGGCTGGGAGCCTCGCTGCCCCCGTGCCCAGCCCCACGTGGGGCTGGAGGAGAATTAAACTGCTTCATACCTTGGACTTCAACAAAAGAACAAACCCAAACCCACAGCTTCCACCTCTGCCAGGAGCAGCTCCAGGTTTGGGCTGAGGTGGGAGCTCACCCGTGGGCTCCACAGAGGGTCAGAGGATTTCAGTTCAGAGTGTTTTTAGCAGTGTGCTGAGCATGGGGGGGGGCCAGGGCAGGGATGGGGGTCCTGCTCCCCGGGAGGGGCTCTGTGCAGTCCGGGGCAGCTGGAGTGGCAGGATTTGGAGATTCCTATAAATAACTGGTCAGGAGCCACAGAGAAATTCCCTGAGTGCTCGGCGTGCCCGAGTCCTGCCTGGCTGTCGGTCCGAGTCCCGGCTGGCTGTCCGTCCGGCTCGGTGACAGCTGCTGGGGTGACCCCCGGGGTAGCCTGCAGGGACAGGGGAGCTGCGGGGGCAGCAGGAAACGGCGCCGGGGCTGCCCGGTAAGAGCGGGGAGCCGGACCGGGGGCACACGGGGGAGGAGCCGCTGTCCCGGCAGGTCCGGCTGGGCGGGGACCCGGAACCGGGGGGGAACCGGGGGCGATGGGTGGTGGATACCGGGACGCCAGGGGTTGATGGATAATGGCTACCGGGACACCGGGGGGTGATGGATACCGGGATATGGAGGGTGGTGGGCGATGGATACCGGGACACCGGGGGGTGATGGGCGATTCATACCGGGATCCGGGGGGATGATGGGCGATGGATACCGGGACACGGGGGGGTGATGGGCGATTCATACCGGGATCCGGGGAGATGATGGGCGATGGATACCGGGACCCTGAGGGGCGATGGGCGATGGATACCGGGACCCCGGCGGTGATGGGCAGTGGACACCGGGACCCCGTCGGGTGGCGGGTCCCGTCGCGGCCGCCACTGTTGATGGATACCGGGATATGGAGGTGGTGGGCGATGGATACCGGATACTGGGACACCGGAGGTGGTGGGCGATGGATACCGGGACACCGGGGGGTGATGGGCGATTCATACCGGGATCCGGGGGGATGATGGGCGATGGATACCGGGACACGGGGGATGATGAGTGATGGGTACCGGGACACCGGGGGGTGATGGGCGATGGCTACTGGGACACCGGGGGGTGATGGATAATGGATACCGGGACACCGGGGCGGTGATGGGCAATGGACACCGGGACCCCGGGGGGTGATGGGCAATGGATACCGGGACACTGGGGCGGGGATGAGCGATGGATACCGGGACCCTGAGGGGCGATGCGTGATGGATACCGGGACACCGGGGGGCGATGAATGATGGATACCGGGATCCCGGCGGTGATGGGCAATGGACACCGGGACCCCGTCGGGTGGCGGGTCCCGTCGCGGCCGCCACTGTCGGTGACACCCGAAGGAACCGCGGGACGGAACCGAGACGGGCGCGCCGCACGTGACCCCGGGGACACGTGGCCGCGTCACGCGCGCGCCCCGCCCGGCGCGGCTGCGGCGCGTGCGCAGCGGCCCCCTGCGGCGGGCGGGGGGCGGTGTCGGTCTTC